>NC_057802.1:302737364-302956782 GCF_018294505.1 Triticum aestivum | reverse complement strand
ACTACTGCTTCATCCAGAGAACAGAAGAGTGCTGTTTCTTGCGCTAAGGAAAAGAAAAGAGTTAGGGGAGAGGGAGCCACTGCCACCAGTGCTGCCAAGGTGGCTTGGGTCGTTGTTACTGTTCTGAATTCTGTTTCTGTGGAGCTTGCAGTGTGCTATTGCAATGTGTCATGTTCGCTAGAATATTTGTGTGTGTGTGTGTTTGTGCTTCACTGTGATCAATAAAACACAATTTTCAGTTCAAGCCATATATACCTCTGTAATTGGGTCATCAGCCCCGATTTATGTGGGTCACGTAACCGTGTTCAGAACTAGCTTACCGTACACACTGCGATTAGGGTGTGTTTGGGTGATGCCCACACCAGCCTTACCAAATGTTGGCATGAGTTGGCTTGCCAATTTTTTGGCCAAGGAATTCCTCGCCCTCATTTGGCCAACTATTTGGCAAAAATCTGTGAGAGGGAGGGGTGTACACCCATTGGTAACCAAAATTTCAGGCAACAAAGCAAACAATAAAAAAAATAGGCAACCAATAATTTGGCAGGGCTAGTCTGGGCAGCAAACCAAACAGACCATTAGTGATCCGGTTTCTTGTCCTGGATTCCTGGTAACTATGGTTTACCCTGTGTAATCAACAAAATTTGGCACGGCATGTTCCATTCTGGAAATAGTAGATATAAAATATAACATCACAACTCACATAACAGAAAATATGCATCAGTGGGCTTGCAGTAAGAGCCTTAAGAGATTTACAAGGACATATTATGACGGGTATTCACAGCCTTCTGTTTGGAACAGAAAACAAGCTGTCAGACTAAAGCTGAGTTTTCATACAAGTCATGACTGTAGAAACTGTACTGGCTGGGGGAAACATTATTAACTCTTATGTTATGACCGTATGAGCCAGGAGTAAGGGCATGTTCAGAGTTCTCTAGTGCCACGAAATCCTCAACTCCTGCTCCCAATTTTGGAATCTCACTCCTCGTACGAAAACACCGAGCGCTGTTCCGTTCGGTTGCCTCGTTCCGGCTCCCGGTTCGTGGCATGGGCTGACAGCCTGATAAAATAGCGAGCATAATTGGTTTGGTGTCAAAAATAGGCATGCCAATGTTTGGCATTGTGCCAAATATTCGCTACTACTTGGTTGGTTACCGAGTTGTCTTGCCTATCTCACATAAAGTTTCCAATATTTGGCAAGTCTTGGTATTGCCAATATTTGGCAATTCCAACATTTGGCTAGCCAAATATTGGCAGCAAACCAATCATGCTCAGCATCTCCCGGTTCGTGGTATGGGCTAGCAGCCAAATAAAATAGCATCTGGCATCTTCGGGGCAGATGGCCGGCCAGAGCTTTGAGCCAAACAACTAGCATCTCCCTGAATTCTCTATCTTCCAGAACTTTCTGATAAAAAAAAGGAGAACTACCGTCTCCACCTCCGACCTGTCCTCCCCTCATGAGAAAACCCAGGGGCATATATTTCCGGCTCCCGCAGGCAGGCTGCTGCACAAGCAGCTCCTCACGATAGTCGACTCCACCTCCGGGCTCGTCATCACCGCCGCGACAGCCACCACTCACAGAGCCGGATCCGCCGCGACCGTGCTCACCAACGTCTGTTGCGGCCCCACTCCTAACCGGGACCTCCAGCCTCATGGCCGCTTCTTAACCGGGCCCTCCAGCCTCGTGTCGACTGTTCTGCGCCCTCGTTCGCCAAGGTGCTCGCTGTGCACGGGGCCTTCCACAGGGTGGCGAAGGGTGAGGCTGGGGAAGGACTCCGACAGCAGGAACTTTGATGCTCCTGGCTGGAGAAACCGGCGAGGTGACGGAGGAAACTACTGCTGGCCGTACAGCTTGTGTGGTCGGTGCATTCAATTTGCAGCCTGAGCGCCACCTAGGAAGGTTCTGCACAGGGAGGATCGTCAAAGATGCCTCAGAGCTCCAGGAATGATTTGCCGGCAGCGATGGCTGCCCTCGGTGCTGACACACTGGCGTCCTCGGCCATGGTGTGAAGAGCAAGGAGAGGGGGATGAGAGGGAGAGATCTGTGGCGTGGAGTAAGTGGAGGCAGAGGGGTTTGGTTCACATCACGGGTGGGGAGTGAAAGCGAAATACGTTTTCCCACTTATCGGCGGGACTGTGGGTAATATTTTCTCCAACAATGTGAACCGCTGCTCCATATACCCCAATTTCTGGTGCTCTGCGATTTTGTACTGTGGGACCTCTGTGCTCCACAGATCTCACTCCGTGTAGCTGGACCGTCCAGGCAGGCCCTGCCTGCGGAGTTGGCAGATCTGCGAACCGGAGGGTTGCCAAACAGGGCCCAACAGCTTTTGAATTACACTGCTTAATAGTGTAAACAAATCAAGTTTTCAGCCCATTATATCTATATCTATACATATACACACACACATATGCAACTGCAAAATGCATAAGATTAATGAGCCAGTACTTAATGCATTAACAAAAGAAGTTTAAGGCAACAGAGATCCTTCTAATGTAGCAATTTCCAGTGAAAAAGGTTTACAGCCTTTGTCATAACACGTAAAATCACATGAAGAAGGTTTACACCCTTGGTCATAAATCACAAATTAACCAGCAAAGGCAGGGGTAAATAATGATCAGTTGACCGAACAGCATGAAATGACCATTGATGCTATGGTAGACAGGGAACAAGGAAAGATTAAACACAGCAGCCATTAGATAGAACACCCACGAGTTTCTACACAGATGGATGATGGCATATTGATGAACTGCGTGCATAGACAAATCTCCAAAGTGCATCAGGACATCACAGAACATTACTGGAAAGATACATGCACGATACATCCCAATCAATTCATTAAACTACCAATCAATAAATTAGACACCAAAGTGCTCAGAACAAGCGTGTATGATCCCATTCAAATATTAAGATCAAATAACAGACAGCCAAGATAAACCTAGTATCGACACCTCACCTTGGTACCAAAGGGACCGACAGGAGGATCCATGTCAAAGCGCTTCTTCCCCTGCGAAACCACAACCAGATCGAGAAATTACAGCCCATTCCAAGAACCCAACCAAACGGGGTACTCCAGCCGGAATCTCCAAACCCAAGGCCCAATCCATCTCACCTGGAGCTCCGCCTCGAGCTCCTCGCGCTCCAACCCCGTGGCTATGGGCATGACGTCCTCCACACTCGTCCCTGCCGCCGCCGGCTTGTCCGCTGCAGAAACACGCCAATACACCAGTCGATCAGCGCCAGGAACCGCCAGGACAACGAGATCTGGGGAGGGGGCAGTCGGGCCTTACCGGAGAGGAGGGGCCCAGTGCGGCGGAAGGCCGCGACCGCCGTGGAGAGGGGAGCGGCCCGGGCGCTGGCCGGGGAGGGGGCCGCGCCGGCTGCGGCGGCAGCGCGGCGGAGGGCGGGGGCTAGGGTTTGGAGGCGGCGCCACATGGTGCGTGCGTGTGCTCTCAGGTCACGGCGGCGGCCTCCTCGGGGGAAAGGGAAATGGAGTGGGGACGCGAGCGAGAAGGAAGGCAGGCTCGATTTGATCTGACCAGAGAGGGAGGAGGAGGTCAAGGACAAGAGGAGGGTATGCGGCCTGCGGGGGGACGGTGCGTCGAGGTCCGTGCGGGCTGATGGACGGACGGGATCGAAGGTTGGACTGTGAAATGTGGGGAGAGTGACAAGTGTTCGAGCTCGCAGTGGCGCCGCCTCTAGCGTACCACCTAAGGAGAGTTGCCTGAAAAAAACCTACTCCCTCTTTTTATAGGGCTTATTTCAAAATTTTAGTTTTTCTATTTTATAAGGCTCAATTTGGTTGTTTTTCATCACATGTTCAAATTTTAAGGTGCATTAAATCATTGCATTCAAGTATTAAGAGAAAATTGACCAATGCATGTATTTTATGCATGCATGCATTGCAATTAATGCATTTATAAACATAATTTTTTGAGGAAAACAAAAGCATTAATTAGGTGCTTTTGCAAACCACAAAAAGTATTCCACCACTCACCATCTATCTTGGTTGGTGAGATTTTTGAATTGAGCCCTATAAACCGGAAAGGAGGGAGTACCTAGCAGGAACTTGTGGCACACTTTGTTGAACTCAAAATAATAATTACTCCCTCCGTAAACTAATATAGTGATCTAAACGCTCTTATATTAGTTTACAGAGGGAGTACATCGCTAACAAGTTCAGCTAAGTCTAGTTATAGTGGGAAGTAACTTAGACCAGTGTCATACATATGACACTAGTCTTTGTTACTATCTTCATAGTGCAAAGTAATATACAAGTAGTATCATAGATGATGGCATTTATTATATTATAGACTCATTTTTGTTTTGGGTTGCGTTATGTTACAGTAACATATTATGTTACTCCAAACACCTCTCTCCTCATTAAATATATGCCACATAAGCAAACTTGTCTTGGAATGCGCTATGTTACTACTTGCTAAGTTACTCCCACTATGTCCAGCCTAAGAGAAAATCAGGAAGATCATCATCCCAAGAAATTACAGTCTCTGAATCAAAAGACTTCCCAGCTAGTGTGTGTGTGTGCGTCATCTTGTTTGTCCTGCGGTACACAGCATGGGCGGGACACACCGCGTCCCCCCGACCCGCTGCGTGAGGGACCCAGCAGGGGAGAGATGCCGCCAATGGCGGCTAGCGACCACGTGGACGGTGATCCTGGACCTCATCCGCATCGCACCGGCTCGAGGGGGAGTATAAAATCCACATCCCACGCTCCCCTTGACCTAGACACCGCTCTTGCTCATCTGTGGGCGGCGCCGCAAAACCCTAAATCCAGATCTGACTCCCTTCCTTCCTTCTCCTAGTGGCGAGGGAAAATTGGTGGTGACCACAGATCCTTCGCAGAGGTCGCTACAAACCCTCCTCGCCCACCGGATCCGATGGACAAGACGGAGCACAGCTACCGCGGCGACCGCCGCGAGGGGTTCGGCGCTGGGCACGCGGGCCGTGGCGCGGGTCGATTCGGACGCGGTGGCGGACGTTTCGACCGCGGCGGTGGTCGTTTCTCGTGGCGGAGGGACGACATCAACAACAACGTCGACAAGTCCGGCACATCTGATGCCTCCGAGATCCAGCACTAGGATGCCGCGGCGGCGGCGACGGAGCGGCAGAGCTCCAGCTCGGGAGGCGTTTGGGTGGAGAAGAACAAGACCTCTGTTGGGGAACGTAGTAATTTCAAAAAAAAATCCTACGCACACGCAAGATCATGGTGATGCATAGCAACGAGAGGGGAGAGTGTTGTCCACGTACCCTCGTAGACCGAAAGGGGAAGCGTTAGCACAATGCGGTTGATGTAGTCGTACGTCTTCACGATCCGACCGATCAAGTACCGAACGCACGGCACCTCCGAGTTCAGCACACGTTCAGCCCGATGACGTCCCTCGAACTCCGATCCAGCCGAGTGTTGAGGGAGAGTTTTGTCAGCACGACGGCGTGGTGACGATGATGATGTACTACCGATGCAGGGCTTCGCCTAAGCACCTCTACAGTATTATCGAGGTGGACTATGGTGGAGGGGGCACCGCACATGGCTAAAACATCAAACGATCAATTGTTCCGTCTATGGGGTGCCCCCTGCCCACGTATATAAAGGAGCAAGGGGGAGGTGCGGTCGGCCAGGAGGGGGCGCGCCAGGAGGAGTCCTACTCCCACCGGGAGTAGGACTCCCTCCCTTTTTCCTTGTTGGATTAGGAGTGGAGGGGGAAAGAGGAGGGAGAGAGGAAGGAAAGGGGGGGCGCCGCCCCCCTCTCCTTGTCCTATTAGGACTAGGGGGAGGGGCATGCGGCCCTGCCCTGGCCGCCTCTCCTCTTCTCCACAAAGGCCCACTATGGCCCATTAAGCCCCCGGGGGGTTCCGGTAACCCCTCGGTACTCCGATAAAATCCCGATTTCACCCGGAACACTTTCGATATCCAACTATAGGCTTCCAATATATCAATCTTCATGTCTCGACCATTTCGAGACTCCTCGTCATGTCCGTGATCACATCCGGGACTCCGAACAACCTTCGGTACATCAAAACTCATAAACTCATAATATAACCGTCATCGAAACTTTAAGCGTGCGGACCCTACGGGTTCGAGAACTATGTAGACATGACCGAGACACGTCTCCGGTCAATAACCAATAGCGGAACCTGGATGCTCATATTGGCTCCCACATATTCTACGAAGATCTTTATCGGTCAGACCGCATAACAACATACGTTGTTCCCTTTGTCATCGGTATGTTACTTGCCCGAGATTCGATCGTCGGTATCTCAATACCTAGTTCAATCTCGTTACGGGCAAGTCTCTTTACTCATTCTGTAATACATCATCCCGCAACTAACTCATTAGTTGCAATGCTTGCAAGGCTTAAGTGACGTGCATTACCGAGAGGTCCCAGAGATACCTCTCCGACAATCGGAGTGACAAATCCTAATCTCGAAATACGCCAACCCAGCAAGTACCTTCGGAGACACCTGTAGAGCACCTTTATAATCACCCATTTACGTTGTGACGTTTGGTAGCACACAAAGCGTTCCTCCGGTAAACGGGAGTTGAATAATCTCATAGTCATAGGAACATGTATAAGTCATGAAGAAAGCAATAGCAACATACTAAACAATCAGGTGCTAAGCTAACGGAATGGGTCAAGTCAATCACATCATTCTCCTAATGATGTGATCCCGTTAATCAAATGACAACTCATGTCTATGGCTAGGAAACATAACCATCTTTGATCAACGAGCTAGTCAAGTAGAGGCATACTAGTGACACTCTGTTTGTCTATGTATTCACACATGTATTGCGTTTCCGGTTAATACAATTCTAGCATGAATAACAAACATTTATCATGAGAATAAGGAAATAAATAATAACTTTATTATTGCCTCTAGGGCATATTTCGTTCAGTCTCCCACTTGCACTAGAGTCAATAATCTAGTTCACATCGCCATATGATTTAACACCAATAGTTCACATCACCATGTGATTAACACCCATAGATCACATCGTCATGTGACCAACAACCAAAGGGTTTACTAGAGTCAATAATATAGTTCACATCGCTATGTGATTAACACCCAAAGAGTACTAAGGTGTGATCATGTTTTGCTTATGAGAGAAGTTTAGTCAACGGGTCTGCCACATTCAGATCCGTATGTATTTTGCAAATTTCTATGTCAACAATGCTCTGCACGGAGCTACTATAGCTAATTGCTCCCACTTTCAATATGCATCCAGATTGAGACTTGGAGTCATCTGGATCAGTGTCAAAATTTGCATCGACGTAACCCTTTACGACGAACCTTTTTGTCACCTCCATAATCGAGAAACATATCCTTATTCCACTAAGGATAATTTTGACCGCTGTCCACTGATCTACTCCAGATCACTATTGTACTCCCTTGCCAAAATCAGTGTAGGGTATACAATAGATCTGGTACACAGCATGGCATACTTTATAGAACCTATGGCTGAGGCATATGGAATGACTTTCATTCTCTTTCTATCTTCTGTCGTGGTCGGGTTTTGAGTCTTACTCAATTTCACACCTTGTAACACAGGCAAGAACTCTTTCTTTGACTGTTCCATTTTGAACTACTTCAAAATCTTGTCAAGGTATGCACTCATTGAAAAAACTTATCAAGCGTCTTGATCTATCTCTATAGATCTTGATGCTCAATATGTAAGCAGCTTCACCGAGGTCTTTCTTTGAAAAACTCCTTTCAAACACTCCTTTATGCTTTGCAGAATAATTCTACATTATGTCCGATCAACAATATGTCATTCACATATACTTATAAAAAATGTTGTAGTGCTCCCACTCACTTTCTTGTAAATACAGGCTTCACCGCAAGTCTGTATAAAACTATATGCTTTGATCAACTCATCAAAGCGTATATTCCAACTCCAAGATGCTTCCACCAGTACATAGATGGATCGCTGGAGCTTGCACATTTTGTTAACACCTTTAGGATCGACAAAACCTTCTGGTTGCATCATATACAACTCTTCTTTAATAAATCCATTAAGGAATGCAGTTTTGTTTATCCATTTGCCAGATTTCATAAAATGCGGCAATTGCTAACATGATTCGGACAGACTTAAGCATAGATACGAGTGAGAAACTCTCATCGTAGTCAGCACCTTTAACTTGTCGAAAACCTTTTGCGACAATTCTAGCTTTGTAGATAGTAACACTACTATGAGCGTCCGTCTTCCTCTTGAAGATCCATTTAATCTCAATGGCTCGCCGATCATTGGGCAAGTCAATCAAAGTCCATACTTTGTTCTCATACATGGATCCCATCTCAGATTTCATGGCCTCAAACCATTTCGCGGAATCTGGGCTCATCATCGCTTCCTCATAGTTCGTAGGTTCGTCATGGTCAAGTAACATGACCTCCAGAATAGGATTACCGTACCACTCTGGTGTGGATCTCACTCTGGTTGACCTACGAGGTTTGGTAGTAACTTGATCTGAAGTTACATGATCATCATCATTAGCTTCCTCATTAATTGGTGTAGGAGTCACAAGAACAGATTTCTGTGATGAACTGCTTTCCAATAAGGGAGCAGGTACAGTTACCTCATCAAGTTCTACTTTCCTCCCACTCACTTCTTTCGAGAGAAACTCCTTCTCTAGAAAGGAACCATTCTTAGCAACGAATGTCTTGCCTTCGGATCTGTGATAGAAGGTGTACCCAACAGTAACTTTTGGGTATCCTATGAAGACGCATTTCTCCGATTTGGGTTCAAGCTTATCATGTTGAAACTTTTTCACATAAGCATTGTAACCCCAAACTTTAAGAAACGACAACTTTGGTTTCTTGCCAAACCACAGTTCATAAGGTGTCATCTCAACGGATTTAGATGGTGCCCTTTTTTAACGTGAATGCAGCTGTCTCTAATGCATAACCCCAAAATGTTAGTGGTAGATTGGTAAGAAACATCATAGATCGCACCATATCTAATAAAGTACGGTTATGACGTTCGGACACACCATTACGCTGTGGTGTTCCAGGTGGCGTGAGTTGCGAAACTATTCCGCATTGTTTCAAATGAAGACCAAACTCGCAACTCAAATATTCTCCTCCACGATCAGATCGTAGAAACTTTATTTTTCTTGTTACGATGATTTTCTACTTCACTCTGAAATTATATGAACTTTTCAAATGTTTCAGACTTTATGTTTCATCAAGTAGATATACCCATATCTGCTCAAATCATCTGTGAAGGTCTGAAAATAACGATACCTGCCGCGATCCTCAATATTCATCGGACCATATACATCAGTATGTATGATTTCCAACAAATCTGTTGCTCGCTCCATTGTTCCGGAGAACGACGTTTTTAGTCATCTTGCCTAAGAGGCATGGTTCGCATGCATCAAGTGATTCGTAATCAAGTGATTCCAAAAGCCCATCAGCATGGAGTTTCTTCATGCGCTTTACACCAATATGACCTAAACGGCAGTGCCACAAATAAGTTGCACTATCATTATTAACTTTGCATCTTTTGGCTTCAATATTATGAATATGTGTATCACTACGATCGAGATCCAACGAACCATTTTCATTGGGTGTGTAACCATATAAGGTTTTATTCATGTAAACAGAACAACAATTATTCTCTAACTTAAATGAATAACCGTATTGCAATAAACATGATCAAATCATATTCGTGCTCAACGCAAACACCAAATAACACTTATTTAGGTTCAACACTAATCCCGAAAGTATAGGGAGTGTGCGATGATGATCATATCAATCTTGGAACTACTTCCAACACACATCGTCACTTCACCCTTAACTAGTTTCTGTTCATTCTGCAACTCCCGTTTCGAGTTACTACTCTTAGCAACTGAACCAGTATCAAATACCGAGGGGTTGCTACGAACACTAGTAAAATACACATCAATAATCTATATATCAAATATACCTTTGTTCACTTTGCCATCCTTCTTATCCGCCAAATACTTGGGGTAGTTCCGCTTCCAGTGACCAGTTCCTTTGCAGCAGAAGCTCTTAGTCTCAGGCTTAGGTCCAAACTCGGGCTTCTTCACTTGAGCAGCAACTTGCTTGCCGTTCTTGTTGAAGTTCCCCTTCTTCCCCTTGCCCCTTTTCTTGAAACTAGTGGTCTTGTTAATCATCAACACTTGATGCTCTTTCTTGATTTCTACCTTCATCGATTTCATCATCATGAAAAGCTCGGGAATCGTTTTCGTCATCCCTTGCATACTATAGTTCATCATGAAGTTCTACTAACTTGGTGATGGTGATTAGAGAATTCTGTCAATCACTATATTATCTGGAATATTAACTCCCACTTGATTCAAGCGATTGTAGTACCCAGACAATCTAAGCACATGCTCACTGCTTGAGCTATTCTCCTCCATCTTTTAGCTATAGAACTTGTTGGAGACTTCATATCTCTCAACTCGGGTATTTGCTTGAAATATTAACTTCAACTCCTGGAACATCTCATATGGTCCATGACGTTCAAAACGTCTCTGAAGTCCCAATTCTAAGCCGTTAAGCATGGTGCACTAAACTATCAAGTAGTCATCATATTGAGCTAGCCAAACGTTCATAACGTCTGCATCTGCTCCTGCAATAGGTCTGTTACCTAGCGGTGCATCAAGGACATAATTCTTCTGTGCAGCAATGAGGATAAACCTCAGATCACGGATCCAATCCGCATCATTGCTACTAACATCTTTCAACTTAGTTTTCTCTAGGAACATATAAAAATTAAACGGGGAGCAACATCGCGAGCTATTGATCTACAACATAGATATGCTAATACTACCAGGACTAAGTTCATGATAAATTAAATTTCAATTAATCATATTACTTAAGAACTCCCACTTAGATAGACATCCCTCTAATCCTCTAAGTGATCACGTGATCCATATCAACTAAACCATGTCCGATCATCACGTGAGACGGAGTAGTTTCAACGGTGAACATCACTATGTTGATCATATCTACTATATGATTCACGCTCGACCTTTCGGTCTCCGTGTTCCGAGGCCATATCTGTTATATGCTAGGCTCGTCAAGCTTAACCTGAGTATTCCGCGTGTGCAAAAACTGGCTTGCACCCGTTGTAGATGGACGTAGAGCTTATCACACCCGATCATCACGTGGTGTCTGGGCACGACGAACTTTGGCAACGGTGCATACTCAGGGAGAACACTTTTATCTTGAAATTTAGTAAGGGATCATCTTATAAAGCTACCATCGAACTAAGCAAAATAAGATGTATAAAAGATAAACATCACATGCAATCAAAATATGTGACATGATATGGCCATCATCATCTTGTGCCTTTGATCTCCATCTCCAAAGCATCATCATGATTTCCATCGTCATCGGCATGACACTATGATCTCCATCATCTTGATTTATATCAATGTGTCGTCACATGGTCGTCTCGCCAACTATTGCTCTTGCAAATATTGCTATCGCATAGCGATAAAGTAAAGCAATTATTTGGCGCTTGCATCTTATGCAATAAAGAGACAACCATAAGGCTTCTGCCAGTTGCCGATAACTTCAACAAAACATGATCACCTTATACAACAACTTATATCTCATCACATCTTGACCATATCACATCACAACATGCCCTGCAAAAACAAGTTAGACGTCCTCTACTTTGTTGTTGCAAGTTTTACGTGGCTACTACGGGTTGAGCAAGAACCGTTCTTACCTACGCATCAAAACCACAACGATAGTTTGCCAAGTTAGTGCTGTTTTAACCTTCTCAAGGACCGGGCGTAGCCACACTCGATTCAACTAAAGTTGGAGAAACTGACACCCGCTAGTCACCTGTGTGCAAAGCACGACGGTAAAACCAGTCTCGCGTAAGCGTATGCGTAATGTCGGTCCGGGCCGCTTCATCCAACAATACCGCCGAACCAAAGTGTGACATGCTGGTAAGCAGTATGACTTATATCGCCCACAACTCACTTGTGTTCTACTCGTGCATATAACATCTACGCATAAAACCAGGCTCGGATGCCACTGTTGGGGAACGTAGTAATTTCAAAAAAATTCCTACGCACATGCAAGATCATGGTGATGCATAGCAATGAGAGGGGGGAGTGTTGTCCACGTACCCTCGTAGACCGAAAGCGAAAGCGTTAGCACAACGCGGTTGATGTAGTCGTACGTCTTCACGATCCGACCGATCAAGTACCGGACGCACGGCACCTCCGAGTTCAGCACACGTTCAGCCCGATGACGTCCCTCGAACTCCGATCCAGCCGAGTGTTGAGGGAGAGTTTCGTCAGCACGACGGCGTGGTGACGATGATGATGTACTACCTACGCAGGGCTTCGCCTAAGCACCGCTACAGTATTATCGAGGTGGACTATGGTGGAGGGGGGCACCGCACACGGCTAAAAGATCAAACGATCAATTGTTCTGTCTATGGGGTGCCCCCTGCCCCCGTATATAAAGGAGCAAGGGGGAGGTGCGGCCGGCCAGGAGGGGGCGCGCCAGGAGGAGTCCTACTGTTGGGGAACGTAGTAATTTCAAAAATTTCCTACGCACACGCAAGATCATGGTGATGCATAGCAACGAGAGGGGAGAGTGTGTCCACATACCCTCGTAGAACGAAAGCGGAAGCGTTAGCACAACGCGGTTGATGTAGTCGTACATCTTCACGATCCGACCGATCAAGTACCGAACGCACGACACCTCCGAGTTTTGCACACGTTCAACTCAATGACGTCCCTCGAACTCCGATCCAGCCGAGTGTTGAGGGAGAGTTTCGTCAGCACGACGGCGTGGTGACGATGATGATGTTCTACCGACGCAGGGCTTCGCCTAAGCACTGCTACAGTATTATCGAGGTGGACTATGGTGGAGGGGGGCACCGCACACGGCTAAAAGATCAAACGATCAATTGTTGTGTCTATGGGGTGCCCCCCTGCCCCGTATATAAAGGAGCAAGGGGGGAGGCGGCCGGCCAAGGAGGAGGGCGCGCCAAGCGGACTCCTCCTTTCCTTGTTGGAGTAGGAGAGAAGGAAAGAGGGGGAGAGGGAGAAGGAAAAGGGGGTTGCACCCCTTGTCCAATTCGGACCAGAGGGGGGGTGCGCGCCCTCCTTCCTTTTGGCCTCTCTCCTCTGTTTTCGTATGGCCCAATAAGGCCCAATACTTCTCCCCGGCGAATTCCCGTAACTCTCCGATACTCCGATAAATACCCGAATCACTCGGAACCTTTTCGAAGTCCGAATATAGTCGTCCAATATATCGATCTTTAAGTCTCGGCCATTTCGAGACTCCTTGTCATGTCCCCAATCTCATCCGGGACTCCGAACTACCTTCGGTACATAAAAAACACATAAACTCATAATATAACCGTCATCAAACTTTAAGCGTGCGGACCCTACGGGTTCGAGAACTATGTAGACATGACCGAGACACGTCTCCGGTCAATAACCAATAGCGGAACCTGGATGCTCATATTGGCTCCCACATATTCTACGAAGATCTTTATCGGTCAGACCGCATAACAACATACGTTGTTCCCTTTGTCATCGGTATGTTACTTGCCCGAGATTCGATCGTCGGTATCTCAATACCTAGTTCAATCTCGTTACCGGCAAGTCTCTTTACTCGTTCCGTAATACATCATACCGCAACTAACTCATTAGTTGCAATGCTTGCAAGGCTTAAGTGATGTGCATTACCAAGTGGGCCCAGAGATACCTCTCCGACAATCGGGGTGACAAATCCTAATCTCGAAATACGCCAACCCAACAAGTACCTTCGGAGACACCTGTAGAGCACCTTTATAATCACCCAGTTACGTTGTGACGTTTGGTAGCACACAAATTGTTCCTACGGTAAACGGGAGTTGCATAATCTCATAGTCATAGGAACATGTATAAGTCATGACGAAAGCAATAGCAGAATACTAAACGATCGTGTGCTAAGCTAACGGAATGGGTCAAGTCAATCACATCATTCTCCTCATGATATGATCCCGTTAATCAAATGACAACTCATGTCTATGGCTAGGAAACATAACCATCTTTGATCAACGAGCTAGTCAAGTAGAGGCATACTAGTGACACTCTGTTTGTCTATGTATTCACACATGTATCATGTTTCCGGTTAATACAATTCTAGCATGAATAATAAACATTTATCATGATATAAGGAAATAAATAATAACTTTATTATTGCCTCTAGGGCATATTTCCTTCAGTCTCCCACTTGCACTAGAGTCAATAATCTAGTTCACATCGCCATGTGATTTAACATCAATAGTTCACATCACCATGTGATTAACACCCATAGTTCACATCGTCATGTGACCAACACCCAAAGGGTTTACTAGAGTCAATAATCTAGTTCATATCGCTATATGATTAACACCCAAAGAGTACTAAGGTGTGACCATGTTTTGCTTGTGAGATGATTTTAGTCAACGGGTCTGTCACATTCAGATCCGTAAGTATTTTGCAAATTTCTATGTCTACAATGCTCTGCACGGAGCTACTCTAGCTAATTGCTCCCACTTTCAATATGTATCTAGACCGAGACTTAGAGTCATCTAGATTAGTGTCAAAACTTGCATCGACGTAACCCTTTACGACGAACCTTTTGTCACTTCCATAATCGAGAAACATATCCTTATTCCACTAAGGATAATTTTGACCGCTGTCCAGTGATCTACTCCTAGATCACTATTGTACTCCCTTGCCAAAATCAGTGTAGGGTATACAATAGATCTGGTACACAGCATGGCATACTTTATAGAACCTATGGTCGAGGCATAGGGAATGACTTTCATTCTCTTTCTATCTTCTGCTTTGGTCGGGCTTTGAGTCTTACTCAATTTCACACCTTGTAACACAGGCAAGAACTCTTTCTTTGACTGTTCCATTTTGAACTACTTCAAAATCTTGTTAAGGTATGTACTCATTGAAAAAACTTATCAAGCGTCTTGATCTATCTCTATAGATCTTGATGCTCAATATGTAAGCAGCTTCACCGAGGTCTTTCTTTGAAAAACTCCTTTCAAACACTCCTTTATGCTTTGCAGAATAATTCTACATTATTTCCGATCAACAATATGTCATTCACATAGACTTATCAGAAATGCTGTAGTGCTCCCACTCACTTTCTTGTAAATACAGGCTTCACCGCAAGTCTGTATAAAACTATATCCTTTGATCAACTTATCAAAGCGTATATTCCAACTCCGAGATGCTTGCACCATTCCATAGATGGATCGCTGGAGCTTGCATATTTTTTTAGCACCTTTAGGATTGACAAAACCTTCTGGTTGCATCATATACAACTCTTCTTTAATAAATCCATTAAGGAATGCAGTTTTGTTTATCCATTTGTCAGATTTCATAAAATGCGGCAATTGCTAACATGATTCGGACAGACTTAAGCATAGATACGAGTGAGAAACTCTCATCGTAGTCAACACCTTGAACTTGTCGAAAACCTTTTTGCGACAGTTCTAGCTTTGTAGATAGTAACACTACTATGAGCGTCCGTCTTCCTCTTGAAGATCCATTTATTTTCTATGGCTTGACGATCACCGGGCAAGTCAACCAAAGTCCACACTTTGTTCTCATACATGGATCCCATCTCAGATTTCATGGCCTCAAGCCATTTTGCGGAATCTGGGCTCATCACCGCTTCCTCATAGTTCGTAGGTTCGTCATGGTCAAGTAACATGACCTCCAGAACTGGATTACCGTACCACTCTGGTGCGAATTTCATTCTGGTTGACCTACGAGGTTCGGTAGTAACTTGATCTGAAGTTACATGATCATCATCATTAGCTTCCTCACTAATTGGTGTAGGAGTCACAGGAACAGATTTCTGTGATGAACTACTTTCCAATAAGGGAGCAGGTACAGTTACCTCATCAAGTTCTACTTTCCTCCCACTCACTTCTTTCGAGAGAAACTCCTTCTCTAGAAAGGATCCATTCTTAGCAACGAATATCTTGCCTTCGGATCTGTGATAGAAGGTGTACCCAACTGTCTCCTTTGGGTATCCTATGAAGACACATTTCTCCGATTTGGGTTTGAGCTTATCAGGATGAAACCTTTTCACATAAGCATCGCAACCCCAAACTTTAAGAAACGACAGCTTAGGTTTCTCGCCAAACCACAGTTCATACGGTGTCATCTCCACAGATTTAGATGGTGCCCTATTTAACGTGAACGTAGCTGTCTCTAATGCATAACCCCAAAACGATAGTGGTAGATCGGTCAGAGACATCATAGATCGCACCATATCTAATAAAGTACGGTTACGATGTTCTGACACACCATTACACTGTGGTGTTCTAGGTGGCGTGAGTAGTGAAACTATTTCACATTGTTTTAACTGAAGGCCAAACTCGTTAACTCAAATATTTTACCTCTGCGATCATATCTTAGAAACTTTTATTTTCTTGTTACGATGATTCTCCACTTCACTCTGAAATTCTTTGAACTTTTCAAATGTTTCAGACTTGTGTTTCATCAAGTAGATATACCTATATCTGCTCAAATCACCTGTGAAGGTCAGAAAATAACGATACTTGCCGCGAGACTTAACACTCATCGGACTGCATACATCAGTATGTATTATTTCCAATAAGTCAGTTGCTGGCTCCATTGTTCCGGAGAACAGCGTTTTAGTCATCTTGCCCATGAGGCATGGTTCGTAAGCATCAAGTGATTCATCATCAAGTGATTCCAAAAGCCCATCAGCATGGAGTTACTTCACGCGCTTTACACCAATATGACCTAAACGGCAGTCCCACAAACAATTTGCACTATCATTATTAACTTTGCATCTTTTGGCTTCAATATTATGAATATGTGTATCACTACGATCGAGATCCAACGAACCATTTTCATTGGGTGTGTAACCATAGAAGGTTTTATTCATGTAAACAGAACAACAATTATTCTCTAACTTACATGAATAACCGTATTGCAATAAACATGATCAAATCATATTCATGCTCAACGCAAACACCAAAAAACATTTATTTAGGTTCAACACTAATCCCGAAAGTATAGGGAGTGTGCGATGATGATCATATCAATCTTGGAACTGCTTTCAACACACATCGTCACTTCACCCTTAACTAGTTTTTGTTCATTCTGCAACTCCCGTTTCGAGTTACTACTCTTAGCAACTGAACCGGTATCAAATATCGAGGGGTTGCTATAAACACTAGTAAAGTACACATCAATAACATGTATATCAAATATACTTTTGTTCACTTTGTCATCCTTCTTATCCGCCAAATACTTGGGGCAGTCCCGCTTCCAGTGACCAGCCCCTTTGTAGTAGAAGCACTTAGTCTCAGGCTTAGGTCCAGACTTGGGTTTTTTCACTTGAGCAGCAACTTGCCTGCCGTTCTTCTTGAAGTTCCCCATCTTCCCTTTGCCCTTTTTCTTGAAACTAGTGATCTTGTCAACCATTAACACTTTGATGTTTTTCTTTGATTTCTACCTTCGCCGATTTTAGCATCGCGAAGAGCTTGGGAATTGTTTTCATTATCCCTTGCATATTATAGTTCATCACGAAGTTCTAGTAACTTGGTGATAGTGACTAGAGAACTTTGTCAATTACTATCTTATCTGGAAGATTAACTCCCACTTGATTCAAGCAATTGTAGTACTCAGACAATCTGAGCTCATGCTCACTGGTTGAGCTATTCTCCTCCATCTTGTAGGCAAAGTAGAGGTCTCAAACCTCTCGACACGGGCATGAGTATGAAATACCAATTTCAACTCTTGGAACATCTTATATGCTGAAAGAACATGTGGTGCCCCCATGTTTGGTTTTGGTAATTGACGACAATCTCTATGGACTAATGGTTGCCTTGAGTTATATTTGAAGGTTTTGTCCATAGGCTTTTCTTGGAGTACATGTGTTGGTTTCAAGGAGAGTTTGTGTTGACCAAGGTGCTATTAAGGAATTATCCAAAGATTGGTCATGTGAGAGTTGAGCTTATTGCAAGCATGTCTTGAAGAAGAAGATTGTGTGATCATTCATGTTTACCTTCAAGACATCATCCAAATGAAGAGAGTTGGAAAGATTCTAGGTTGATCAAGACTAAGTCAAGAGCGAATCAAGTTGATCAACTCACAAAGCGTAGAAGATGTACCGAGAGGGATCAAGTGATCCCATGGTATGGTAAGCATTGTCCATTGTGCTTTGTGTACTAACCCATGGTCTATGTGAGAGTTCTATGTGGGGTTAGGTACGTGTTCATGGGCTTGCGTCAAGAGGAAGATATCACTCAACCCATGGAGAGGATGACATCAAGTGGTGATCGTCATCAAGATTGCCGTGTGCAAGTTCAAGTGGAGCATCACGAAGAGATCAAGTGCTTGAAGCTTGCCGTCCATTGTGGTGACAATGGACTTGTGAAGATGTGCCGAAGAGTGGCTCACCCATAGTGGACTATGGGGGAGTAATCATCTAGTCTTCATCGAGCCAACGCAATCAAGAAAGGTGGTCCAACTTGAGGGATTCAAGATCGTCATCATCTAGCTCAAGTGGACCATGTGCAAGGCAAATGTTTGCCCTTGATAGGTTTTCTATTTTACCAGTCTCATGGTGGTAGTTGGGAGACCGGGTTATAGGATCGATAGCCGTACTATCAAGGGGGGCTCTCAAGTGAGTAGCTTGATCGTATCATTCGTCGAGAGCTCAAACCATTGCATCCTTGCATCATGTTTCTTGGTTCTCTTTGTGAGTATTAGAGCTTATGGTCATCTTGATGACAAGCTTGAGTTCATCGAAAACGGAGTTTGCATGCGTCTTCTATGATGTTTTCGATGTTGGAGGTTTTACCGGTCTTATCCGAGGAAGGGTTCTCACCATTTTCTTTTGGGCCTTTTCTCATTTGCTTCTTATTGGTATTTCTATCAAGATTGTGTTAGCCCTTGTCGCTAGCTTTCCAACAAACTTGGTTTCGTCGAATTCGGAGACCGTTTGCAGAAGTTGTGTCAGTTTTGGTGTTCTGAAAATGATGCAGCGGTACTACCGCGGACAGGAGTGGATGTAATTTTTTACTACCGCTCTTGGGAGCGGTACTACCGCTTGGAGCAGTACTACCGCGGCTACTTCCGTGGCTACTTCCGCTCGGGACCAAAAACTCGTCACAAGTCCAGCGGTGGTAGGCACGGATGTAATTTTTTAGTACCGCTCGCAAGCAGTAGTACCGCTACCCTTAGCAGTAGTACCGCTACCCCTAGCGGTAGTACCATGAGGTCAAGCGGTACTACCGCTCCGACGGTTCTTCTGGCTTTTTTGCCTCCTCGCTGTTGTGTTTCAAAGGGCTACTACCGCCCTAGCGGTAGTACCGCTCGGTGCGGGTTGTGACCATAACGGTTGGATTTTTCCCCACCTATAAAAGGGGGTCTTCTTCCCCAATGAACCTTATCCTTTGAGCTCATGTTCTTCCCCCATTGTTGACCTTCTTCGAGCTTGCTAACTCTCAATCCCTCCATGGATTATTGCTAGTTTTTGAGGGAAAAGAGAGAGGAGATCTAGATCCACATTTCCACCAATCACTTTCTCCTCTATGTGAGGGGAACCCCTTGGATCTAGATCTTGGAGTTCTTGGTGTTCTCCTTCTTGTTCTTCCTCTCATTTTCCTCCATAGCATTAGTTTCTTCGGTGGGATTTGAGAGAGAAGTACTTGGGCACTCCGTGTGCCCTTGCCATTGCATTTGGTGCATCGGTTTGAGTTCTCCATGGTGATACGTGGAAGTTACAAGTTGAGAAGCTTATTACTCTTGGGTGCTTGGTACCCTTGAGCTTGTTCCTCTTGGGTGCTTGGGCGCCCTAGACGGTTGGTGGTGTTCGGAGCTCAATCATTGTGGTGTAAAGCTCCGGGCAAGTGTCGGGGTCTCCAATTAGGTTGTGGAGATCGCCCAGAGCAATTTGACGGGTTCCGGTGACCGCCCCCAAGGGTTGCCAAAGTGTACGGGTTCGGTGACCGCCCCCAAGGGTTGCCATTTGTACGGGTTCAGTGACCGCCCTCAAGGGTCCCTTAGTGGAATCACGACATCTTGCATTGTGCGAGGGCGTGAGGAGATTACTGTGGCCCTAGTGGCTTCTTGGGGAGCATTGTGCCTCCACACCGCTCCAAACGGAGATTAGCATCCGCAAGGGTGTGAACTTCGGGATACATCATCGTCTCCGCGTGCCTCGGTTATCTCTTACCCAAGCCCTTTACTTATGCACTTTACTTTGTGATAGCCATATTGTTTCTTGTCATATATCTTGCTATCACCTAAGTATTTTTTCTTGCTTAGCATAAGTTGTTGGTGCACATAGGTGAGCCTAGTTGTTGTAGGTTTTGTGCTTGACAAATTAACCGCTAGGTTTATTCCGCATTTGTTCAAGCCTCAGCCGTAATTATTTTAAAGCGCCTATTCACCCCCCTCTAGGCGACATCCACGATCTTTCAATTGGTATCAGAGCCTCGTCTCTCTTTGTTAGGCTTAACCGCCTAGAGAGTAAAGATGTCGACTAGGGGATTAGGATTCTGTGACACACTTAGTTTCGATGGCACAAATTTTTATGTTTGGGTAATTCGCATGCTTAATCTCTTTAGGGTCATGGACCCAAATTTAGAGTGAATTGTAGATATGGGTTTTTCTCCTCCAAAAGATCCCCAAAGATTATCTTTAGAGGATGAGAAAAACTCTTATCTCAATGCTCAGGCTTCTAATATGCTTTTCGATGCTTTGAGCAATGTAGTTATATTTCAACTCATGCCTTTCCAGGATGCTCATGAGTTGTGGACAAAGCTTCAAGATAAATATGGCGTGTCCAAGTTTTGTGGGGATGATTGTTCTCCCTCCACCTCCGGTCGTGTTGTGTTCTCAACTTCTTCTACTTCACCTACATGTGGTTTGCCACAAGGTAATGACATGGTGAGTAGTGGTGTTCATTGCAATGATGATAGTGGGCTTAGTTTTGATAATCCTTCATCACTTTCTTGTTGCGATGCTTCATCTTTGGACTCTAGCACTTCGAGCACTCCAAATGTTTCACATGCTTGTGTTGATAGTCCTTGCATATCATGTACAAATTGCTTGACTAAATCTCATGATGATATGCTTGCTATGTCTTGTTGGCATGATAAAAATGCATGTATTTCCTCGAGTTGTTGTGCTAACAATGTAGAGGAAACCCAACACTCCATGGAACAAGATGTGGTCTTGAATGGTGCTTCAAGGGATCCCACATCATCATCTATTGCTTTTTGCCTTATGGCCAAGGCTTCAAAGGTATCTCCCACTTTGAATCCCAATATATCTTGTGATAATATTGATGATGGCAAGAGTGATGATGATGTCGATTATGATGAAGAGAATGATGATGTTGCCTCCTTAAAAGTTAAGGGGGAAATAATTTTTAAAGCTCTTCTTAAGAATAAAATTGCTCGTTCCAACTTCATGGAAATCATGTCTATTGCTATTGAGGGCAAGAAATATATTGATGAGTTGGAATCTCGTCTTGAGGAGCATGAGGTCACCATTGATAAAATGGAAGGTCATGAGCGTGATTACGCTAATGAGATCATGGACCTCTCTCAAGCTCTTGAACTTGAACAAACCACCAAGGAATCTCTTGAGGAGACTTTTGCTCTAGAGTTATCTAGAGTGAAGGAATCTCATGATAGAGCTCTTGAGGTGGCCAATGTTTTTGAAACTAAAAATGCTAAGCTTGAAGTTGCTCATGCTAGACTCCTTGAGGATTTTGAGCACCTCGAAAATGGCTCAAGGGTCATCAAGGGTGAGCTCATCAAACTCACCGAGTCTCATGCTCAACTTGAAGCTTCTTATTTAGAAGAGCTTGCCAAGTTGCCTTCTCTTCTTGTTGTTAATGATGATGCTTGTGCTACTAACTCTATTTCTTGTGAAGCATCCATTTTAAAGGAGAACGTTGAGCTACGGGCTCAACTTGAGTTGCTATCTAGCAATTATGGGAAATTGGAAGAAAGCCATGAAAAGCTCTCAAGCTCTCATGATGATCTTCTAGTATCCCATAATGTGCTAAAGATAGCTCATGAGGCCATGATTGCTAAGGTAACATCTAGTGAGCCTCATGTGGACACTAGCACTACTTTTAGTCAAAATGCTATATTGCCTTGTGCTAGTCCTCGCGATTCATCCATGCATAACGTTGGTACATCTTGTGATGAATTGCTTTCCTTGCCTTGTTGCTCTAACGATGAAGCTTATACTTCCTCTAGTGCTTGTGTTGAGACTAACCATGTAGAGGAAATCAAAGAGCTCAAGGCCCAAGTCACTTCTTTGAAGAAAGACTTGGAAAAGAGTCATGAAGGGAAATTTACACTCAACAACATCTTGAGAGTGCAAAAATCCCCCAATGACAACGGTGGACTTGGATTCAACTCCAACAAGAAGAAGAAGTCCAAGATGAACAAAAAGAAGGGCCAAGAACAAGCCAAGAATTCGGCCAAGACTGTTTGCTTCAAGTGCAAAGTAGAAGGGCATCATGTTAGATCTTGCCCATTGAAGAAGAAGGCCATTAGTGACAAGCAACAAGGGAAGCGGCCACAAGTTCGATCTCATGCTCAACCACAAGTTGAAGAAAGTCCTCTTCCCAAGAATCCTCAAGCTAATGCTTCTCAAGTTGAGAAATCAAGTGAGAAGAAAGTGAAGAGTAGACGTTGCTACTTATGTCATGAGAAAGGTCGCCTCGCCTCTTCATGCACTAGTGGTAACTTATCCAACCCAATTATTATTGATGATATCTATTCTCTTGGGAAGGATAATGTTGGCCATGTGTTTGCCAAATTTGTTGGTGCTCAAAGTGGTGTCAAGAAAAGAACCATTTGGGTAGCCAAGCCTATTGTGACTAACCTCTTAGGACCAACTTGGTTGGGGACCAACTAGCTCAAACTTGATCAATAGGTGTTGTTGGAGGGCATTGGAGACTTGGCTACATTATGAAGATTTAAGGGGACTTCATCATTCTTATTGTCTCAAGCCAAGTCAATTGGGTTATCAAGTTTCTATTCTAGATCCAATGTGCCTCCTTCCGGTAACTTGTACTTAAATTGTTTACATCGAAAGTTACTTGCCCCTTTGCATGTTGTGGTTTTGTTCCTTGCATGTGGTTGTATATGTTGTGCCTCCAATTTGCTTATCTTGAGTAATCAAGTATGTGTGTGTTGGTTTGCACATCATGTATGTGTGTGTAGTGCGTTGAGCCTTTGCGCATCTTGTTTGTATGTTAATTGGCTCTTGTGAGAGATTAATGGAACATCCCATTTTGGGGGAGTGATGTGCTTTGTGCACCTCACGGTCCCATAAATGTGTTTACATGAGGAATACCACCTAGTATTGATATTGCAAGCTTATCTAGTCACTATGTGGTATGTCTTCTCATGAGAAATTCAAATTCTAAATAGTCCATTAATTATCTCTTGTTGGATCCTCTTTTTGCCTCTTGTTAAGTTTTCTTTAATTGGTATCACATTATGGGGGAGTAATATGCTATGTATATTACTAGCCTAGAAAATGTGTACATTTGAGATATTGTCACCTAGAATTGATATTGTAAATTATCTTGTTCCTACGTGGCATGTTAGCTCTACAAGTTGCAATTTGCTTGTGTTTGGTGTGAAGATGATGTAGGATATCCTTGCTATCTACCACTAGGAATTATTTCCAAATACTTCTTGTCTTTTGACAATTGGTACTCACTTATGTGTGGTAGAAATTATTTATCATCTTCACGTTGGCGTTTGCTTTTTATTTGCCTTATCTCTTGCCAAGTTTGTGTCAACTCCCATTGCCTTCCGTGCCACTTGAGGATCTTGTTGTTTTCTTGATCTTGTCTAGTGTTTTCCTTGATATAGTGAACGTGGTGGTCCTACCTTGTGCATTTTGTATTCAAATGAAAATTCTCTATAATGCACAACTCGTGGGGGAGCTATCCTATTTTCTATAAAACACTAAACTTGTGATCCATTTTAAGTGTGTGTTGGTGGACGGCAAGCCATTTCTTTTTGGTACTTGTGCCATCATGAAACTTTGTAGAGAGCTTGGTTTGTTGGAACCATCCTCTCTTTTGGGAGTTTGATATCATTTTGTGGGTTCCAATGGATATCTCATTCCTTGATGTATCTTTTAATGATATCTTCCAAGTGATGATTTCTCCATTTGGTATTCTTTTCACTTGGTATTTCCTTGTATTTTGGTATCGGT
The DNA here is from genome assembly GCF_018294505.1 of Triticum aestivum. Taxonomy (NCBI): domain Eukaryota; kingdom Viridiplantae; phylum Streptophyta; class Magnoliopsida; order Poales; family Poaceae; genus Triticum; species Triticum aestivum. The sequence goes on along the minus strand of NC_057802.1, from coordinate 302,932,533 downwards.
TCTTGAAAGTCTTGAGCATGCATATTAACTTCATGTAGTTTCCATGGCATGCTTTCTCTCTTTGACCCAATATATAGGGGAAACTCCACCAAGTCTCAAATTGGATGAGATGTGCATGAATTTCATTTCCATATCTATATGCACATATTTATGTGGAGTTTGTCCTATGTATTGTTGGTGTTTCTAACTCTTTGGTCCCAATGAGTTTGGATACCATTTTGTTTGTGTTGTTGTTCTAGGAACAATTGGAGATGCATTGGATGCTCGTCTCACTCACAAGGAAGGTGTTGTCACCATGTGCTTTTTGGAGTCAAGCTAGGATAATCAATGAACTACTTTGTACCTTCAATTGGTATCTACTACATCCTTCCAATGTTAACTCGGTAACAAGTATCTTCACATACTTCATGCACACATTTCTTGCATCAACCTTGTGTAGGTTGTATCATGGCATGTTATTCATTCTCTCTTGTGATACTTGTTTCCTTTCTCAAAGCATCCCAACAATGATCTCTTGTTGCTAGTTGTGATGTCTTTGATGGTTGTGTGGTAGGAATTCATTTATGTACAATAATACCATATCTAGCCATGTGCTATGCTTCCAAGCAAATATCTTATTGGTATATCTATGACTTCCTTTTGGATATCTTGTTCCTTCGTGTTGTAACTATTTCGGGTGTACATCCTTCTTTGTAGATATATATCATCATGATCTCGTCTACCTAGAACCTTATACACTTGAGAGAAATTACATCTCTAGATGATATCCTTTCTTTCACATCCACCTTGTCTTTCTTGTTATTTATTTGGTGGCTCCGTGAAAGCTTTTGCCTTGAGTGCATGTCTTATCTCGTTGCATCTTGATGCACTCCTGTGCGGTGAAGATTATTTTCCTCATGCTTATCTCTACGAGGCTTTTGCCATCTTAATTGGTATCCCTCGTCTTGATGAGGCTTTCATCTTCTATCTTCACCATGGGTTGTCACAAGTGTTGGTTATTCATTTTGCATTTTTAGTGTGCTTGTGAACCCTTTTTCTTGGTGTGTGTGGGGATGACATGTCATGCACCTTGTATCTCCACTATCCAAGACTATGTTGATGCTTAATGCTCATTCGTACATTAGTCTTCTCAAGTGCTTTGCCATGACTCACACACATCATTTTGGTTGAGCCTACTCTTAAGTTGCCTCTTTTATATGTTGCTCAACCATTTGTTTGTTGCAAGTGCTAGGCTTTGTTTCCTATATGCTCACTTGCACTTGTTGTGAGTTTCTATTGATTTTCGGGGAGTGATGATCCTATTTTGTGCACTCGGTATCCTAATACAAATATTGTAAGAAGTGCATAAATCATGGAGAGCTTCACTAGTGTCTTTAGAACACTTTGTTGCTCTCTTGCACTTGTCGTGAGGTTCTATTGATCTTGGGGGAGTGACGATCCTATTTTGTGCTCGTTGTATCCAGCTACAAAACTAAATTGTGCACAAATCATGGGGAGCTTCTCTAGTTTCTCTAGAACACTCCTTTGCTCATATCATAATTTATTTCATTCATGTGGCACGTAGGATCATTGGTCTAGTTGGCTCAATTGATATCCGTTGATTGCTTGCTTCAATTGGTATCTTTTGATTGCCTGTTTGCGTGTTTCTCTCTTTCTTATGTCTTTGTGGCATATCTTTCTTTTGTAAACTTTGGGCATAAATATAGTTTGTTTTCCTCCGAGTATTTACCGTCGAACTTGTGTATTGCATTCCTCTCTCTTGTTGAGAAATACACAAATTATGGAGGAACACAATTTATATTGGCCTTCTAAGCTTTTCTCCCATTTTGGCAATTGATGCCAATGGGGGAGAAGTTTCAGAGAGTTTTGTGGTGAAGTTTAGAGAATTCTCTCCTCTTGCTTTGGTTTTGTTCCTAAGCATTTGCATCTCTTATTCATGCATCATTGGTTGTTGCATTGCATGGTGATGCATAATTCCTTGTATAAACTCTCTTGAAAGTGATTGTCATCAATTACCAAAATGGGGGAGATTGAAAAAACATGTGGTGCCCCCATGTTTGGTTTTGGTAATTGACGACAATCTCTATGGACTAATGGTTGCCTTGAGTTATATTTGAAGGTTTTGTCCATAGGCTTTTCTTGGAGTACATGTGTTGGTTTCAAGGAGAGTTTGTGTTGACCAAGGTGCTATTAAGGAATTATCCAAAGATTGGTCATGTGAGAGTTGAGCTTATTGCAAGCATGTCTTGAAGAAGAAGAAGATTGTGTGATCATTCATGTTTACCTTCAAGACATCATCCAAATGAAGAGAGTTGGAAAGATTCTAGGTTGATCAAGACTAAGTCAAGAGTGAATCAAGTTGATCAACTCACAAAGCATAGAAGATGTACCGAGGGGGATCAAGTGATCCCATGGTATGGTAAGCATTGTCCATTGTGCTTTGTGTACTAACCCATGGTCTATGTGAGAGTTCTATGTGGGGTTAGGTACGTGTTCATGGGCTTGTGTCAAGAGGAAGATATCACTCAACCCATGGAGAGGATGACATCAAGTGGTGATCGTCATCAAGATTGCCATGTGCAAGTTCAAGTGGAGCATCATGAAGAGATCAAGTGCTTGAAGCTTGCCGTCCATTGTGGTGACAATGGACTTGTGAAGATGTGCCGAAGAGTGGCTCACCCATAGTGGACTATGGGGGAGTAATCATCTAGTCTTCATCGAGCCAACGCAATCAAGAAAGGTGGTCCAACTTGAGGGAGTCAAGATCGTCATCATCTAGCTCAAGTGGACCATGTGCAAGGCAAATGTTTGCCCTTGATAGGTTTTCTATTTTACCAGTCTCATGGTGGTAGTTGGGAGACCGGGTTATAGGATCGATAGCCGTACTATCAAGGGGGGCTCTCAAGTGAGTAGCTTGATCGTATCATTCGTCGAGAGCTCAAACCATTGCATCCTTGCATCATGTTTCTTAGTTCTTGTTTGGTTCTCTTTGTGAGTCTTAGAGCTTATGGTCATCTTGATGACAAGCTTGAGTTCATCGAAAACGGAGTTTGCATGCGTCTTCTATGATGTTTTCGATGTTGGAGGTTTTACCGGTCTTATCCGAGGAAGGGTTCTCACCATTTTCTTTTGGGACTTTTCTCATTTGCTTCTTATTGGTATTTCTATCAAGATTGTGTTAGCCCTTGTCTCTAGCTTTTCAACAAACTTGGTTTCGTCGAATTCGGAGTCCGTTTGCAGAAGTTGTGTCAGTTTTGGTGTTCTGGAAAGGCTGCAGCGGTACTACCGCGGACAGGAGCGGATGTAATTTTTTACTATCGCTCTTGGGAGCGGTACTACCGCTTGGAGCAGTACTACCGCGACTACTTCCGTGGCTACTTCCGCTCGGGACCAAAAACTCATCACAAGTCCAGCGGTGGTAGGCACGGATGTAATTTTTTAGTACCGCTCGCAAGCAGTAGTACCGCTACCCCTAGCCGTAGTACCGTGAGGTCAAGCGGTACTACCGCTCCGAAGGTTCTTCTGGCTTTTTTGCCTCCTCGCTGTTGTGTTTCAAAGGGCTACTACCGCCCTAGCGGTAGTACCGCTCCTTGGAACGGTAGTACCGCTCGGTGCGGGTTGTGACCATAACGGTTGGATTTTTCCCCACCTATAAAAGGGGGTCTTCTTCCCCAATGAACCTTGTCCTTTGAGCTCATGTTCTTCCCCCATTGTTGACCTTCTTCGAGCTTGCTAACTCTCAATCCCTCCATGGATTCTTGCTAGTTTTTGAGGGAAAAGAGAGAGGAGATCTAGATCCACATTTCCACCAATCACTTTCTCCTCTATGTGAGGGGAACCCCTTGGATCTATATCTTGGAGTTCTTGGTGTTCTCCTTCTTGATCTTCCTCTCATTTTCCTCCCTAGCATTAGTTGCTTCGGTGGGATTTGAGAGAGAAGCACTTGGGCACTCCGTGTGCCCTTGCCATTGCATTTGGTGCATCGGTTTGAGTTCTCCATGGTGATACGTGGAAGTTACAAGTTGAGAAGCTTATTACTCTTGGGTGCTTGGTACCCTTCAGCTTGTTCCTCTTGGGTGCTTGGGCGCCCTAGATGGTTGGTGGTGTTCGGAGCTCAATCATTGTGGTGTAAAGCTCCGGGCAAGTGTCGGGGTCTCCAATTAGGTTGTGGAGATCGCCCCGAGCAATTTGACGGGTTCCGGTGACCGCCCCCAAGGGTTGCCAAAGTGTACGGGTTCGGTGACCGCCCCCAAGGGTTGCCATTTGTACGGGTTCGGTGACCGCCCTCAAGGGTCCCTTAGTGGAATCACGGCATCTTGCATTGTGCGAGGGCGTGAGGAGATTACGGTGGCCCTAGTGGCTTCTTGGGGAGCATTGTGCCTCCACACCGCTCCAAATGGAGATTAGCATCCGCAAGGGTGTGAACTTCGGGATACATCGTCGTCTCCGCGTGCCTCAGTTATCTCTTACCCGAGCCCTTTACTTATGCACTTTACTTTGTGATAGCCATATTGTTTCTTGTCATATATCTTGCTATCACCTAAGTAGTTTTTCTTGCTTAGCATAACTTGTTGGTGCACATAGGTGAGCCTAGTTGTTGTAGGTTTTGTGCTTGACAAATTAACCGCTAGGTTTATTCCGCATTTGTTCAAGCCACAACCGTAATTATTTTAAAGCGCCTATTCCCCCCCTCTAGGCGACATCCACGATCTTTCATATGCTCCTTGGCGTTCAAAACATTTTTGAAGTCCTGGTTCTAAGCCGTAAAGCATGGTGCACTTAACTATCAAGTAGTCATCATACCGAGCTTTTGTCAAAACGTTCATAACGTCTGTATCTGCTCCTGCAATAGGTCTGTTACCTAGCGGTGCATCGAGGACATAATTCTTCTGTGCAGCAATGAGGATAAACCTCAGATCACGGATCCAATCCGCATCATTGCTACTAACATCTTTCAACTTAGTTTTCTCTAGGAACATATAAAAATTAAACGGGGAGCAACATCGCGAGCTATTGATCTACAACATAGATATGCTAATACTACCAGGACTAAGTTCATGATAAATTAAATTTCAATTAATCATATTACTTAAGAACTCCCACTTAGATAGACATCCCTCTAATCCTCTAAGTGATCACGTGATCCATATCAACTAAACCATGTCCGATCATCACGTGAGATGGAGTAGTTTCAATGGTGAACATCACTATGTTGATCATATCTACTATATGATTCACGCTCGACCTTTTGGTCTCCGTGTTCCGAGGCCATATCTGTTATATGCTAGGCTCGTCAAGCTTAACCTGAGTATTCCGCGTGTGCAACTGTTTTGCACCCGTTGTATTTGAACGTAGAGCCTATCACACCCAATCATCACGTGATGTCTCAGCACGAAGAACTTTCGCAATGGTGCATACTCAGGGAGAACACTTATACTTTGATAATTTAGTGAGGGATCATCTTATAATGCTACCGTCAATCAAAGCAAGATAAGATGCATAAAAGATAAACATCACATGCAATCAATATAAGTGATATGATATGGCCATCATCATCTTGTGCTTGTGATCTCCATCTCCGAAGCACCGTCATGATCACCATCGTCACCGGCGCGACACCTTGATCTCCATCGTAGCATCGTTGTCGTCTCGCCAATCTTATGCTTCTACGACTATCGCTACCGCTTAGTGATAAAGTAAAGCATTACAGGGCGATTGCATTGCATACAATAAAGCGACAACCATATGGCTCCTGCCAGTTGCCAATAACTCGGTTACAAAACATGATCATCTCATACAATAAAATTTAGCATTATGTCTTGACCATATCACATTACAACATGCCCTGCAAAAACAAGTTAGACGTCCTCTACTTTGTTGTTGCAAGTTTTACGTGGCTGCTACGGGCTTAGCAAGAACCGTTCTCACCTACGCATCAAAACCACAACTATAGTTTGTCAAGTTGGTGCTGTTTTAACCTTCGCAAGGACCGGGCGTAGCCACACTCGGTTCAACTAAAGTTGGAGAAACTGACACCCGCCAGCCACCTTTGTGCAAAGCACGTCGGAAGAACCAGTCTCGCGTAAGCGTACGCGTAATGTCGGTCCGGGCCGCTTCATCCAACAATACTGTCGAACCAAAGTATGACATGCTGGTAAGCAATATGACTTATATCGCCCACAACTCACTTGTGTTCTACTTGTGCATATAACATCAACGCATAAAACCAGGCTCGGATACCACTGTTGGGGAGCGTAGTAATTTCAAAAATTTCCTACGCACACGCAAGATCATGGTGATGCATAGCAACGAGAGGGGAGTGTGTGTCCACGTACCCTCATAGACCGAAAGCGGAAGCGTTAGCACAACGCGGTTGATGTAGTCGTACGTCTTCATGATCCGACCGATCAAGTACCGAACGCACGACACCTTCGAGTTCTGCACACGTTCAACTCAATGATGTCCCTCGAACTCCGATCCAGCCGAGTGTTGAGGGAGAGTTTCGTCAGCACGACGGCGTGGTGACGATGATGATGTTATACCGACGCAGGGCTTCGCCTAAGCACCGCTACAGTATTATCGAGGTGGACTATGGTGGAGGGGGGCACCGCACACGGCTAAAAGATCAAACGATCAATTGTTGTGTCTATGGGGTGCCCCCTGCCCCGTATATAAAGGAGCAAGGGGGAGGTGGCCGGCCAAGGAGGAGGGCGCGCCAAGGGGGGGTCCTACTCCCACTGGGAGTAGGACTCCTCCTTTCCTTGTTGGAGTAGGAGAGAAGGAAAGAGGGGGAGAGGGAGAAGGAAAAGGGGGCTGCACCCCTTGTCCAATTCGGACCAGAGGGGGGGTGCGCGCCTCCTTCCTTTTGGCCTCTCTCCTCTATTTCCGTATGGCCCAATAAGGCCCAATACTTCTCCCCGGCGAATTCCCATAACTCTCTGGTACTCCGATAAATACCCGAATCACTCGAAACCTTTTCGAAGTCCGAATATAGTCGTCCAATATATCAATCTCTACGTCTCGGCCATTTCGAGACTCCTCGTCATGTCCCCGATCTCATCGGAACTCTGAACTACCTTCGGTACATCAAAACACATAAACTCATAATATAACCGTCATCAAACTTTAAGCGTGCGGACCCTACGGGTTCGAGAACTATGTAGACATGACCGAGACACGTCTCCGGTCAATAACCAATAGCGGAACCTGGATGCTCATATTGGCTCCCACATATTCTACGAAGATCTTTATCGGTCAGACCGCATAACAACATACGTTGTTCCCTTTGTCATCGGTATGTTACTTGCCCGAGATTCGATCGTCGGTATCTCAATACCTAGTTCAATCTCGTTACCGACAAGTCTCTTTACTCGTTCCGTAATACATCATCCCGCAACTAACTCATTAGTTGCAATGCTTGCAAGGCTTAAGTGATGTGCATTACCGAGTGGGCCCAGAGATACCTCTCCGACAATCGGAGTGACAAATCCTAATCTCGAAATACGCCAACCCAACAAGTACCTTCGGAGACACCTGTAGAGCACCTTTATAATCACCCAGTTACGTTGTGACGTTTGGTAGCACACAAAGTGTTCCTCCGGTAAACGGGAGTTGCATAATCTCATAATCATAGGAACATGTATAAGTCATGAAGAAAGCAATAGCAGAATACTAAACGATCGTGTGCTAAGCTAACGGAATGGGTCAAGTCAATCACATCATTCTCCTAATGATATGATCCCGTTAATCGAATGACAACTCATGTCTATGGCTAGGAAACATAACCATCTTTGATCAACGAGCTAGTCAAGTAGAGGCATACTGGTGACACTCTGTTTGTCTATGTATTCACACATGTATCATGTTTCCGGTTAATACAATTCTAGCATGAATAATAAACATTTATCATGATATAAGGAAATAAATAATAACTTTATTATTGCCTCTAGGGCATATTTCCTTCACCTACTCCCACCGGGAGTAGGACTCCCTCCCTTTTCCTTGTTGGATTAGGAGTGGAGGGGGAAAGAGGAGGGAGAGAGGAAGGAAAGGGGGGGCGCCGCCCCCCTCTCCTTGTCCTATTTGGACTAGGGGGAGGGGCGCGCGGCCCTGCCCTGGCCGCCTCTCCTCTTCTCCACAAAGGCCCACTATGGCCCATTAAGCCCCCGGGGGGTTCCGGTAACTCCTCGGTACTTCGATAAAATCCTGATTTCACCCGGAACACTTCCGATATCCAAATATAGGCTTCCAATATATCAATATTCATGTCTCGACCATTTCAAGACTCCTCGTCATGTCCGTGATCACATCCGGGACTCTGAACAACCTTCGGTACATCAAAACTCATAAACTCATAATATAACCGTCATCAAAACTTTAAGCGTGCGGACCCTACGGGTTCGAGAACTATGTAGACATGACCGAGACACGTCTCTGGTCAATAACCAATAGCGGAACCTGGATGCTCATATTGGCTCCCACATATTCTACGAAGATCTTTATCGGTCAGACCGCATAACAACATACGTTGTTCCCTTTGTCATCGGTATGTTACTTGCCCGAGATTCGATCGTCGGTATCTCAATACCTAGTTCAATCTCGTTATGGGCAAGTCTCTTTACTCGTTCTGTAATACATCATCCTGCAACTAACTCATTAGTTGCAATGCTTGCAAGGCTTAAGTGATGTGCATGACCGAGAGGTCCCAGAGATACCTCTCCGACAATTGGAGTGACAATTCCTAATCTCAAAATACGCCAACCCAACAAGTACCTTCGGAGACACCTGTAGAGCACCTTTATAATCACCCATTTACATTGTGACGTTTGGTAGCACACAAAGCGTTCCTCCGGTAAACGGGAGTTGCATAATCTCATAGTCATAGGAACATGTATAAGTCATGAAGAAAGCAACAGCAACATACTAAACGATCAGGTGTTAAGCTAACGGAATGGGTCAAGTCAATCACATCATTCTCCTAATGATGTGATCCCATTAATCAAATGACAACTCATGTCTATGGCTAGGAAACATAACCATCTTTGATCAACGAGCTAGTCAAGTAGAGGCATACTAGTGACACTCTGTTTGTCTATGTATTCACACATGTATTACGTTTCCGGTTAATACAATTCTAGCATGAATAATAAACATTTATCATGAGAATAAGGAAATAAATAATAACTTTATTATTGCCTCTAGGGCATATTTCCTTCAACCTCGGCGGGCTCTGGTGGAGGAAGCAGCTCCCGCCAGGTCACGGATCTAGCCCCGACTGCGGCTGCTCCTTCCGCATCGAGGGCTGCGGCCAAAAATCAGGTGCCCCCCCTCCAATACTGGTGATCTCTGTCCTATCTGCAATGCTGCTGGTCACGTTCCTGTGCGCTGCCCGCTTGCGTCCTGTGAGAGATGCAAGACACCTGGCCTCTGTTTGCGCGGAGGTTTTACCTTGGGAGTGTATAGCTCCGATGTGTGCTTTTCAAGCTAGGGGGCAAGGTTTCTTCTATATTCATGATTACTGCTCCGCTGAACAGGCTAGAGAGAGAACTCGTAATGTCATGATTATGGTTCTAAAAGGGTACGCTACTGTTAAATAGATGAACGATGCGTTCTTCCTGTATCTAGGCAAGACTTGGAGGTGCTCCACCAAATTGATTGAGCCTGGGGTGTTTTTCCTAAGATTTCCCAATATCAGAGAGGTAGAGAAAGCGTGCTACAGCGACCGCATGACCATGAAACCCTGTGGAATAGCTGTGAGGGTTACTAGATGGGAGCAAGACGATGGGGCCAGAGGGCTGCTGGAGAAAGCATGGGTTAAGGTGGGAGGAATCCCTACTGACAAAAGATGTGAGAGAAATGTTGCCTTTGTAGCCTCTCTTGCTGGAGTGCCGCTTGAGATTGATTTGGCTACCCTACATCGCCCTGATTTTGTGAGAGTTAAACTGGGATGTCGTAACGTTGATGAAATCATCCCAGTGGCTGAGTCAGTCTTGGGAGATCGTTTCTATGATTTCACCTTTGAGGTAGAGAGGGTGCTGGTGAGAAACCTTGATAGAGAAATTATTCATACTAAAACCTCTGCTAAATAGGGGGAACCTTCACCTAAAAAGCAAAAGAGAGAGGGTATGAATGATAACACGAGGTGCAGTTCTTCTGGTGGAGTGCAAGATTTGGGGGGAAAGAAATCTGTGGGGAAGCAATGTGGTAATAATGCTTTGGACTCGCCTGCCTCGGTGAACTCTGACAGTTCTAACCATGATACACTCTTGATTCATACTATGGAGCAAGAGGCCCTAGCTACCCAGGAGGATTCCAAAACCCTTTTCCCTGCCTTATGATGTGCATAAGCAGGTGACAGCTCTTGAGGATGGTGATAAATACATAAGCAAAACGTATGCTGAGAGTGTCAAAAGTTCTATCAAGGTGACCGAGCTGGAGGGCTCGTTCGGTGCTGTTGAGGATGATACAGTTGTATAGTGTGCAATCACCTGAATCTGCTCATGAATGCTATGGTGAGGTGATCCCTACACCTCCCGTCTTACATGAAAATGCTCTCGGGTTCAGTACCAGAACCATGCCGGCCAACTTGGGGAAGGTGGAAGACAGAGCCAAAGCAGCCAGCAAGAAAAGAGATCTGGAAGGTACTAAAAACCCCACCAACTCCTTTGAAGTTTTATCTAATCCTGAATTGATGCTTAGAGCTAGGAGCAAGGGTGTTATGATTCCTGATTCTGATTTCTCTAAAATTGATATTCTTAGGGAGTTAGAAAATGTTAGAAACTGTGCTGTAGAAAAACCTTCACCTCCTGATGAGGTGATGCTTATTACTAATGGGAAAGGTGAGGATATCCCCATCAACCTGAGTTGGGGGGGATGAGCAAGAATATGATAGCTCTGACTTTACTGTGGTGGGGTCTAGGAAGAAGAAGGGAAGTACGAGGAGAGTCCAAATATCTATTTCTAGACCTAGAACCAGAAGCCAAAAGGCAGTGGAGCCCACTTCTGACCCTGATAATGGAGTCAGACCCCCTAGCAAATCGACTAGGGGGAGGGGGAGGGGAAAATCCAAATAAATGGAATATTCTAGAACTGCAGAGGGGGCAGGTAAAAAAGGGATGATCACCTGCTTCTCTGATATGATTAAAGATCATTCCCTAGACTTTTTGTGTCTACACGAGACTATGAAAAGAAAATTTTCCCCTAGTTTCTTTAGGAATATTGATCCTTACAGTACTTTTGACTGGAATTGGATCCCTTCTATTGGTAAGGCTGGGGGCTTGCTGTGTGGGGTCAAGAAAGAGAAACTAGAGATTGTCTCTTGGTCCCTAGGGAAATATATTCTTCAAGTCACTGTTTTTGACGTAGCTAAGCAGTGTGTTTGGGATTTACTAAATGTTTATGGCGCGGCTCACGATGAGCAGAAAGAGGAATTTCTTGCGGAGTTGGCTAGTTTTTGTAGCCATTTATCCATGCCTTACATTGTGGGTGGTGATTTCAACATCCTCAAGCACTGTGGAGAGAAAAACAAAAAGATGATGACCTCCCAGTATGTTGACAGGTTTAATGCCATCATTAACACTATGTGTCTCCGCGAGATTTTTGTGGAGGGGGGTATGTTTACGTGGTCCAATAACCAAGCCCATCCCACTTTAGAAAAGCTGGACAGGATTCTTATGAGTTATGACTGGGAAGATCTATCCCCCTGGTCACGGCCAGGAAATTGGTCAGAGATGTGTCCGACCATAACCCTCTCCTCATGTCCACGAACAGTTTTCAACCCCAGTCACCTAAACCCAGGGAGTTTAGATTTGAGATGAGCTGGATGGCTAATGAGGAGTTCCTCCCTTTAGTTAGTAAAATTTGGCAGAGGCCAGTTAGGTCTTCAGACCCCATTGATGTCCTGAATATCAAATTAAAATGCTTAAAAAAAATTAAAGGTTGGGGTTCTGATAAGTTTAGACATGATAAGAAAAGGAAGAAAGGAATCAAGGATGAACTTGCTTTCATAGAGTCTATGGAAGAACAAGGCCCTCTTGACCCTGATATCCTAGACGAAAGAGCTACCCTTAGTGGTGAGCTTCGGCAGCTTATGGTGAATGAGGAACTATATTGGCTTCAACAATCTCATGAAACGTGGATGTTGAAAGGAGACCAAAACACCGCTTTCTACCATAGGATTGCCAATGGGAAAAAGCGGAAAAATACCATCCACTCCTTCTCTTGTGGTGATACCACTATTGAGGGGACTGATAATTTACTTAAACATGCCACGGACTTTTATAAAGAGCTTTTTGGCCTGGCCCCAGGGAATCTTTTTCATTTAGATCCTGATACTTGGGGGGGGGGAATGAAAAGCTTACGACGGAGGATAATGAGTTCCTGACCAGGCCATTTAGCGAGGAAGAGGTGAAGAAATCCCTTTTCTCTATGGATAGCAATAGAGCTCCTGGGCCAGATAACATACCAGCGGAATTCTACAGATTTTGTTGGGATATTGTTAAAGAGGATATCATGAACCTTTTTGAGGCCTTTCATGAAGGGACTCTGGACGTGGAGAGACTGAATTATGGGACTATTACCCTGATTCCTAAAGTCAATGGGGCAAAAAAATCCAGGAGTTCCGGCCTATTTGTCTTTTGAGATGTCCCTACAAACTTATTACAAAGGTCTTGGAGAATAGGGTTGCGGTGTTTGCCGACAAGCTTTTTAGTCGCCACCAAAATGCCTTTATTAAAAAACAGAACATTATGGATGGGATCTTGACCTTGCATGAAATTTTGCATCATACTCAAGTCAAGAAAAAAACGGGGATTGTCTTGAAACTTGACTTCGAGAAAGCTTACGACAAGGTTAACTGGGATTCCTTGCTTGAATGCCATAAAATGAGGGGATTCAATCCTAAATGGTGCGAGTGGGTGGAAAAAAAATCCTCCATAACGACACAGTTAGTGTCAAAATTAACAATACCACGGGGCCTTACTTTTAGAGCCACAAAGGGGTTCGGCAAGGAGACCCAATGTCTCCTTTTCTATTCAATCTTGCGGCTGAAAGCTTAACTAAGATGATTTTGAACGCCCAGAATAACAACCTATTTAAGGGGCTGGCAACTGATTTGGTTCCCAATGGGGTGGCAGTGCTGCAATATGCGGACGATACGGTTATCTGTATCGAAGATGATATTGACAAAGCAGTCAATCTTAAGCTCCTTTTATATCTTTTCGAGCTGATGTCTGGTCTTAAGATCAATTTCTTAAAGAGCGAGGTGTTGTGTGTGGGGGGAGATGACTCGGTCCTCCAGAAATATGCTGATCTTTTTGGCTGCCAGATCGGTCACTTTCCTATGAAATACCTAGGAGTGCCGGTCAGCTATTCCTCTGTGAGAAACTCAGACTCGGAATTTATCACAATTTGATTTCTTGAATGCTGTGACTCCTGGATTGGCAACGCTGCTTCATCCGAAGGGCGACTGACCCTGCTAAACTCCTCTCTTTCTAGTATTGCTTACTACTATATGTCAATGTTCCTTCTCTCCAAGACTTTCATCGAAAGATTAGACAAATACCGTCGCAATTTTTTTGGTGTGGAGGGATGGGGAAGAAACGCTACCACTTGGTCAAATGGGCTAGAGTGTGCAGATCCAAATGCAAAGGGGGTTTGGGCATCAAAGATCTTCACAAACAAAATGTCTCTCTTCTGGTGAAATGGTGGTGGAGACTGGATACAGGGAAGGGTCTGTGGCAAGATGTTGTACGGGCTAAATACCTCAAGAATTGCTCGGTTGCTACTGTCAAACCCAAATTCAATGACTCCCCAGTATGGAAATCACTTTTAAAAGTTAAAGATGTATACATGGCTGGAAGAAAAGTGACTATCAATTCTGGCAACGTTGCTCGCTTGTGGTTTGATCCTATTGGGTCCCACCCCCCGCTTTGTGACTTATACCCAGACCTTTTTAGCATTGCTAATTATCCGAACGACACGATTGCCCAGTTTAAAACTAGGGCTAGTAGGGGCTTGTTCAGGCGAAGGTTGAATGCTGACCTGAGTCGCCAGTTTGAGGGGTTACAAAGGGCTATTGACACTGTCAAACCTTCTGACGAATGTGATGGTTTCAAATGGGGCTTTGGTCCTAAAGGCAGATACACTACCAGATCAGTGTACGCTTACTTGGAAAAAGACCTCGCTGGGTGCGACTATAGGTGGATCTGGAAAGCCAAATTGCCTGTGAAAATCCAGATTTTTTATGGCAACTCTTTCAAGATGCTATCCTCACCACGGATGTGATGAAACATCGAAACTGGGCTGGTAACCCGCGTTGCTCCTTTTGCAACTGCAGGGAAACCTATTTGCACTTGTTTTTCCTTTGCCCTGTTGCTAGAGTAGTTTGCCGCACAGTGGGTGCGATGCTTGGAACTGACCTATGCCCCAACAACTTATGGCAGTTCTACTCTTGGTGTTATGCCTTTCTTCCTCATGGAGAGAAACATTTTACTGCGGGGCTAGCGGCTGTCTGCTAGGCCATTTGGAACCGCAGAAATCATGCCACTTTTGAATTCAAGAAATTGTCATCTCCTTTTGAGATTGTTTTCACGGCTTGCACACATTTATCTTACTGGGCATGTCTGCTGAAAGGCGAGGAACGATCGGAGCTGGAGCATGGCACGGCGCTTCTGAAGAGGAATGCTAAGGAGTTGATGAGCCTCTACGCAACTGCGTACACGGGAACCACCCTGGGATGATCATGGCGCTGTGCCTCCTTGAAGCTCTCTCTTTTGGAACTGATCGAGCTTGCTTGCGGGTCCTGTTAGTGCTTGTCGTTCGTCTTATATTCCTGCTGTTATGCCTCTGCGTAGGCTGTGATGTCGTTGTTAGACTTGTCATTTACTTTAGTGTTGAGATGATTGTGCTCCAGGGTTTTTGTCTCACAGTGGACGTCTCGATTGCGAACGTCTACAGTGGGTTTCCCTGGAGTGCTTGAACTCTCTCTTTCCCTTTCCCTCCCTGTTTGTGTACTCTTGGACATGGTTGTATTTCCGTTATTTCTATAATGGAAAGGGGATTAGCCCGGTTCAAAAAAAAAACTAGATGACTCATTGTGTCATTGGTGGAGCTATGTGTTAGCCAAATAGGCCATGGCCCGTCTAGCCTATAGCAAATATAATGAAAATTGAAGGATAAACTAAGCCACGCTAGTAAAAATAGTTGCTTTGTTTGTACTGGCCCGCCCAGGTTTGTTGATGTAGCTCCGCCATTGCGTTGCGCCATTGGCGCAAAGACCAACTGCAGGCCGGAAGTTAAGTGAACTATTTGAGGCAATTTTTTCCTGGACTGGCTGCAAATGATCATGTTCGTGTTGTGTTTCTATCTCCTCACCCGGCGATGATCATCATCCTTTGCTTTCTTTGGTGACACGTAAGACTTTGCTTGAGCAGGTGAATGGACTTTGGATTTTTTTTCGATGCTCTGTCATGTCTTGCTCACCATGTCCGAGGAGCCGTGTGGTGCCCGCAAGTGTCGGCATGAATCTCGTGCAGGAGTTGTCGGCCCTCCTCAGGAGAAAAACAACGTTGGAATACACCTGTAATACTGTGTTTATACAACTCTCTATGGTGCTCGACATAAGCGTTAGCTCGGCGAATGATGCGTCGGGCCTTCGTCACGTCCTCGGGTAACTCCTTCCGCAAGATGTAGGCCAGGATGGGCCCAGCCCATGTTAGGATAACAGTGTGATTTTGTAGCCATGTGACCGACTGTGGCCTCTCGGTCGAAGAGGAGCCATCCACCCGAATTCACTCCGATTTTGGATGCCGCTTGGACAGGTTGATTGGTCTGGTCATCTCAGTTTGCGGTCCTTTCATACTCCCTTTTTTGTTCGGTATAAAGTTGTCATGTGGTTCATGGGTCACATCAGCGGCCGATGGCGTGGTTGGTCGGCCTTTTGTCTGCTTCGGTTTGCCTCCTTTTGCTTGGCTCTTGATCAGGTGGAGGCTTGATCCTTTCGTAAGGTTACTATTCGGTGTATCATGTTGCACATGCCTAATTATTTTCCTATGCATTGGCCCATTGCGCCATCGACGCAAAGACCAATTATAGTCGAGGCGCAAATCAGCGTGAGGTCAGATTTGCTTCAACTACAACATTAGGCCACGTGATGGTATGCCAAATGAACACTACACCATGGCATACTAGCTGAGGGTTTCTGGTTCCTCACATGCAAGTTGCGTTCGTTAAAATCTATTTCATGAAGTCGTCATTTGTTGGGGCAGTCCGTCAAGAAGCATCACATGACCACACATGTCACCCAAGGTAGCACCAAACCAGATGAAGCAAGCAACAAGACCTCGACCCGAACCAATTACAACTAGAAAATCAGGTGAACTATTTTTGTTACCTTTTTACCGTGCATAAATATGACTAACTGAATACAATTGTATGGCGAAATGGTAACTGGTCTTTGAAGACAGCGAGCCGAGCACACCCTACCAGGTTCGATAGACACGTCTATGATACCTCTTGGCCCGTACACAACGGTGATACGTCTCCAACGTATCTATAATTTTTTATTGTTCCATGCTATTATATTATCAATCGTGGATGCTTTGTATGCATTTATATGCTATTTTATATGATATTTGGGACTAACTGATTAACCTAGAGCCTAGTGCCAGTTTCTGTTTTTTCCTTGTTTTTGAGTATCGCAGAAAAGAAAAACCAAATGGAGTCCAATTGACCTGAAACTTCACGGAACTTATTTTTGGACCAGAAGAGGGCCATGGAGTAAAAGAGTTGGGCCAGAAGAGTCCCGGGCTGCCCACAAGGGTGGGGCCGCGCTCACCCCCTGGGCGCGCCTCCCTACCTCGTGGACAGCCCGGAGACCCCCCTGACTTGTTCTCGACGCCAAAACCTCTTATATATACAGAAACCCACAGAACATAACCTAGATCGGGAGTTCCGCCGCCGCAAGCCTATGTAGCCACCAAAAACCAATCTAGACCTGTTCCGGCACCCTGCCGGAGGGGGGAATCCCTCTCCGGTGGCCATCTTCATCATCCCGACGCTCTCCATGACGAGGAGGGAGTAGTTCACCCTCGGGGCTGAGGGTATGTACCAGTAGCTATGTGTTTGATCTCTCTCTCTCTCGTGTTCTTGATTTGGCATGATCTTGATGTATCGCGAGCTTTGCTATTATAGTTGGATCTTATGATGTTTCTCCCCCTCTACTCTCTTGTAATGGATTGAGTTTTCCCTTTGAAGTTATCTTATTGGATTGAGTCTTTAAGGATTTGAGAACACTTCATGTATGTCTTGCATGTGCTTATCTGTGGTGACAATGGGATATCACGTGATCTACTTGACGTATGTTTTGGTGATCAACTTGCGGCTTCCGTGACCTTGTCAACTTATGCATAGGGGTTGGCACACGTTTTCGTCTTGATTCTCCGGTAGAAACTTTGGGGCACTCTTTGAAGTACTTTGTGTTGGTTTGAATAGATGAATCTGAGATTGTGTGTTACATATCGTGTAATCATACCCGCGGATACTTGAGGTGACATTGGAGTATCTAGGTGACATTAGGGTTTTGGTTGATTTGTGTCTTAAGGTGTTATTCTAGTACGAACTCTAGGATAGATCGAACGGAAAGAATAGCTTCGTGTTATTTTACTACGGACTCTTGAATAGATCGATCAGAAAGAATAACTTTGAGGTGGTTTCGTACCCTACCACAATCTCTTCGTTTGTTCTCCTCTATTAGAGACTTTGGAGTGACTCTTTGTTGCATGTTGAGGGATAGTTATATGATCCAATTATGTTATTATTGTTGAGAGAACTTGCAGTAGTGAAAGTATGAACCCTAGGCCTTGTTTCCTAGCATTGCAATACTGTTTACACTCACTTTTATCGCTTGTTACCTTGCTGTTTTTATATTTTCAGATTACAAAAACCTATATCTACCATCCATATTGCACTTGTATCACCATCTCTTCGCCCAACTAGTGCACCTATACAATTTACCATTGTATTGGGTGTGTTGGGGACACAAGAGACTATTTGTTATTTGGTTGCAGGGTTGCTTGAGAGAGACCATCTTCATCCTACGCCTCCCACGGATTGATAAACCTTAGGTCATCAACTTGAGGGAAATTTGCTACTGTCCTACAAACCTCTGCACTTGGAGGCCCAACAATGTCTACAAGAAGAAGGTTGTGTAGTAGACATCAAGCAGCTTCTGGCGCCGTTGCCGGGGAGGTGAGTGCTTGAAGGTATATATTTAGATCTTGCAATTGAATCTTTTAGTTTCTTGTTTTATCACTAGTTTAGTTTATAAAAGAAAACTAAAAAAATGGAATTGAGGGTACCTCATATGCTTCATCTTTTTAATATCTTTCGTGAAAATAAGGATTACGATAATTGTGCCAAAGTGCTAGAGGAAGAATGCATTAGGATGATTGGCACTAAATATTTGAATGATGAGCATGATTGCAATGTTGTTAGTATGAATTCTTTGAATATCCATAGTACTAATGATGATTGCACTAGTCATGATGAAAATGTCTCTTATAAGCATGCCAATTTTTGTGGAGTGCATAGAGTTTGCAAGTACATACCAAATAGGGAAGATAGATTTTGCAAGAAGCATAAGTATTTGGAAACTAAATGGTTGCAAGAAAGGCTAGATGATTGTGCTGAAAGATTCAATATTTATCGCCATCCTTGTGAACTTTGCAATGAACATGGTCATTAAAGCTCCAATGCTATTCGTTTCATGATCAAATCGTGTCCAAAGATTGTGATAACTTGATTACCCTTGAGCATCATAAAGAGCTTTGTCTTCTTTTGGGGTATGAAGAAATGAAACGTATAACTGAGGGTGTTTCAAAATTTAATCTTGATAGATTTCTTGATTTTGATCTAGAAGAAATTTTTATGTATTGTGCGGTGAATTGCATTGAAAATCTTTATATTGTCAATTACATAAAGAAAAGAAAACAAATAGAAGATGAAGAGAATACTAATGAAAGGAAAGAGACTTCCCAATATCCTCCTATTATTTCTTATGATGAATCAGGTAACGAGAAGGAGCTTTCTGTTCAACCAATCTCATCAATAAGGAGCTAAAAAAAGAGGGTTAAACCCACACATGATGTGAAGAAGAAAAAGAAAAGACGGAGAAGCAAAGGTAGAAAGGTACCCCTCCCAAATGATGTTGCTCCTATTACTTATTGTGATGATGATAATTGCTATACTATTGATGCTATCCATACTATTAATGATGAGGGTGATTATGCTTATGATATGAAAAGGCCCAAGCTTGGGGATGCTATGTTTGATGAGAATGACATGTTTGAGAATATATTTGCTGCAATTAATGTTTGTCCCAAGTTTGGGGATGCTATGTTTAATGAAGATGATATTTTTAACCTTCAAGTTTTGATATGCAAATTTACTATGATGATAACATGCCTCCTACTTATGATGATTATATTGATGAAAGTGGGTTTGGAAGAGCGTCAACTTTAGGAAGTAATGATCCCACTATTTTGGAGGGTGTTGAATCTTATTGTGATAATTATAAAAGTGGATTTCGAGAGGTCATGACTTTATCTCTCCCTAATATAATAATAATAATAATAATAATAATAAAGCAGGGATTGAGTCTGTCGGGTTCACCGTGGCTTTTTTGCACAAAGGCCCCTGTAATATTTAGTAATTGAACCCGCAGTCCCTTGTTAAGTGAATCTGAGAAAAACGCTTCATTTCTGCATAAAACACCCAGTCATCTGGACTATTCAACCCGCGGTCCGAGCTGATTTGTAAAGAAAAAAACACGACCACAGGAGGAGCACGGGCTCGCCTCCTCTGCCTCTCGCGAAGTCCCACGAAGTCATCGCCGCCGCCACCCACGCCGGCCACTTCCGGCGACCTCCGGCGCTGCGCAGCACGCGCCCGAGCTCCCCACGGTCCGCGCCTCCCTCCCCTCCGACCAGATTCTCCGCTCCCGTCCTCTGCCGCTTGCTCACAACGGGAGCCCCCGATGCGACCTCCCCTGCTGCGTCACCGCTCCCCAATGGCCGCGCCGCCCAAGGATTCTCGCCGGGGCCTCGCGCAGCCGCACCCTTCCCCTTCACGCGCCCCCCATGCCATCGTTTCTATGGGTGCTCAAATCCATGGCTCTGGCGGCAATCGGCAAGCCGTAGGCCGGATGAGCCGGCAGCGTACAGAGAAGGGGACGGAGGTGGAGGTGGAGGTGGAGGTGGTGGCGGCGGCGGCGGTGGAGGTGGATGGGGACAAATTCGACTACAACGTAGAGGATTGTCGCCGCAGGTTCCAGGCCGTCTACCCTGGTGAATCGTTCAAGCACGACGCCTAGGGTTCCCCATCGCTATCCTTTGGTTCGCCTCTGGTGTCTACCACGACGTTCCAATCGCCAGAGTTAGAGCTCCGCTATCGTCCAGTCCTCGACTTGGGGTTGTCTCTCATCAATTCCAGCCATTAGAGCACTGCACCAACAAAGGGAACCCGGGAGCAGCTCCTCGCGAAAATCCTCCATCGCATCAAATTTTTGAGTTCTTCCAGAACTTCGGCGAGATTGCTTCTGCACTGTTCGTCACAGGACGGTGAGTTCCTTCTCGCTGAAACATCTCCGTATATTATGTTTGGCATCAATTTTTTAGCCCCCTACCAATTGTTGTCAAAAGTAGGCCTGGCATTGTCAAAATAGCTTTTGAGGGAAAAAAATTAGAAACAAACTTCTGCGAGGCACAATCATAATCTGTGTGTTAGAAATAAGCTTTGTTCATGTATATTATTATGCCCAATTTAAAACTGGGTATGATCAGAATGGTTTCATTATGGTTATTGTGACTTGTGACTGAAGGACTATGCCATTGTTGCCCCGTAAAGATTTGTGCAGGTCCATACTTCCTTTTTCCAATGTATTGCGCGGTCGAGGTCTCTACCAAGGATACCCTCCCTGGGGTGTTCCGCAACTTCGTGGACTGCGTCTGCTCGCCCAACGCCAGTGGAGATCCGCTGCTGCAACACCTCAAGGAAGCGTCCTGCAACACGGCGCAACGGCCGCAGGATTGTCCTTCAGGAACTCGGCACCTGGACCTAGGCAGGGCAACGTCGTCTGTGCTATCCTTGTCATCCTGGTGAGCCATACTTTCCTTTTCCGATCCATCCGTTTGGAAATGGAAAAGCTTTATTACTTTGTTCGTTCATCTATCTGGAGGTCCTGGTGAGCCATACTTTCCTTTTCCAATTCGTCCGTTTGGAAATGGAAAAGCTTTATTACTTTGTTCGTTCATCTATCTGGAGGTCCTAGAAATTGAGGCATGTTGGATGCAGTATTAGCGGCTGGATTAACGGTGCTCAGTACCACCAATGTTTTTCTTGAAAATGTGTTTTACATGCTTCTGTACAGTTAAATGATGTGCTTGCTTGTTACATAGTTGTTTTTAGCTACCTTTCTGGGTGTGATCTAAGCATAAGATTTCCCTCAAATTCAGGGGCGATCGATGGATGATACTTTGAAGGCTGTTGCATCTAGGTAATTTGGACCTAGAAGGACCAATTAGTATGCAGATGATGCCTTCTTAATGTACAAGCCGACAAATACTCGAACGACATGCTATGCTGTTCATTAATCTATTTTTGCAAGTAAACTGGAGCTGGTTCTTTATAGTTGCAGATTTTTTAGCTTGCAAGATTACTAGAAGTTGAAACAAATTATATGTATGTGATGGATCAGCGAAAGTATATCAATCAAAGTAATGTTCAACTCCATGGACCAGAGAAAGTATATCAACTGGCAAAACAAATTAATCAAAGATAGGCGACCCTTGTATTTGTACAAATCTTTTGTGAGGCACTACTATAATCTGTGTGTTAGAAATAAGCTTTGTTCATGGATATTATTATGTTCAATTTGAAACTGAGTATGATCAGAATGGTTTCATTATGGTTGTTGTGAGTTGACTGAAGGACGATGTCATTGATGTCGTAAAGACTTGTGCAGGTCCATGCTTCCTTTTTTCGAAGTCTGCGCGGTCGAGGTCTATGGAAAGGACGCCCTCCCTGGGGTATTCTGCAACTTCATGGACCGCATCTGCTCGCCCGCCAGTGGAGATCCGCTGCTGCGACGCGTCGAGGAAGCATCCTGCACGACGTAGCGGCCGCGGGGTCATCCTTCAGGAACTTGGCGTGCGACCTGCTCACCTAGACTTGGCAGGGCAGCGGCGTCTGTGCTATCCTCGTCATCCTGGTGAGCCATACTTTTCCCATCCATCTGTTTGGAAACGGAAAAGCTGTATTACTTCATTCATTCATCTATCTGGAGGTCCTAGAAATTGAGGCATGTTGGATGCAGTATTAGCGGTTGGATTAATTGTGCTCAGCACCACCAATGTTTTTCTTGAAAATATGTTTACATGCTTCTGTACAGTTAAATGATGTGCTTGCTTGTTACATACTCCCTCCGTTCCATAATGTAGTGCCTATAGATTTTTGCAAAAGTCAAGCATTACAAACTTTGACCGTACTTATAATGAAAAGTAGGTACATCTAGAATACCAAATGCACATCATTGGATACATTATGAGTTATATTTTCAGAATTTACATGTTTGGTATTCTAGATGTAAGCAATTTTCTCTATACACTTGGTCAAAGTTGGCAAAGTTTGACTTTTACAAAAATTTATAGGCACTACATTGTGGAATGGAGGGAGTAGTTGTTTTTAACTACCTTTCTGGGTGTTATCTAAGCATAAGTTTTCGCTCAAATTCAGGGGCGATCGGCAAAATAAATGGATGATTCTTTGAAGGTTGTTGCATCCGGGTAATTTTGACCTAGCAGGACCAATTAGTATGGAGATGATGCTTGTTAAGTACAAGCTGACAAATAGTCGAACACCATGCTATGTTGTTCATTAATCTGTTTTTGCAAGTAAACTGGGAGCTGGTTCTTTATAGTTGCAGATTTTGTAGCTTGCAAGATTACTAGAAGTTCTGTATGTGATGGATCGGAGAAAGTTTATCAATCAAATTAATGTTCAACTGCATGGACCGGCGAAAGTATATTAAGGCGATGTATCAAGTGAAAACTGGTTTTCAGTGAAAATCTGAAAACTTTTCGCGTGGGTCATCGGATCAGTTATGGACGACACAGATAGAAGGTGGGATCCCTAACCTGCCACTTAAAGGCTAATTAGCAGATAACCCCCTGTTATCCACCGATGAGGTGGAAAATCTTTTTAGTGCTCGTGACTGTATCAGTTCATCTTTATCTTCCATCTCGTGCGTCGCGGCGGCGATGGAGTTTCCGGCCATTTGCCCTCTGCCGGCCTTGACAGGACCTCCGTCGACGGTAGACTGGACCTTCACCGGGCTGCGGTCCACCATCCACTGGCCAGAACCCGCCATGATTTGCCTATCGCCCGCCACGACTCACCCTTAGGAACGCGGAGATCTCGCCGGATTCTTGTCTACCTGCGTCAGGATCTTGCCGCGGCGCCGGCGAACTTGGTTGCAAATCAACGGGAAGGCAACAACTGCTCTTCCCCCGCCCGAGGGCGATTTGGAGTCCGTAGTGTTGCTCCACGCTACGCCGTCCCAGTGCTGCCTCACGCAACAGTGACCCGACAGCCGCAACACTGCCCCAGGCGACACGGCAGCCTCGTCTCCGCTTGCATTTTGAAGCTTCGATTCTGAAGCGGCATAATTGTACTGAATGAATGTGGCAAAAGCCCTATGAGCATAGTTTAAACCTGAATATTCTGTAGCTGGAACCGATTTCAAAAGCTAGTCAAGCTGTGAAAGATGAAGAAAAACAGAATAGATTGAGCATTTTGATTTTTGCCAGTTCTGAGTCAATTGCAGCAGCTTACTGGGAGCTTTTTTTATTTTGTTTTATCTTTTATAAAAACAGATGCGAACATGGCTGCAGACCACACGGCCAATCTGCATCTTGTACTAGGCTAAATCATGTATCTGCTGTACAGTTGAACATGCACCCTTGTATGCAGCATCTTGTACTAGGCTTCATCATGTCTCTGCTGTACAGTTGAACATGCACCCTTGTATGCAGCATTTCAACATTACTTGAACAGTTGAACATGCAGTGATAATAATAGAAGCTCTAATTTCACTAAGATAAACTGAGTGTGGCAATGTGGCCACCGTACAGATTCTGTGTAGACAATTTCTGATGTAATCCGTGGATGTATGATACTCAACGATGGATAACAGGTTGATTTCAAGGTTGCATTGCAGGATTAGAAACCTTCACAAGGATAAACATATGCTTTCGATTGTCATTATTCATTACATTGCAGAAATCTGATGCTTATGTTCAGCTTTATCAATTGTAGTATTTCGAAACAATGGAAGTTGTAACTTTATTCATTTTAGTACGATGGATGACCTCCTACTAATGCATATGCTCCTTCCCCTAAAAAAAATGCATATGCTCCTGAAATTGCAAAATTTATGGTTGCTTGACCATGGCAGGAAGCATCAGCACGAGAAAGAAGAGGCA
The DNA here is from genome assembly GCF_018294505.1 of Triticum aestivum. Classification (NCBI taxonomy): domain Eukaryota; kingdom Viridiplantae; phylum Streptophyta; class Magnoliopsida; order Poales; family Poaceae; genus Triticum; species Triticum aestivum. The sequence continues at coordinate 302,907,997 of NC_057802.1, read as the reverse complement.
ACATCTGACCGCCAACAAAAATCACGCATGTACTGATGTTGTTGCCAGCCCGTTGAACTGCGGCCAAGTTCACCGGCGCGGCAACGAGCTCTTTTTGCAGGTAGATGAAAATCTGTCCGATCTTCATGCTTCAAAGGGTGAGTCGTGAAAGCTGAATAAAACTGTTGCTTATTGATGATTTGGTGCGGCATACAAGAGTATATAAGAGGGTACAAACCGACTTGGGGTAGGGGTACAAAACTGACTTGGACTAGAAGTCGTATACCATAATGACTACTCTAACATCCCCCCGCAGTATCAACGGCAGGCTCGACGACGTTGAGACTGAAACAGATATCTTGAAACGGCTTAGTAGGCAGTGCCTTGGTGAAAATGTCAGCAAACTGAGCCGTAGAGGGAACATGATGCACCCGAACCTGACCAAGAGCAACCTTTTCACGAACAAAATGAATATCAATCTCAATATGCTTTGTGCGTCGGTGTTGAACTGGATTGCTGGTCATGTAGACTGCTGATATGTTGTCACAGTAGACAATAGTGGCCTGCTCAATAGGCCTATGTAGCTCGGAGAGTAACTGTCGAATCCAGATTGTATCTGCAACGGCATGTGCCACAGCGCGATACTCAGCCTCGGCCGACGAACGTGAGACTGTAACCTGTCTTTTCGAAGACCAAGAAATCAAATTGTTACCAAGAAAAACACAAAAACCGGAAGTGGACCTTCGAGTGTCAGGACAACCAGCCCAGTCTGCATCAGAGTATGCGGTAAGCGAGTTTGGAGAAGAATTATTGAGGTGGAGACCATGATTGAGAGTTCCTTTTAAATACCGAAGAATGCGTTTAACATGATTATAGTGAGGAACCCAGGGATCATGCATATAGAGACATGCTTGTTGAACAGCAAAAGAGATTTCAGGACGAGTAATGGTGAGATATTGGAGAGCACCTGTTAGGCTACGATAGAGAGTAGGATCGGAAAAGGGTTCACCGGTAGCCGAAAGTTTAAAACTAGTATCGACAGGAGTGCGAGATGATTGACAGTCAAGCATGCCAGCACGATTAAGAAGATCAAGAATATACTGGCGTTGGGAAAGAAAAAGGCTGGAGGAATCTCGAACAACAACAATGCCTAAGAAATGATGAAGGAGTCCTAGGTCAGTCATAGAAAATTCAGATCTAAGAAGAGAGACAATATGATCTAAGAACTTTTGAGAGGAGGCGGTAAGAATGATATCATCTACATAGAGAAGTAAATAGGCAGTGTCAGAAGTTTGATGATACACAAAAAGAGAGGTGTCGGAGAGAGATGGAGTGAAGCCTATTGTTTGAATGAAGGAGGAGAAGCGTTGAAACCAAACTCGTGGGGCCTGTTTAAGACCGTAGAGAGATTTCTGAAGAAGACATACATGAGTTGGAAAGGATGGATTTTCAAAACCCAGAGGTTGCTGGCAGTAGACAGTTTCTTGAAGGGAACCATGGAGGAAAGCATTTTTCACATCAAGTTGGTGAATGGGCCATGAAGAGGAGACAGCAACACTAAGAACGGTGCGAATGGTGCTAGGTTTAACAACAGGAGAGAAGGTTTCTTCGTAATCAATTCCTTGTTGCTGAGAAAAGCCACGACAAACCCACCTGGCTTTATATCGTGAGAGGCTCCCATCGGAGTGGAACTTTTGGCGAAAAATCCATTTGCCAGAAACAATATTTGTATTGGGAGGACGAGGAACAAGTTGCCAGGTGTTGTTTTGAAGTAAAGCATTATATTCTTCTTGCATGGCAGCGGCCCAATTGGGATCAAGTAGAGCAGTTTTGTAATTCTTTGGAAGAGAAGTGAGAGATACGGAGGTATGAAGGTTTAGGCGGTCTTGGGGTTGAGATGGCCCAAGCAACGATGCCAGAGATCGACGGAGGCCAGCATGGATGTTGGAGGGGTGGCGGTAGGAACTCCATTAAGAGAATAAAGATCACCGGAGCTATTGAAGTGAGCGATCTCGGCCTTGGTCAGGTAATCCTTCACAGATAGACCAAAAGGGTCAAATTCAGCCGAAACTAGATTGTCGCAAGTAAATTGGCGAACAGAGATAAGATTTTTAATGAGGGCGGGTGCAACTAGAACATCGCGAAGTAAAAGAGGTTTGGTGGAAGAGGGAAGTTGAGCCTGACCAACACAATATATAGGAATAGATGATCCATCTCCAAGGATAATGGAAGGGAAAGGAGATTTAGTGCAAGAAGATAACCAATTACTAGATGCAGACATATGACTAGAGGCCCCTGAATCAAAGATCCAATCCGTACCTGAGTTTCCTTGTGCAGCAAAGTTATTCATGGCCTGGAGAAAGGCAGCTTGATCCCAGCTCGGCGTCGCAGGTGAGGGTGGCGTCGGAAGCAGTGCCGGCGGATACGATGGTGAAGGCAGTAGGGCCGGCTGGGGAGTGTAGTAGGCATTGGCCGGCTGTGGTGGGGGTGGCGTCGGGAGCAGGGCCGGCTGAGGTGTGTAGTAGGCACCGCCGTCGGTGCTGTAATGACCATAAGGAGTATACGTCGGGGCGGCGTGATAGGCATTGGCCGGCTGTCGGGGGTTGAGAACCCTGGGAGCACCAGTAGGCGGCCGAAGGCCGGGTTGCCAGGCACCTGAGTATGCCGGCGGAGCACCGAGGGTGGACGGAGCGGACCAGGGCATGGGCCATGCTTGAACAAGCCCCGTCCAAGGATCATGAGGAGGCCGCCATGCAACCGCAGATGGAGCACTGGTGGGTGGTGCAGGACTCGGTGTTGGTGATGTCGTAGGCGGAACCGAACGAGTCGGCGGCGGCCTGTAGATAGGGTTTTTGCCGCGGTAGTTCGGACTAGGACGCCAGCCTGGGGGCGGTTCAATAGATGACGATGCGGACGGCCCGGCGGCAGGAGCCGGCCTGGAAGGCGGCGCTGGTGTAGACGGCAGAGGAGGACGAGCCGCAGCATGAAAGACCTTGGGGCGAGAGTCCTTGCGAGCTTGTGTTTCCGCCGCGAGTTGTAGCAAGGAACGTACTTCAGCAAAGGTAGGAGGGGGCCGTATCATCGGTATGAACGAGGCTTGCTTGTCAAAGTCTTCGCTGAGGCCGCCGCCGACGATATTGATTAGCTGTGAGTCGCTAACTGTATCGCCGAGTTCGCGGAGCTCATCGCCAATGGTCTTAACGCGCTGGCAGAACAGGTTCACCGGGGCGTCTTCTTGCACCATATTGTGAAGCTCGGTGTGGAGAGCGTTTTTCCGAGCGTCGGTGTTGCTTTGGAAGAGCTGACGGAGGGAGTGCCAGATGTTGGCAGCGGTGGCGCCGTCGTGATTGAGCATGTTGAAGATCTCGGTGGTGATGCGGGTGTAGAACCACTGGACGATCGCGAGATCGTCTTTCAACCATTGCGGATCGTCGGGGCGGGGAAGACAGTTGGCGGCGACATGCGAGCGCAGGTTGCAGCGGCCGAGGTGGAGATCGAAGAGATGTCTCCAATGGTAGTAGTTGTGGGCGGCGAGATCAAGAACTATGGGGATGTAGGGGCTGACGTCGGAGATTGTGTCAGCAAGAGATATTGGTGCGGCGAGGATGGGTGCAGGGTAGTTTTGTGGAGCTATGGTGAGGGCCGAGAGAGAAGCGGCCGCGGTGTTGGCAGCCTTGGCGATGAGTGCGGCCCGGCGCTCGAAGTAGCCGGGCGGCGGCAGCGGCGGTGGCGTTGGCGGAGGCATACCCTAAACCCTGGGACCGGTATCTGATACCATGAAAGCTGAATAAAACTGTTGCTTATTGATGATTTAGTGCGGCATACAAGAGTATATAAGAGGGTACAAACCGACTTGGGGTAGGGGTACAAAACTGACTTGGACTAGAAGTCGTATACCATAATGACTACTCTAACAAGTCGTGGTCGGCGGCGGGCGGATGGGCAAATCATGGCGCGAGTTCTGGCCGGTGGATGGTGGGCCGCAACCCGGTGAAGATTCAGTCTACCGTGGAGGGAGGTCCTATCGGGGCCGGCAGAGGGCAAACGGCCGGAGACTCAATCGCCGCCGCAGCGCACGAGAAGGAAGACGAACTGATACAGTCACGAGCACTCAAAAGATTTTCCACCTTATCTGTGGATAACAAGGGGTTATCTGCTAATTAGCATTTAAGTGGCAGGTTAGGAATCCCACCTTCAATCGGTGTCGTTCATAACTGATCTGAAGACCCACACGAAAAGTTTTCAGATTTTCATTGTGAAACAGTTTTCACTTAATACATCGCCGTATATTAATTGGCAAAACAAATTAATCAAAGATAGGTAACCCTTGTATTAGTTTCCGGATTGAAAATTAATCAAAGAGGTCTCTATTCAAGGCAAACATACACAAACCAGAGCAAGAGCACATTGGAATTGTGTGGCAAGCCGTTCCTATCTTAGTAACATAGTGTTGTTTCCTTCCTGTACATATGTTTTTTCCATTCTGCTCATTGGTTTTCTGTAGCTTTTCTCCTTAAACTTCCAAGTGTGTATTTTTTGGATAATATTTTTTTTACAAAAGGAGGATGACCCCCGGCCTCTGCATCTGGGCGATGCATACGGCCACTTTATTAATTATTCTCACAAGACCTTACAAAGTAATACAACAGTAAGACTAAAGCCGCCGTCTAAGCAACTCTATCCAGTTGATGAAGGGGCGCAGATAGCCTGAGCCTAATACCAAACAGACATCGCAGCCAAACCTAACATCTAAGACCTGAGGTCCCATCCAGGACGCCTGCCGGGCATGGGTCTCACCGGTCCGGCGTGCACTCAGAGGCCGCCGCCGCCAACTGCCACTTCTCCATCTTCAGAACTGTACTGATGCATCAACCTTGCTCGGTCCAGCTATCGTCGACGCCACCACGGCGCCCAACGGCACCTCCTCCTTGCGCGCAAACAGCTGAGCACGTCGCGGTCGCCACTGATACACCTCAGCACCATGCTGCCAAGTACCACCAGCCGACACAGCTTGAAGTCTTTGGAAAATCTGTCGTGCGTAGCACCTGTCGGTCAGGCATGACTTGACATCTCCACCGAAGCTCCGTGCAAGATGAAGCCGCTCCACCTCCAGCCTCTCTGAATGGGACGGGAGCACCCCAGGAAGACACGGCGAAGAGTTGGGCACCACAAACACCACGAGAGCCGGACCAGCCGACCGCCATGGCGAAGCGACACCACTAAAGAGAGAACTGCCGCCATCAGGAACGCCAAGAACGCGCTGCAGCTGTCCCACCTCCCCGCGGACCCAAAGCGGCGCCTTCAAGAAGATGACGGAGCCGGGCACCGCCGCCGCCCAACCAAAGTTGTGGGTTTTCACCCGGGTGCAGGGGGAGGACGAGGGGGAGGGAGCTGGATCTCGAAGCCGCCTTCAAGAAGGGAACAACGCCTGGAGCGCCGCCGGCGTCGTGGCCGCCGCAGCCGGCCAAGAAATTACTCCGATCCAAAGCTCCCAACCCCACATCGGCGCAGTCCACCACCGGATCCGGCCGGACTGACGAGGAGGAAGCAGCAGCACGGTGGCGCCGTCTTCAGATCTGGCGAAGGAGAGCAGCTGGGGATCCCTCCACGCGGCGCCCACATCCATCGCCCACTCGCCGCCCGCGCGGCCGAGTAGACGCGGCCCTCAACTCCGGCGAGTGCCGCCCGCCGCCAGGACGACGCCGCCCTCACCAGCAGAGGCCGCCGCCTCAAACCCTAGGCCCGAGCCCGAGCGGCGTCGCGACCGAGGGCCTCGCCGCCACCCTCATCGGCGGCCGCACGGGGGACCCGGCGCCCGCCTCCGGCGGCGGCGAGGATAGATCGATAAGGGGAGGAGGCGGACGGGGAGGTTGGTCGCCCCCGAGACAATACTTTCGCCTGTGAGAAGATTTTCACGGTAGTTTTTGTACAATATATATTGGGATTCTATACAACTCCTTTAGTATTTTTTGGATAATATATCTGTTAGAATTGTATACACATCCTTTAGTATCTGAACTACTTATATATTGCTAGATCTTCTATGATCTACGGTGAAGATGAGTACATCCCTTACATCTCAATGTTTCACCCTTCCTATTTTACGAGGATATACCAAGGAAATGCTCTTATTGGTACAGCCGTACAGGTTATTTTCGTTGTTTTTCTTAAAAGAAAAAGATTTTTTCGTTTCAGTATAATTGGGTGTTGATTTATATCATCTTCTTTTCCTAAGATTGGTCATCCTTTGTTTTTCTTTGCCTTATTTATCTCCGTTAATTTAATATTTTATTATATTGATTTCATGTTGTTGTGTTGGTCTAGGTTCATAACCTGATCAAAATGCTTATATTTGTTGATGACACTGAGACTATACTAAGTCTCCTGAGAGAGTTCGGACCATATAGTACCGAAAAAGACATTGATTTTAGTAGTCATGCACAAGTAGATGAATCAGTAGAAATCTTTTTTTCTTTACCTTGTGTGCACATCCCAATATCACTTGAAATTAATTGAGAGTTTTCCTCTTATATGAACAAGCAACTGCACATCTGGTTTTCTTATGCTGTAAAACACCATCGAAGCAACCACGATACTCGCTTGAGATAAGTCATCATAAACATTGTTAGTGTACGTCCAAATTTCAAAGTCCAAAAAGAAATACTCAGTGTAACCTTATTTCTGACGTTTCAAATAATTGAATTAAAAACTGTTGCATAATGGCACTAGAGCAGGTTATATTTATTTTTTCGCCCGGTGCAACGCACGGGCATTTGTACTAGTTTAGTAATGATTCCACTATCTTGGAAGAGGTTTCAATCGATTATGATGAGAACAAAGTTGCTACTTATGATAATTATTGTGATGATACTTATGCTATAAAAAGTAGTGATGATTATATTTATAAAAAATTTCATGATTATGATTACCTTTTTTCTGAACTTTATTCTTTCAATGTGGAAACAATTTATAGTATTCGAGTTTCTTATGATACTCTCACTATTCCGAATGAGAAGAAAATTGCTTATGTGGAGAGTAATAAAAATTCTATACTTGTAGATCATGAAAAGAATGCTTTATGTGATGGTTATATTGTTGAATTCATTCATGGTGCTACTAAAAATTATTATGAGGGAGGAACATATGCTTGTAGGAATTGCAATAGTATCAAGTTTCCTCTCTATGTGCTTAAAGTTTTGAAGTTATGCTTGTTTTGCCTACCTATGCTAGTTGATTATTGTTCCCATAAGTTGTTTGCTCACAAAATCCCTATGCATAGGAAGAGGGTTAGACTTAAATGTGCTAGTCATATTCTTCATGATGCTCTCTTTATATTTCAATTCTTATCTTTTATGTGAGCATCATCGAAATCATCATGCCTAGCTAGGGGCGTTAAACGTTAGCGCTTGTTGGGAGGCAACCCAATTTTATTTTTGTTCCTTGCTTTTTGTTCCTGTTTAGTAATAAATAATTCATTTAGCGTCTAGTTAGATGTGGTTTTATGTTTTAATTAGTGTTTGTGCCAAGTAGAACCTTTGGGAAGACTTGGGTGAAGTCTTTATGATCTTGCTGTAAAAAACATAAACTTTAACGCTCACGAGATTAGCTGCCAGTTTTTACTGGAGAGTGATTTTAGGTTGATTCTTTTTGAAGATGATTAATAGACAAATTCCTCAGGTCCACCAATTTATTTCAGAATTTTTTGAGTTACATAAGTATTCGAATGATACAGATTACTGCAGACTGTTCTGTTTTTGACAGATTCTGTTTTCTATGTGTTGTTTGCTTATTTTGATGAATCTATGAGTAGTATCGGAGGGTATGAACCATAGAGAAGTTGAAATACAGTAGATATTACACCAATATGAATTTATAATGAGTTCACAACAGTACCCAAGTGGTCATTTTATTTTCTTATACTAACGGAGCTTACGAGTTTTCTGTTAAGTTTCGTGTTGTGAAGTTTTCAAGTTTTGGGTAAGGTTTAGATGGACTATGGAATAAGGAGTGGAAAGAGCCGAAGCTTGGGGATGCCCAAGGCACCCCAAGGTAATATTCAAGGACAACCAAGAGCCTAAGCTTGGGGATGCCCCGAATGGCATCCCCTCTTTCGTCTTCGTTCATCGGTAACTTTACTTGGAGCTATATTTTTATTCACCACATGATATGTGTTTTGCTTGGAGTGTCATTTTATTTTCTTTTGTTTTGCTTGCTGTTTGAATAATATACCAAGATCTGAAATTCTTAAAATGTTAGAGAGTCTTCACATAGTTGCATAATTATTCAACTACTCATTGATCTTCACTTATATCTTTCGGAGTAGTTTGTCATTTGCTCTAGTGCTTCACTTATATCCTTTTAGAGCACGGCGGTGGTTTTATTTTGAAGAAATAGATGAACTCTCATGCTTCACTTATATTAATTTGAGAGTCTTTTAGAACAGCATGGTAATTTGCTTTGGTTATGAAATTAGTCCTAATATGATAGGCATCCAAGATGGGTATAATAAAAACTTTCATATAGAGTGCATTGAATACTATGAGAAGTTTGATACTTGATGATTGTTTTGAGATATGAAGATGGTAATATTAAAGTTGTGCTAGTTGATTAATTGTGAAATTGAGAAATACTTGTGTTGAGGTTTGCAAGTCCCGTAGCATGCACGTATGGTAACCGTTGTGTAACAAATTTGAAGCATGAGGTGTTCTTTGATTGCTTTCCTTATGAGTGGCGGTCGAGGACGAGCGATGGTCTTTTCCTACCAATCTATCCCCCTAGGAGCATGCGCGTAGTGCTTGGTTTTTGATGACTTGTAGATTTTTGAAATAAGTATGTGAGTTCTTTATGACTAATGTTGAGTCCATGGATTATACGCACTCTCACCTTTCCATCATTGCTAGCCTCTTCGGTACCATTCATTGCCCTTTCTCACCTTGAGAGTTGGTGCAAACTTCGCCGGTGCATCCAACCCCCGTGATATGATACACTCTATCACACATAAACCCCCTTATATCTTTCTCAAAACAACCACCATACCTACCTATTATGGCATTTCCATAGCCATTCCGAGATATATTGCCATGCAACTTTCCACCGTTCCGTTTATTATGACACGCATCATCATTGTCATACTGCCTTGCATGATCATGTACTTGACATCGTATTTGTGGCAAAGCCACCGTTCATAATTCTTTCATACATGTCACTCATGAGTCATTGCCCATCCCGGTACACCGCCGGAGGCATTCATATAGAGTCATACTTTGTTCTAGTATCGAGTTGTAATCTTTGAGTTGTAAATAAATAGAAGTGTGATGATCATCATTAATAGAGCATTGTCCCAAAAAAAGAGATAAAAAAAGAGAAATGCCAAAAAAAGAAAAAAAGGCCAAATAAAAAAATTAAAAAAGAAGAGAAATAAAAGGGACAATGCTACTATCCTTTTTCCACACTTGTGCTTCAAAGTAGCACCATGATCTTCATGATAGAGAGTCTCTTATATTGTCACTTTCATATACTAGTGGGAATTTTTCATTATAGAACTTGGCTTGTATATTCCAACGATGGGCTTCTCAAATGCCCTAGGTCTTCGTGAGCAAGCAAGTTGGATGCACACCCACTTAGTTTCTTTTGTTGAGCTTTCATACATTTATAGCTCTAGTGCATCCGTTGCATGGCAATCCCTACTCCTCGCATTGACATCAATTGATGGGCATCTCCCTAGCCCGTTGATTAGTCGCGTCAATGTGAGACTTTCTCTTTTTTTTGTCTTCTCCACACAACCCCCATCATTATACTCTATTCCACCCGTAGTGCTATGTCCATGGCTCATGCTCATGTATTGCGTGGAAGTTGAAACAAGTTTGAGATTACTAAAGTATGAAACAATTGCTTGGCTTAATCGGGGTTGTGCATGATGAGAGCATTTTTGTGTGACGAAAATGAAGCATGGCCAAACTATATGATTTTGTAGGGATGAGCTTTCTTTGGCTATGTTATTTTGAGAAGACATAATTGCTTGGTTAGTATGCTTGAAGTATTATTATTTTTATGTTAATATTAAACTTTTGTCTTGAATCTTATGGATCTGAATATTCTTGCCACAATAAAGAAGATTACATTGATAAATATGTTAGGTAGCATTCCACATCAAAAATTCTGTTTTTATCATTTACCTACTCGAGGACGAGAATGAATTAAGCTTGGGGATGCTTGATACGTCTCCAACGTATCTATAATTTTTGATTGTTCCATGCTATTATATTATCAATCATGGATGTTTTATATGCATTTATATGCTATTTTATATGATTTTGGGACTAACCTATTAACCTAGAGCCCAGTGCCAGTTTCTGTTTTTTCCTTATTTTTGAATATCGCAGAAAAGGAAAACCAAACGGAGTCCAATTGACCTGAAACTTCACAGAACTTATTTTTGGACCAGAAGAAGGCCATGGAGTAAAAGAGTTGGGCCAGAAGAGTCCCGGGCTGCCCACGAGGGTGGGGGGCGCGCCCAGGGGGTGGGGGGCGCGCCCACCCCCCTGGGCGCGCCTCCCTACCTCGTGGACAGCCCGGAGACCCCCCTGACTTGTTCTCGACGCCAAAACCTCTTATATATACAGAAACCCCCCCAGAACATAACCTAGATCGGGAGTTCCGCCGCCGCAAGCCTCTGTAGCCACCGAAAACCAATCTAGACCTGTTCCGGCACCCTGCCGGAGGGGGGAATCCCTCTCCGGTGGCCATCTTCATCAACCCGGCGCTCTCCATGACGAGGAGGGAGTAGTTCACCCTCAGGGCTGAGGGTATGTACCAGTAGCTATGTGTTTGATCTCTCTCTCTCTCTCTCTCTCTCTCTCTCTCTCTCGTGTTCTTGATTTGGCACGATCTTGATGTATCACGAGCTTCGCTATTATAGTTGGATCTTATGATGTTTCTCCCCCTCTACTCTCTTGTAATGGATTGAGTTTTCCCTTTGAAGTTATCTTATCGGATTGAGTCTTTAAGGATTTGAGAACACTTGATGTATGTCTTGCATGTGCTTATCTGTGGTGACAATGGGATATCACGTGATCTACTTGATGTATGTTTTGGTGATCAACTTGCGGGTTCCGTGACCTCGTGAACTTATGCATAGGGGTTGGCACACGTTTTTGTCTTGACTCTCCGGTAGAAACTTTGGGGCACTCTTTGAAGTACTTTGTGTTGGTTTGAATAGATGAATCTGAGATTGTGTGATGCATATCGTATAATCATACCCGTGGATACTTGAGGTGACATTGGAGTATCTAGGTGACATTAGGGTTTTGGTTGATTTGTGTCTTAAGGTGTTATTCTAGTATGAACTCTAGGATAGATCGAACGGAAAGAATAGCTTCGTGTTATTTTACTACGGACTCTTGAATAGATCGATCAAAAAGAATAACTTTGAGGTGGTTTCGTACCCTACCACAATCTCTTCGTTTGTTCTCCTCTATTAGTGACTTTGGAGTGACTCTTTGTTGCATGTTGAGGGATAGTTACATGACCCAATTATGTTATTATCGTTGAGAGAACTTGCACTAGTGAAAGTATGAACCCTAGGCCTTGTTTCCTAGCATTGCAATACCGTTTACGGTCACTTCGCTTGTTACCTTGCTGTTTTTATATTTTCAGATTACAAAAACCTATATCTACCATCCATATTGCACTTGTATCACCATCTCTTCGCCGAACTAGTGCACCTATACAATTTAACATTGTATTGGGTGTGTTGGGGACACAAGAGACTCTTTGTTATTTGGTTGCAGGGTTGCTTGAGAGAGACCATCTTCATCCTGCGCCTCCCACGGATTGATAAACCTTAGGTCATCCACTTGAGGGAAATCCGCTACTATCCTACAAACCTCTGCACTTGGAGGCCCAATAGCGTCTACAAGAAGAAGGTTGTGTAGTAGACATCAAACGGCTTGGCATGAGATGAGACAGACAACACCCCTTCTTGTTGTTTGTGCGGAAACTCGCTTCCCCTCTTCTGCACTATTATGGCAGTATGATAGGGTTGCCATAGGGCTTGTTGGGAAGCTAATTGTCAGCCTACTTTGACTAGACATCCAGGGTTCACCTCCTAAAGAACCTCACGCAGATGAGTGTCCTGATGGCATGCTTTAGGACGCGAGCCTGTCCTTTGAGCGTTGCGGTCTGACCGGACGGTGTGTTTTGGGACGTTTGTCTGGACAACTTATGAACAACGTATTTTATGCGGGTGAAAAAAGCATATTTTATGAATGATTAAAAGAGGGAGAAAAAATAAATGCAACCATAACTTAGGCGAACTACTTGAATGATGTTCGTCGTGGATTTTCTGCAAGTGTCATGTTCATATTGTGTTTGTATTTGCCTTGTATTTACTGACGTCAAACAATGATGATCGATTCCCATATCTTTCTCTCGCAATACGTAAGTCGTTTGCTTGAGCAGGTGAGCTTAAGATTATTTTTTAGTACTCTATGGGATTAATTTTAAACCCCAACACATAGCCCATGTCCAATGACATGAACCATCGTAACTGGGCATCCCCACCCGGAACCACATGAGCAAAGGAAACCAGGTGATGGTGTCCTGGATTGGGGGGTGCTTGCCACGTCAGTCTGTCAATGATGGGTCGGGCCGAAGAACATCGACAATTGAAGAATGGGCCATGATCACCACGACCCTCGGCGTACTCAAGATGGAATCCTCCAAAGACTTGGCGTACACTTCAAGGCATGTTCAAATGATCGGCATGTTATCCCTAGTTGTAGCCAACATACCTCTAACCCTAGATACCCCTAGTGCCTATATAAGCCGAGGGGTTCTAGTATATAAGCCGAGGGGTTCTACTCTATAGAGGCAACGTTTAAGAGATTAGAGCTCACATACGATCTCGAGGTAGATCCAGGGATGGAGCCAGGAATTTGGTATAGGGGGGCAGTTCCACACTTGAGCCCTTACATAGTAATGAGCATCGGCCCAGCCATGAAACATATAGCCCGTGAAGAAGGTCTAAACTGAAAGCATGTTTCCTTAATGTGAACACTAGAAGAACACTACCAAATTATCCATCATTTACAACAAAGATTCAGTTTATAAATTTATATAGCAAAATTCGCCACACTTTACTATAACTAACTGGTTCCAATCCAATTTTCATGTCCATCAATCAACGATCATTCATGTTAGACAAAGAAGTTAGAGATTGAAGTTGATGAGAGGGGACGTACCATGGAGGCACAGAGGGCGTGATGCATCATAGAGCATCTACAACCGAACTTGGCAAATCCGGCCCCTCAAACGCCCACAGACGCATCTGGATGGCCCCTCATATCTTGTGCCCGACATCCACATATCTCAAATCCGGACTCTCAAATCCATGCAAATCCATGCACGTCCATCATACACACCAATGTCGCACGTAAATAACAAATGTTGGTACCAAAAATACATAATTTTTATTTTAAGTGCACAACTCAAACATTAGCTCTTTGGTTTCCATTGTGGGTCCATATATGCTCCACAAGATCATCGAGTAGCTGTGCGTGTGCCTGATGATCTGGAAGATTCTGATGCATCTGTAGAAAGTTCATAAGCTAAGCTGCATCTTGATCTTTCAGGATTTGAACTTGTTCTCCGTGCGCTTCAAAATAATTTGTTTGGCCAACACCATCACCCTCGTCCTCGACAATCATATTGTGCAAAATAACACAACATGTCATGAGCTGCCACAAAGTTTCTGATTCCTACATCATTGCAGCTCCATGAACAATTCCCCAATGAGCTTGAAGCACTCTGAATGCCCTCTCCACATCCTTCCTAGTTGCTTCCTGCATTGTTGCAAAAGTGGCTTTGTTTGTTGCCCTGTGGTTCAGATATTGTCTTCACAAATGTCACCCATTGAGGATAGATGCAATCAACAAGATAGTATCACATGTTGTAGTCATGTTCATTGACGGTGTAGTTGCACGGCGGCGATTCCCCATTACAAAGCCTCTTGAACACCGGAGATCATTGAAGCACGTTGATGTCATTGTGAGAACCCGGCATCCTAACAAAAGCATGCTAATTCCATAAGTCATGTGATGCCACTGCTTCTAGTATGATGGTGGCCTCTTTGGTGTGACCTTGATACATTCCCCGCAAACCTTTGGGGCAGTTCTTCCATTGCCAATGCATGCAATCAATTGATCTGAGCATTCCTGAAAACCCTCTGGCCTCTCCAATGGCCAACAACTTTTCTGTGTCCTGCACATTTGATTCTCTCAAATACTCTGCTCCAAACACCTGCACCACGGTGCGGGCAAACTTGACAGTAGTCTTCACGCATGTGCTTTCCCGGATCCTGACCATCTCACCAATGGCATCTGCGGTAGTACCAAGTGCAAGCATCCTCAGAGCAGCCGTGCATTCCTGCTTAGCACATAAAGATAGTTGAAAACAACAATCCCTTGTGAGCTTCAAGTAGTCATCATGTGCCTCCACTCCCTCCATAATGCACAAAAACAATGGTTTCCGCATGCCAAAACTGCGACAAAACCATGGATCATCCGAGAAGTTGGGTTCAGACCAAAGTAGTCTTTCTGCAGTAGCTGTGCTCCGTACACCCTATCCCGATTGATCACTCTTCTCCCTTTGATTGAGCCCTTGAAGTTGAGAATATGCTCCACCTGCCGGTCCATTTCCTCTTTGTTAGGCCATATTTCTCTCTAATAGTTTTGGTGATTGATGACAATGTTATTTGCGGACCAACCGTGTGGATTGAGCATTTCAGATATTCTTATATATGGAACAAGACGGTTTTATTCCCCTCGGTGGTAGTAAGTGAAGAAGGTTTTTTGGCATTTCTTTTTCGGTGGATTTGAGTCATAGGAAAAATGTACTATTAAGAGGGGGTCCACTTTGGAAAGGTTAGGGTAGAATCAACACACACACATACTCATATGCACCCACTAACCATTTCGGCATCATGGAGGAGTCCACTGTTTTTGCTTGGGCAAGTTTGAAGCACTCAAGCAGTAGTACCACTCTGGTCCATGGTAGTACCGCTTGGCGCTACTGCCACTAACCGTTCCCATACCCACTACCGCTTGTTTTGGGCCTTTTTGTTGGCCCTCCCACAATTAAAGAAAGTAACACGGTAGTAGAGTGGCAGCACCACTTATTGCGGTACTTCCGCATTCTACTACCGCTGCCACTACCGCTTATTTTGGGGCTTCTGTTTCCCTTTGCAGCTTTCACGGTACTAGGGCAATAGTTAACCAGTAGTACCACTTCATGCGGTACTGTCGCTCTAACGCCATATCGGTGTATTAAGAATGGGGTCCTTGATGTCTACTACACAACTTTATTCTTGTAGATATGTGTTGGGCCTCCAAGCGCAGAGTTTTGTAGGACAGTAGCAATTTTCCCTCAAGTGGACGACCTAAGGTTTATCAATCCATGAGAGGTGTAGGATGAAGATGGTCTCTCTCAAACGACCCTTCAACCAAATACAAGAAATCTCTTGTGTCCCCAACACACCCAATACAATGGAAAATTGTATAGGTGCACTAGTTCGGTGAAGAGATGGTGATAAAAGTGTAATATGGATGGTAGAAATATATTTTTATAATCTGAATAAATAAAAACAGCAATGTAGCAAATAGTAAACGGGCACAAAAATGGTATTGCAATGCTTGAAAATGAGGCCTAGGGTCCGTACTTTCGGTAGTGCAATCTCTCAACAATGCTAATGTAATTGGATCATATAACAATCCCTCAAAGTGCGATGAAGAATCACTCCAAAGTTCCTATCTAGCGGAGAACATAAGAATAAATTGTTTATAGGGTATGAAATGACCTCAAAACTATTTTTTTCCGTTCGATCTATTCAAGGGTCCGTACTAAAATAACACAAAGCTATTCTTTCCGTTCGATCTATCCTAGAGTTCATGCTAAAATAACACCAAAGCAAATTCATATTTGAAAGCACAAGTGCTCCCTGCGTGATTTTGGTAATTAATGTCAAAATATCTCTTGTTGGACGAACTTTTTCATCTAGTATATTTCAGAAAGTTCAACAAAGGCGTGGCATGGACAAGAGGATGTGGAACCCCTTCAAGATGCTAAGGACAAACATTGGCAAAAGCTCAAGACTCTACATTTTCATTTTAGTGATCCAAGATCACATTGAGTCCATAGAAAAAGTCAATACTATTAAAAGGGGATGAGGTGTTGCTTAATGGCTTGCTTGCTCAAAGTGCTTAGTGATATGCTCCAAAACCCTCAACCACTTTCTCATTTCCACATATGTCCTAAACCTAAAGTCAAACTCGGCCCCACCGATTTGATCTATCCGGAGCCAACGAGTTCATTTGACATAGCCATAGCCAGAAACCCTAATCAGTTCGGTCTCACCGATGGGATCTCGGTCTCACCGAGATGGGCTTACAAACTCTCTGTTGCCTGTTGCAATCATTTCGGTCTTACCGAGAAATGCAGTCAGTCCCATCGAGTTTGCTTGACCAACTCTCTGTTTGCTTATTACCAAAATCGGTCTCACCGAGTTTGTGTAATCGGTCAAACCGAGTTGAGGTTCTACCCTAACCCTAGCACATCGGTCTCACCAAGTTGATCATGTCGGTCCCACCGAAAACTCTATAGTTCACATTTTGAACTGAATTGGTCTGACCGAGTTTCACGATTCGGTCTCACCGAGTTTGGTAAATTGTGTGTAATGACTAGATTTTGTGTGGAGGCTATATATACCCCTCCACCCTTCCTCCATTTGTGGAGAGAGCCATCAGAACGTGCCTACACTTCCAGGATTCATTTTCTGAGAGAGAACCACCTACTCATGTGTTGAGACCAAGATATTCCAATCCAACCACAAGAATCTTGATCTCTAGCCTTCCCCATATTGCTTTCCACTCAAATCATCTTTCCACCAAATCCAAATCTGTGAGAGAGAGTTGAGTGTTGGGGATACTATCATTTGAAGCACAAGAGCAAGGAGTTCATCATCAACACACCATCTATTACCTTTTGGAGAGTGGTGTCTCCTAGATTGGTTAGGTGTCACTTGGGAGCCTCCGTCAAGATTGTGGAGTTGAACCAAGGAGTTTGTAAGGGCAAGGAGATCGCCTACTTCATGAAGATCTACCCAAGTGAGGCAAGTCCTTCGTGGGCGATGGCCATGGTGGGATAGACAAGGTTGCTTCTTCGTGGACCCTTCGTGGCTGGAGCCCTCCATGGACTCGCGCAACCGTTACCCTTCGTGGGTTGAAGTCTCCACCAACGTGGATGTACGATAGCACCACCTATCGGAACCACGCAAAAAATCTCCGTGTCCTCAATTGCGTTTGCACACTCCAATCCCATCCCTTTACTTTCTTGCAACTTGCATGTTTTACTTTCCGCTGCTCATACACTCTTGCCATGCTTGCTTGAAATGTATTGTGAATGTTTAAACTTGTGCTAAAACTCCACCTTAACTTGAAGAAATTAAAAACTGCTATTTTTCTTTGTTGAGGGTCTAATCACCCCCCTCTAGACACCTCTTCTCGATCCTTTCAATTGGTATCAGAGCATTGGTCTCCATTGCTTTGGTTTAATCGCCATTGGAGGAAGATGGATGAGTCTACATTGGGGATTTTTAGACATAGAGGGCCTATACTTGATGGAGAGTTCTTTCATGAGTGGAAAAATGAGATGCTTGAGATTTTTAATGAATATCACTTGAACAAGTACATTACTAGCCCTTGTGCACCCCTTGTTGATCCTTTGCATCCTACTCCCGATGAGTCTATTAACATGATCCGCAACCTTAGAACTGGCAATCTTATTACTAGAGGTTTGCCTAGAAATTTGATTGTTTGCTTGCCTACTCTTGATTGTGCTTACACCATATGGAGATTTCTTGAGGAACAATTTCCAAACTATTCCTTGCAAAATCTAGATGTGATTCTTCATAAGTCTATTGCCTTGATTAAGATGAGTTCCAATGATCCTATGTTTGGTGATTGTCTATTTGAGCTTTGTGACCTTATGCGTGCCAAAGGAGATGTTGAAATCATTAGCAACATCATTTCCGAAGCCATTAAAATTCATAAAGATGAATATTGTGATGATCACTTATCTAATGAATCACTCTCTCTAGGAAATGATCAATCACAAGACGATGTTGAACATGGATACTATGATGAGGATGATGATAGTGACTTCGATCTCGATGAGTCTATGAGACATTTTGATCTTATGGCTATTCTTCGCGGCTACATGGTTGGAGGAAAGGAATGGGTTCTTGATAGTGGATGTACCGATCACATGACCGGAGACAAGGATATGTTTCGTGAGCTTGCTGAAAACGACAATCCTCGAAAGTATGTCACCTTTGGTGATAACTCAAAGGGTAAGGTGGTCATCTCACATGATAGCTCCATACAAAATGTTATGCTCGTTGAATCTATTGGCTATAATTTACTTTCCGTATCTAGATTAGCTGGTTTTGGCTTCAATGCCCTATTTACTGAAGTAGATTGCCAAGTGTTTCGAAGAGATAATCACAATATGGTCTTTACTGGTATACGTAGAGGTGATCTACACATTGTTGATTTCCCTAAAAAGGCTCAACCTAGAGCTTGCTTAATTGCTAAATCTTCTAAAGGTTGGTTGTGGCATAGAAGGTTAAGTCATGTGGACATGCGAAATCTTGATAAGCTTATTAAAGGTGATCATATCCTTGGAGTGAAAGATGTTATATTTGACAAGGATAGATTGTGCAGTGCTTGTCAAGCAGGAAAATGATACGTCTCCAACATATCTATAATTTATGAAGTATTCATGCCATGTTTACAACAATTTTATATGGTTTTGGTATGATTTGCATGGAACTAACCCGGACTGACGCTGTTTTCAGCAGAACTACCGTGGTGTTGTTTTTTGTGCAGAAATGAAAGTTCTCCAAATGAGCTGAAACTTTTTGACGATTTTTTGGAACAAAAGAGACCCTTGAAGCTTCGTGGGAGGGCTAGAAGAGCCATGAGGAGGGCACAACCCAGCAGGGTGCGCCTGGTGGGCCAGGCTCGCCCCACTGGGTTGTCCTCACCTCAGGGCCCATCTTAGCGTGAAACCGACGCCAACAAATTTTATAAATAAAGAAACCATCAGAAGTTAACCTAGATCAGAAGTTCCGCCGCCGCAAGGCTTTGTAGACACCGAAAACCAATCTAGACCCCGTTCCGGCACTCCACCAGAGGAGGGAATCATCACCGGTGGCCATCTTCATCATCCCGGCGGCCACCACGATGAGGAGGGAGTAGTCCACCCTCGAGGCTGAGGGTTTGTACCAGTAGCTATGTGCTCAATCTCTCTCTCTCTCTCTCTCTCTCTCTCTCGTGTTCTTGAGATGTCACGATCTCGATGTATCGCGGGCTTTGTTAATATAGACGGATCATATGGTGTTTTCCCCTCTCTATCTTGTTGTGATGAATTGAGTTTTCCCTTTGAGGTTTCGTTTTATCGGATTGAATACTTTTATGGATTTGAGAGAACTTGATATATGTCTTGCATATGAATACTCATGGTGACAATGGGGTATCGTATTGATTCACTTGATATATGTTTTGGCACTCAACTCGCGGATTCCCGAGGTGACATTGGGTTAATCTACGCATAGGGATTGATGCACGTTCTTGTCTTTGTTTCTCCGGTAGAAATCTTGGGGCACTCTTTGAGGTTCTTTGTGTTGGATTGAGTATTATGAATCTGAAATTATTTGGTGTTATTTTAGTATGAACTCTTGGATAGATCAATCTGAAAGAATAGCTTCGAGGTGGTTTCGTACCCTACAAATAATCTCTTCTTATATTCTCCGCTAGATAGGAACTTTGGAGTGATTCTTCATGCACTTTGAGGGGTGGTTATATGATCCAATTATATTAGCACCGTTGAGAGATTGCACTAGCGAAAGTACGGACCCTAGGCCTCATTTTCAAGCATTGCAATACCGTTTGTGCTCTGTTTTATCAATTGCTACCTTGCTATTTTTTATTGTTCTTATTACAAATCTTGCAAGTGGAACAAGAAAGACTATATAGTTATTTTGATTCTATAAACAATCAAAGGATTTCGCATGCTTTCCATGTAACGACGGAATTCCCCTTGCTTAGTTTTTGCTCCGCTCGTGCGTGGCACTCCTTGCTTGCGGAGCGGCATATCAGAAAAAGAAGGATTGACTTTCTCTACGGGCCAGTCCCCTTTTACCCCTAACTAACAATTATGCTGCTCTCGCCTTTTTGTAATCTTATCTTTCAAAAATGCACTACTAATTTTTACGACCTCCAAGAATAAAGTTACGTAGTAGACATCAAGCTCTTTTCTGGCGCCGTTGCCGGGGAGGTGAGTGCTTGAAGGTATATCTTTAGATCTTGCAATTGAATCTTTTAGTTTCTGGTTTTATCACTAGTTTGGTTTATAAAAATAAAATTACAAAAAATGGAATTAAGGTTGCATCATATTGTTCATCTTTATAATGTCTTTCGTGAAAATTATGAAAGGAAAATTGTGCTCAATTGATAGAGGAAGAATTCTATAAAATGTTCGACAAAAAATCTTTGAATGATGATCATGATTGCAATATTGTTGGTATGAACTCTTTGAATATCCATGATGCTAACGATATGCAAAGCCATAAGCTTAGGGATGTTATGTTTGATGAAGATGATATTTTTAGTCCCCCAAGATTTGAGGTGCAAATTTGTTATAATGATTGCATGCCTCCTATTTATGATGATTATAATGATGAAAGTGGATTTGGAGAGGTCATGACTTCATTTAGTGATAAATCCACCATTTTGGATGTGGCTTCAATTGATTATGATAACAAATTTGCTATCTATGATGATTATGGTGATGACATGTATGCTATAAAGAATAATGATAACCATGAAACTTATCATCATGATTTTAATTTTCAATCTCATGATAGTTATTTTGTTGAGTTTGCTCCCACTACTATTGATGAGAAGAAATTTGCATATGTGGAGAGTAATAAGTTTTCTATGCTTTTGTGTCATGAAAAGAATGCTTTATGTGATGGTTATATTGTTGAATTTCTTCATGATTCTACTGAAAATTATTATGAGGGAAGAACTTATGCTTGTAGGAATTGCAATAATATCAAGTTTCCTCTCTATGTGTTGAAAGTTTTGAAGTTATGCTTTGTTTTGCCTTCCTATGCTAGTTGATTCTTGTTCCCATAAGTTGTTTGCTCACAAAATCCCTATGCATAGGAAGTGGGTTAGACTTAAATGTGCTTGTCTTATGATTCATGATGCTCCCGCTATGTTTCATTCTTTACTTTTATGTGAGCACCTTTGAAATCATCATGCCTAGCTAAAAGGCATTAAAGAAAAGCGCTTGTTGGGAGACAACCCAACACTTTTACCTACTGTTTTTGTGTTTTCACATGATTAGGCTACTGTAGTAATCATGTTTTATAGCTTTTGTTTCAATAAAGTGCCAAGTAAAGCCTTTGGGATAGTGTGGATGATAGTTGACTTGATTCTGTGAAAAATAGAAACTTTTGTGCTCAGGCCAGGAATTTTGAAAATTCACTGGAGCGTGATAAAATTCTGATTTTTTTACATTTGATGGGTATACACATTCTTTACGTTGTCCTAATTTTTTAGAATTTTTGGAGTTACAGAAGTATGACCTTACTTCAGATCTTTACAAACTGTTCTGGTTTTGACAGATTCTGTTTTCAATGCATATTTTGCTTGTTTCCTAGTTTCTATGGCTTATATTGCTCAATATAAATTGTGGAAATGATAAGGTACAGTAGGCATTGTGTGAGAACAATTATGAATCTTGTCTTTGGTAGTACTAAAAGTGAATGGTTTGCTCTTTATCATACTAACCCATCTCACAAAGTTTCGTTAAGTTTTGTGTGATTGAAGTTTTCAAGTTTTGGGTGAGATATCAATATGAGGAGAATAAGGAGTGAAAAGAGCCTAAGCTTGGGGATGCCCAAGGCACCCCAAGGTGGTATTCAAGGAAGATCCAAGCAACTAAGCTTGGGATGCCCCGGAAGGCATCCCCTCTTTCGTCTCCAACATTATCGGTAACCTCACTTGGAGCTATATTTTTATTCATCACATGATATGAGTTTTGCTTGGAGCGTCATTTTATTTTCTTTTGTTTTGCTTGCTGTTTGAATAATATACCAAGATCTGAAATTCTCGCTGCACACGTAGAACGGACGATTCTGGTTCTTCGGTGTGTGAGAAACCCTCCGATCAACACCCGCCCGGCACCACGGACAGACGAAGATAGGCATCTCCACACGCGCGCAGCTCTGCATCCGCGAGGTGGCGCGGGAGCTTGAAGAAGACATGGAGCTCGGAGCCGAAGGGGATCTCAACGCCCCCGCGCCCTCCACGGCTATATTCCCACTGCCGCTCTCTCTCTCTCTCTCTCTCTCTCTCTCTCTCTCTCTCTCTCTCTCTCTCTCTCTCTCTCTCTCTCGCCGTGGTCACCGCCATGCGCTCTGTCGCCGTCGTCACCGCCGCTCTCTGTCGCCCGCTTATATAGCACACCTGCAACAGCTCTGTGCTGGGCCCCATAAGCCATGCGTGCAACGGTCTGATCGTCTAGGGCGTCTCTGCCGCCTGGTCCGACCTGTAAGGGCCGAGTCAAAAGGTTGACCTGACGGAGACGGCAGAGTTCACGGAACGAGTAGCTGCGCATGGACTAGGGGCAAAACTAAGCACGATTCGCAACTAAGGGCAAAACTGAGCAAATGGACACCACTAAGGGCAAAAGGATAATTAACCCTTATCTTTTCTATCAGGTTTAGCAATTCTAGCAGCTTCTTCACAGAAGTAAATAACATGCCCATCCATATATTCTTCCAAGAGATCTTTAACCATAGCAACACTAGGTTCTACTTTCATTTGTTCATCAGGTTTAGGTGTTCTAATATAGCTTTTGTTAACCACAGTCGGAACTTTAGCATGTTCCTTTATCCTAACAGGGAAAGGTGGTTTCTCAATATATGCAGAAGGAACAACTAGATCAACATTGTAAAGTATAGTTTCTTCTTTAACTGGTACTGATTTTTAATTTCTTCTTTAATAGGTGGGTGATATTTAAACCACTTCTCCTTAGGGAGTTCAACATGAGTAGCAAATGATTCACAAAAGGAGGCTACTATCTCAGAGTCAAGTCCATATTTAGTTCTAAACTTTGAAAAGCATCGGTATCCATAAAAGATTTAACACAATCATACTTAAGTTTAATACCTGACTCTTTACCTTCCTCGAGTTCCCAATCTTCAGAGTTGCGTTTAATTCTTTCAAAAAGATCCCACCGGAATTCAATAGTCTTCTTCATAAAAGAACCAGCACAAGAAGTATCCAACATGGTTTGATCATTGCGAGAAAGCCAAGGATAAAAATTCTGGATAATAATTTCTCTTGAGAGCTCATGATTGGGGCATGAATATAACATTGACTTAAGCCTCCCCCAATCTAGAGCAATACTTTCTCCTTCACGAGGCCAAAAATTATATATATAATTCCGATCACGATGAACTAGATGCATAGGATAAATTTTTGGTGGAACTCCAATTTCAAACGATTCCAATTCCATGATCCAATATCATCGCATAGCCTACACCATGCCAATGCTTTTCCCTTCAAAGATAAAGGGAAAACCTTTTTCATCACTTCATCCCTGGGTAAACCTGCAAGCTTAAACAATCCACAAATTTGTTCCACATATATCAACTGCATATCAGGATGTTCAGTTCCATCTCCTGCATAAGGATTAGCTAGTTGTTCTATCATACCCGAAGGAATTTCATATTCAATATTTTCAGTAGGTGCAGTAGGTTGAGGGGTAGCTAATTGTGGTTCCGGACGAGGTGAAGATACCCCGAAAAAACCCCTCAAAGGATTGTTTTCCATAGTAACAAGTGACAATAAATTTCAGCACACTATATAAATGTTTCCTTACCAAATTCCACTTACCAAAGGCGCTTCACTCCCCGGCAACAGCGCTAGAAAATAGCCTTGATGACCCACAATTATAGGGGATCAATTGTAGCTCTTTTCGATAAGTAAGAGTGTCGAACCCAACGAGGAGCAGAAGGAAATGACAAGTGGTTTTCAACAAGGTAATGTCTGCAAGTGCTGAAATTTTTGTCGGCGTTCTGGGAACGGGGGTCCCCAGACTTGCCTGCCTGCGGCCCGCGGCGTGGCTCCACTCGTGGCCCAGTACGGCCCGTCTTCACCAGCAAACGCCCAAGACCCTTGTGAGGCGGACGACACAAGACCTCCTCGGG
Source organism: Triticum aestivum (assembly GCF_018294505.1). NCBI lineage: Eukaryota > Viridiplantae > Streptophyta > Magnoliopsida > Poales > Poaceae > Triticum > Triticum aestivum. Next base: position 302,883,678 of record NC_057802.1, on the reverse strand, counting down.
AGTGGCCTCACCAGGCTGGCTCGCGAGGGGCGGAGAGATCAAGGCAAGGCGAGCCTCACGAGGTTCGACGTAAGCCATGACGACCAAGGCCAGGCGGGCGCCAACGCGCACAGTGTCCTTGTTTCCTCTTTGGTGCCAAGGAGGCAAGCGCAGGCGAGGAGTACCGAGGCATCAGGCAAAGGTTTCCATATCGGTGCAACGAGACCAAGACCAGCAGGACGGCAGGACGATGGTCACCGTGGAGCCCAAGACGGCGTCACCACCAGAGTCTTTGGCAGGCGAAGACCACCTTTAGTCAGGATAGCTTGTACTACCTGCCCCCTTCAAATTGGCCGTTGTGGCATCCCTTCCCGCTCAATATTTGGGAAGAGCACCAGGCCTCTATAAATAGGACTAGCCACCACAGTAGGAAAGGGGAGAACGGATTCGGATCATCCTCACCCACACAAGTTCACCAAGCACAAGAACACCTCCCTTCAGGAGACTGTTCTTCCCCTTGTACTGTTCATCCTCAGCCCAAGAGGCAATCCACCACACCACACTGGAGTAGGGTATTACACCACAATGGTGGCTCGAACCAGTATAAATCTCGTGTCTCTTGTGTTGGGAGTTCGTCGAGCTAGGCTTTGAGATCGCGGTGAGGCTGAGGGCGTGATTAGGTAGGGGGGAATCTTCATGCGCTCCCCAGTGTTCGAACCTCAAGGGTTTTGCCGCAACCCGAAATCTGACATTTGGCGCGCCAGGTAGGGGTGCGCCGGAGCTTTCCTTCCGTCAATCTGCGCTCCGCCATCACCACGCTTCGCCGCCATGGTAGGCGCCGCGCTTCCAGCTCCGATGACTGGTGCCAGTGGCGGGGCCAGGGGGCTCCGACCCTTGGCCCCCGCCTTACGGCAGGTGCAGTGGCCGCCCAAGTCCAAGCTGGAGATGCCACCGCGCTATGACGGCGTGGCGGACCCGGCGGCTTTCCTGCTGGTGTACGAGGAGGCCGTCCTTAAGGCCGGGGGCGACGACAAGGTCATGGCCAACTGGCTTCCCATGGCCCTCACTGGCGTGCCGCGCGCCTGGCTGCTCAACCTCCCCGGATCCACGGTGGCATCTTGGGAGGAGGTGCGCGGCCTCTTCGCCGCGGGCTTCGCGGCACCGGCGCCCCACGCGGTCGCGACCCTCCTCGGCGGCTCGCAAGCGCCACCCTCGGACTGCCATGCCAAGCCGTTCTTTCGCCAGATCAGCACCACTTCCGTGCGGCAGAGAGCTCCCCTGGGTTGGGTGGCGCCCAAGGCCGACCTGACCTTCGACTCGGAAGATCACCCCGTCACCACCGTCAGCTCGGGTGTGCTCCCTATACTTTGCACGCCCACCATCTGCCACGTAGCCATCACCAAGACCCTCATCGACGGCGGCGCCGGCCTCAACGTACTCTCGGTGGAGGCCTTCAGCCTCCTTCACGTACCACTCGAGCGGCTCCGCCCCAGCAAGCCCTTCTCCGGCGTCGGAGGCGGCTCCTCCAGCCCCCTGGGGCAGATCCGTCTTCTCGTGACCTTCGGCACCCGCGAGAACTACAGCACTAAGCTGATCGACTTCGACGTCGCCCACATCGGCCTCCCGTACAATGCTATTCTCGGGAACCCAGCTCTAGCTCAGTTCATGGCGGCGACCCATCCGGCCTACAACCTCATGAAGATGCCTGGGAGCAAGGACGTCCTCACTATAGTGGGAGATACCAAGGAGGCTCTGGCGGCACTCAAGCTTGCCCTCAAGACCGCCGCAGCAGCACAACCAGCCGACACGGGCACCTCTGGAGCTAAGGCGGCTGCGCCGACCAAGAAGAAGCAGTTGTTCACCCAAGACCGGGCAGAAACCAAGCAGGTGCCGATCGAGGAAGACGGGTCCTCAGGAGCCACTTTCACCATAGGCGCCAACCTCGACCCCGACCAAGAGGAGGCACTGGTGAAGTTCTTGCGCGCAAACAATGAAGTGTTCGCCTGGGAACCCGATCAGCTGGTAGGGGTCCCAAGAGGAGTGATTGAGCATCACTTGAAGGTGTGCCCCAATGTACACCCTGTGAAGCAGAGGGCGCGGCGGCAGTCCACGGAGAAGCAGTCCTTCATCGTCCAAGAAACCCGCAAGCTGGAGGCAGCAGGCGTCATTCGCGAGGTCCGGTACCCTGAATGGTTGGCAAACCCCGTCGTTGTGCCCAAGAAAGGCGGAAAGGAGCGCATGTGTGTCGACTTCACCAACCTTAACAAGGCCTACCCCCAAGATCCGTTCCCGCTTCCACGCATCGACCAGATCATCGACTCCACCGCCGAGTGTGACCTGTTGTGCTTCCTAGATGCGTTCTTAGGCTACCACCAGATCAAGATGGCGGTAGAAGACGTCGAGAAGACGGCCTTCCTGACCCCGTGCGGGGTATACTACTACACTTGCATGCCGTTCGGGCTGCACAACGCGGGTGCGACCTTTCACTGGTTGATGCACATCACCCTGGGTCGGCAGCTTGGGAGGAATGCTGAAGCCTACGTCGACGACATTGTGGTGAAGTCTCGGGAGGCGAGAACTTTAATTCAAGACTTGGAGGAGACCTTCGAAAGCCTGCGCCAGGTAGACTTGCGGCTTAACCTGGAGAAATGTGTGTTTGGCGTCCCTTCCAGCAAGCTTCTAGGTTTCCTCGTGTCCCACAGAGGGATCGAGGTGAACCCGGAGAAGGTCAAGGCAATCGAATACATGAGTCCACCACAAACCTGAAGGAGATGCAGAAGCTCGCCGGCCGCGTGACCGCGTTGGGGCATTTCGTCTCCAAGCTGGGAGAGCGTGCCCTGCCGTTCTTCAAGCTGATGAAGAAAAGGGCCCATTCGAGTGGACTCCAGAGGCCGACCAAGCATTTCAAGACCTCAAGAGATACCTGACCAGCCCTCCGGGGATGGTGGCGCCCCGACCTCTCAAGCCCCTGGTGTTGTACCTTGCCGCCACCCCTTACTCCACCAGCGCAGCTTTGGTGGCGGTCCAGGAGGAGCGCCGAGTCCGAGATGCGTCACGCCAAGCCGCTCCCTCAGCCGGGGCGGCGCAAGACCCAGAGGGCTCCGCGAGGGCTGCGGCGACGCCAGCAAAGGACCAGGCTCCACAAGACGGCGCACTTGGGCCTGCGGAAGCCCCAACGAGCGTCTAGGCTTTGGGGGCTTCGTCGTCTCAGGAGACACCCCAACCTCCGGAAGCCGCGGACCTCGCCAATGCACCCGCCCTCGTCGTGCACCCCATGTATTTTGTCAGCACGGTGTTGCGGGACGCGAGGGCGCGGTACAGCATGCCTCAGAAGCTCCTGCTCGCGCTCTTGGTGGCCTCACGCAAGCTGCGGCACTACTTTCAAGGCCACCCCATCAAGGTCGTCTCGGCCTACCCGTTGGAGAGGGTGCTCAGGAGCCCCAACTCCGCCGGGAGATTCGCTGAGTGGAACATCGAGCTACATGCATTCCAGTTGGAGTTCAGCACAACTAGGGTCATTAAGGGAGCCACGCTCGTTGATTTCGTGGCAGAATGGACGGACGCCCCGGGGCTTGAAGAAGGCGAGGATCGGTCCCTCTCGCCGGGGAGTGAAGCGCCAGACGGCTGGGTTATGTATTTTGATGGCGCCTTTGCACGCCAGGGCGCGGGGGCTGGAGCAGTGCTCATCTCACCCATTCAGGACAAGCTTTACTACGCCGTGCAGCTCTGCTTCCAGTAGGGCGAGAAGGTCTCCAACAACATAGCAGAGTACGAAGGCCTCATAGCTGGCCTCAAGGCCGCAGTGGCCCTGGGGGTGAAGCGCCTCACCATCAAGGGCGATTCGCAGCTCCTCGTCAACTTCTCCAACAAAGTGTATGAGCCGAAGGACGAGCACATGGAGGCGTACCTCACGGAGGTGCGCAAGATGGAGAAGTAGTTCTTGGGCTTGGAATTATAGCATGTGCCCCGTGGCACCAACAAGGAAGCCGACGACATCGCTAGGAGAGCATCCAAGCGGCTACCCCAAGAGCCTGGCCTCTTCGAGGAGCGGCTCTTCAAGCCATCGGCAACACCGCCACTTTCAAGAACCGCGCTGCCTCGGGAGGAGCTCCTTCAACCACCTGCCTCGGGAGCCCGGGCCTGCGGCCTGACCTCAGGAGCACGCTTACTCTTGGCGCTCGAGCCTCAGGAGGGGTGCCGGACCAGGGAATTCAAGGAATACCTGATGCAAGGGACGCTGCCGGAGAAGGAGGAGCACGCGGAGCGTGTGGCCCGACAGGCCACGGCATACTGCATCCAGGACGGTGAGTTATACAGGAAACGGCCAAATGACGTTTCCCTGCGTTGCATCTCCAGGGAGCAGGGGAAAGAGTTGCTGGCCGACATACACGGCGGGGACTGCGGGCACCACTCGTCATCACGAACCCTCGTCGGCAAGGTGTTTCACAGTGGATTCTACTGGCCTACGACACTCAACGACGCGACTGAGCTGGTGAAGTCCTGCGAGGCCTACCAGTTCCACGCCAAGCAGATCCATCAGCCGGCTCAGGGCCTCCAGACCATCCCACTCTCGTGGCCATTCGCGGTCTGGGGGCTGGATATCTTGGGCCCGTTCCCTCGAGCGCCCGGGGGCTACCGCTACCTCTACGCCGCCATCGACAAGTTCACCAAGTGGGCGGAGGTAGAAGCCGTCCGCACCATCCCGGCCGGCTCCGCGGTCAAGTTCATCAAAGGTCTCGTGAGCCGGTTTGGGGTCCCCAACCGCATCATCACCGACAATGGCTCGCAGTTCACTAGCAATCTCTTCAAGACGTATTGTGCTAACCTTGGAACGCAGATCTGCTACGCTTCGGTGATGCTGTTGGAAATATGCCCTAGAGGCAATAATAAATAGGTTATTATTATATTTCCTTGTTCATGATAATCGTTTATTATCCATGCTAGAATTGTATTGATAGGAAACTCAGATACATGTGTGGATACATAGACAACACCATGTCCCTAGTAAGCCTCTAGTTGACTAGCTCGTTGATCAATAGATGGTTACGGTTTCCTGACCATGGACATTGGATGTCGTTGATAACGGGATCACATCATTAGGAGAATGATGTGATGGACAAGACCCAATCCTAAGCCTAGCACAAGATCGTGTAGTTCGTTTGCTCAGAGCTTTTCTAATGTCAAGTATCATTTCCTTAGACCATGAGATTGTGCAACTCCCGGATACCGTAGGAATGCTTTGGGTGTGCCAAACGTCACAACGTAACTGGGTGGCTATAAAGGTGCACTACGGGTATCACCGAAGGTGTTTGTTGGGTTGGCACGAATCGAGACTGGGATTTGTCACTCCGTGTAAACGGAGAGGTATCTCTGGGCCCACTCGGTAGGACATCATCATAATGTGCACAGTGTGACCAAGGAGTTGATCACGGGATGATGTGAGTTACGGAACGAGTAAAGAGACTTGCCGGTAACGAGATTGAACAAGGTATCGGGAATACCGACGATCGAATCTCGGGCAAGTAACATACCGATGGACAAAGGGAATTGCATACGGGATTGATTGAATCCCCGACATCGTGGTTCATCCGATGAGATCATCGTGGAACATGTGGGAGCCAACATGGGTATCCAGATCCCGCTGTTGGTTATTGACCGGAGAACGTCTCGGTCATGTCTGCATGGTTCCCGAACCCGTAGGGTCTACACACTTAAGGTTCGATGACGCAAGGGTTATAGGGAAAGCATGTACGTGGTTACCGAATGTTGTTCGGAGTCCCGGATGAGATCCCGGACGTCACGAGGAGTTCCGGAATGGTCCGGAGGTAAAGATTTATATATGGAAAGTTGTTGTTCGGGTTCCGGGAAAAGTTCGGGTTTTTTCGGTATTGTACCGGGAAGCTTCCAGAAGGTTCCGGAGGATTCCGGAGGGGTCCGGAGGTCCGGAAAATGTTCCACCACGTCCAATACAGCAGCATGGGCTGTAAGGGGGGCGCCCTAGCCTTAATGGGCCAGGGGCACCAGCCCCCCCAAGGCCCATGCGCATGGGAGAGGGGAAACCCTAAGGGGGAGGGCCTCCACTTGACTTGGGAGGCACTCCTCCCCCCTTTGGCCGCCCCCAAGCCCCATCTAGGGCTAGCCGCACCCCTTGAGGGGGGAAACCCTAGATGGGGGCGCAGCCCTCCCCCTCCCCTATATATATTGAGGTTTTGGGCTGCCATAGACATGAGAACGTCTCTCTTTCGGTGCAGCCCTACCCCTCTCCCTCCTCCTCCTCTCCCGCGGTGCTTGGCGAAGCCCTGCGGGATTGCCACGCTCCTCCACCACCACCATGCCGTCGTGTTGCTGCTGGATGGAGTCTTCCCCAACCTCTCCTTCTCTCCTTGCTGGATCAAGGCGTGGGAGACGTCACCGGGCTGCACGTGTGTTGAACGCGGAGGCACCGTTCTTTCGGTGCTTAGATCGGAATCAACCGCGATCTGAATCGCTACGAGTACGACTCCCTCATCCGCGTTCTTGCAACGCTTCCGCATCGCGATCTACAAGGGTATGTAGATTCACTCCCCTTCCCCTCGTTGCTAGATTACTCCATAGATTGATCTTGGTGATGCGTAGAAAATTTTGAATTTCTGCTACGTTCCCCAACAGATGCACCCCCGGAGCAATGGCCATGCCGAACGCGCCAACACAGAGGTCCTGAGAGGCCTCAAGACTAGGACCTTCAAGAAGAAGCTCAAGGCCTGTGGCAGGGGCTGGTACGACGAGCTCCAGTCTGTGCTGTGGTCCATCCGCACCACTGCCACCAAGCCAACGGGCGAGACCCCATTCTTCCTCGTCTACGGAGCAGAGGTGGTTCTCACTCACGAGGTCAGGCATTGCTCCACGCGGGTCCTGGCGTTTGATGAGACACAGCAGGACGCCATGCGGGGGATGGACCTCGTGCCGGGGGAGGAACGCCGCCGTCAAGCCACGCTACGGGCGGCAAGATATCAGCAGGCGCTGCGACGGTACCACTGTCGCAGCGTCCGCTCCAGGATGCTCGAGGTGGGTGACCTCCTCCTACGGCGGGTGCTCTCCAGGGAAGGGCTGCAAAAGCTCTCACCCATGTGGGAGGGCCCGTTTAGGGTCACCCACGTCTCCAGGCCTGGCGCCGTGCGCCTGGAGACGCAGGACGGGGTACCCATCCAGAACGCCTGGAACATCCAGCACCTCCGGAAGTTCTACCCATGAAGAAAGGCCCAACGCCTGTGAAGAAGGCCCCGTGCCTGTGAAGGTCTCCGCTCGTGAGACTCTCAAGTAATAATGAGTGGGGCTGTACACGCCCCGGAGTCTAAGGAGTGCCGCCCTCGGGCCTCTGGGGCTCCCTCCCACGTCCTAGTGGCAGCACTTAGCTCCGCGCTGGTGAGAAGACAAGAAGACTAGACTAGGTGCCGGACGCAGATTTTCATTTGCTTTCCGTAGTTGGCTTGCTCCTCTTTAATAGAAATTTGCTTTCTGGTGTTGCTTGCTGATCTTGTTCCATCGACTTCTGCCTCTGTTTCTGCCTTCGGTTCTTTGTTTGACCTGTACCCTCTCTCGTGTCCCTCGCGAGGGGGCTGGACAGGTGCCCTCGTGAGCATCTTGTCTGTTTTTCGCGAGGCACCCTCGTTCGAGCCGCAAGCTGGCGCGCCTCTCTCAATCTGTGCCCCTCTGGTACCGTGATGCGAGGCGCTGGGTCGTGGCCAGAGGCGCCGGCGACCAGGACTTGGATCTCCTAACAAATTTTTTCAGTTCCTCCTCGCTAGGTACTGAGAAACGCGCGCCTCGTGAGGCGGAAACTACTTCAAGCGCGTCAAGCTAAGTTATTGCTACGTGCCTATATAAAACATTGATATTGCGACGCGGCACAGGAATGATAAACACAGCATAACAACTTGGGAATCAATGCAGGAAAGAAAAGAAGAACGAAACAAAAGCGGCGCGTGTCGTGGGTCTAAGACTGACAGTAGAATAGGGGGTAGGTATGTAGAGGCAAGATCCTAGCTATGGCGAAGTTGTACACACGAGTTTTACGAGTTCAGGCCCTTCGCGGAGGAAGTAATAGCCCTTCGTCTCGGTGCCCGGAGGCGGTCGACTGGATTATGCGTGTGTGTGTGTTACAGGGGGTGCGAACCCTTGTCCCAGAGGAGGGGGGTGGCTTATATAGAGTGCGCCAGGACCCCAGCTCCCCTCCGTTACACAGGGTTCAATGTACATAAAGAAGGAGCGTTACAGGTAACGGTCGTAATAAAGTGCTATAAATGATCATTAAGTCTATGAGTAAACGCCCGACCGTTGCTGTGCAGAGTGACTTTAGATCTTCTGTATTTCAAGTGGTTTCTGTTACGGTCGAGTGACAGCGATTCTTCTGAGTGGAATGTTTCTGGTCGAGTGGATGATGGTACCCTTCAAATGCTTCTGACTTTGGGGTGATGTCCTTGGGAAGGGTGTCTAGGTCAGGCCTATAACCCTACCTTAGGTGCATAGCTTCATCAGTGCGCGCCTTGCAACAGTTCGCGAGGACGGATCCATGACGGCTCAGCCAGACCCCACCTCGCGCTTCACCGGAGCGCGACGACCCACTGCCGCCCTCGAAGCGGGCGTGGCGGCTGGTCAGAGCCGCCGCTGGTGGAGCTATCACCGGAGGAAGAGCCGCCGTAGCTTGACGAGCCGCGGACGGCACCGAGAGCGGGTCCGCCTTTGTCCTCATCACGACCGTCGCATGGACCGAGCACCTCATCGCCGTCGTTGTCCTCAGGGCAGCACTCGATGCGGCGGCCATCTTCTCTGAACACCCTCACATAGAGGGTTGCATTGCCGTCGTACTTGAAGTGGAGGGTGCACCGCCTGCCCAGGCTACACGTGCGGGCAAACGTCTGCCAGCCGCGGGCCAGGGCAGCGTTGCCAGTGACGGAGGTCTCGACCGCAACCCAGGAAGCTTTGCTACAGCAGCCGTCCGCCAGCAGCCAGAGCCCGCGTGGACCTGCGGCCGGCAGCTCATCGGCGAAGAAGCGCGGGAGCTGAAGCCAGTTGCCGGCAGGGTTCTCCGACCACACCACGAACTCCGGCAGCACCTCCGCCGAGTGGAAGCACGGCCGGGGAGGCCGTGCGACCATGGCGCGCCTCCCTTCATCGACGGGGCTGCATCGACATGGGCGGCTCCCACCATGCGAAGGGGCACCGCCGCAGCCGCGAGGGGCCGCAACGGGGGTCACAGAGTGCTTGCAAGGACGACCGCGTCCACGCTTGGGCGGCGGAGAGTCGGGCCCCTCCTGGCGAGCCTTCCCCTTCTCCGCGGCCGAAGACCTCTTCGCAGGCGCCATGGGAGTCGCTACAGGCAATAGGGTAGGGGAGGAGAAGCGAGCGGAATGGGAAGAGACGGGCGACGGGGGCTCTGCCCCCCTCCTCATTTATAGCAGGAGAAGGCCAACCGGCGATCCCCACGATCACAGGTAATGATGATATTTCTCTGCATGCAGAAGGGACTCATCAAGTTGGGCGGTTGTCGAGGCAGCATGGGGAAGCGGAGACGCCCACGTCCAATCAATCGCCACGCGTCGACCAAGGCCACAGGCTGTTGGGCCGGCGGCGCGCACTTGCCCTTTGGCTTCGCCTCGAAGCCAAGTCCGAGCGCGCCTTGGGCCCGGGGGCTACTGTCGGCGTTCTGGGAACGGGGGTCCCCAGACTTGCCTGCCTACGGCCCGCGGCATGGTGCCACTCGCGGCCCAGTACGGCCCGTCTTCACCAGCAAACACCCAAGACCCTCGCGAGGGGCCAAGCCTCGCGAGGCGGACGACACAAGACCTCCTCGGGAGTGGCCTCACCAGGCTGGCTCGCGAGGGGCGGAGAGATCAAGGCAAGGCGAGCCTCGCGAGGTTCCAATGATGTGAGCCATGACGACCAAGGCCAGGCGGGCGCCAGCGCGCAGTGTCCTCGTTTCCTCTTTGGTGCCAAGGAGGCAAGCACAGGCGAGGAGTACCGAGGCATCAGGCCAAGGTTTCCATATCGATGCAATGAGACCAAGACCAGCAGGACGGCAAGACGAATGTCACCGTGGAGCCCAAGATGGCGTCACCACCAAAGTCTTTGGTAGGCGAAGACCACCTTTAGTCAGGATAGCTTGTACTAGTTGTCCCCCTTCAAATTGGCCGTTGTGGCATCCCTTCCCGCTCAATATTTGGGAAGAGGACCAGGCCTCTATAAATAGGACTAGCCACCACAGTAGGAAAGGGGAGAACGGATTCGGATCATCCTCACCCACACAAGTTCACCAAGCACAAGAACACCTCCCCTCAGGAGACTGTTCTTCCCCTTGTACTGTTCATCCTCAGCCCAAGAGGCAATCCACCACACCACACTGGAGTAGGGTATTACACCACAACGTTGGCCCGAACCAGTATAAATCTCGTGTCTCTTGTGTTGCGAGTTCGTCGTGCTAGGCTTTGAGATCGCGGTGAGGCTGAGGGCATGATTAGGTAGGGGAAAATCTTCGTGCGCACCCAGTGTTTGAACCTCAAGGGTTTTGCCGGAACCCGAAATCCTACAATTGTAAGTAGCGGAGTAGTTTGATAGCAAGATAATTTGTAACGAGCAAGTAACGATAGTAGTAAAAAAAGTGCAGCAAGGTAACACAATCCTTTTGAGGCAAAGGACATGCCAAAACGGTCTCTTATGATAAGCAAAGCGTTCTTGAGGGTACACATGAATTTCATCTAGTCACTTTCATCATGTTGGTTTGATTTGTGTTCGCTACTTTGATAATTTGATATGTGGGTGGACCGATGCTTAGGTGTTGTTTTCAGCAGAACTACTGTGGTGTTGTTTTTTGTGCAGAAATGAAAGTTCTCCAAATGAGCTGAAACTTTTTGATGATTTTTTTGGAACAAAAGAGACACTCGAAGCTTCGTGGGAGGGCCAGAAGAGCCACGAGGAGGGCACAACACAGCAGGGTGCGCCTGGTGGGCCAGGCTCACCCCACTGGGTTGCGCTCACCTCGAGGCCCATCTTAGCGTGAAACCGACGCCAAAAAATCCTATAAATAAAGAACCTGATGACCCACAAGTATAGGGGATCAATTGTAGCTCTTTTCGATAAGTAAGAGTGTCGAACCCAACGAGGAGCAGAAGGAAATGAGAGGTAGTTTTCAGTAAGGTAATGTCTGCAAGTGCTGAAATTGTAAGTAGCGGAGTAGTTTGATAGCAAGATAATTCATAACGAGCAAGTAACGGTAGTAGTAACAAAAGTGCAGCAAGGTAGCCCAATCCTTTTGAGGCAAAGGACAGGCCAAAACGATCTCTTATGATAAGCAAAGCGCTCTTGAGGGTACACGGGAATTTTTGAAGGAAATATGCCCTAGAGGCAATAATAAAGTTATTATTTATTTCCTTATTTCATGATAAATGTTTATTATTCATGCTAGAATTGTATTAATCGGAAACATAATACTTGTCTGAATACATAGACAAACAGAGTGTCACTAGTATGCCTCTACTGACTAGCTCGTTGATCAAAGATGGTTATGTTTCCTAGCCATTGACATGAGTTGTCATTTGATTAACGGGATCACATCATTTGGATGTGATTGACTTCACCCATTCTGTTAATTTAGCACACGATCGTTTAGTATTCTGCTATTGCTTTCTTCATGACTTATACATGTTCCTATGACTATGAGATTATGCAACCCCCGTTTACCGGAGGAACACTTTGTGTGCTACCAAACGTCACAACGTAACTGGGTGATTATAAAGGTGCTCTACAGGTGTCTCCGAAGGTACTTGTTGGGTTGGCGTATTTCGAGATTAGGATTTGTCACTCCGATTGTCGGAGGGGTATCTCTGGGCCCACTCGGTAATGCACATCACTTAAGCCTTGCAAGCATTGCAACTAATGAGTTAGTTTCGGTATGATGTATTATAGAACGAGTAAAGATACTTGCTGGTAACAAGGTTGAACTAGGTATTGAGATACCGACAATCGAATCTCGGGCAAGTAACATACCGATGACAAAGGGAACAACGTATGTTGTTATGCGGTCTGACCGATAAAGATCTTCGTAGAATATGTGGGAGCCAATATGAGCATCCAGGTTCCGCTATTGGTTATTGACCGGAGACGTGTCTCGGTCATGTCTACATAGTTGTTGAACCCGCAGGGTCCGCACACTTAAAGTTCGATGACGGTTATATTATGAGTTTATGTGTTTTGATGTACCGAAGGTAGTTCGGAGTCCCGGATGAGATCAGGGACATGACGAGGAGTCTCGAAATAGTCAAGACATAAAGATCGATATATTGGACGACTATATTCGGACATCGGAAAGGTTCCGAGTGATTCGGGTATTTTTCAGAGTACCAGAGAGTTACGGGAATTTGTCGGGGAGTATATGGGCCTTATTGGGCTTTAGGGGAAAGAGAGAGGAGAGGTTGGGCGCCCCCCAAGGCCTAGTCCGAATTGGACTAGGGGGAGGGGCTGCTCCCCCTCCTTCCTTCTCTTCTCTCTCCCCTTTCCTTGACTCCTACTCCTACTACTTGGAAGGGGGGGAATCCTACTCTCGGTGGGAGTAGGACTCCTCCTAGGGCGCGCCATAGAGAGGGTCGGCCCTCCACCTCCTCCACTCCTTTATATACGGGGAGGGGGGCACCCCTTGGAGACACAACAATTGATCTCTTGATCTCTTAGCCGTGTGCGGTGCCCCCTCCACCATAATCCACCTCGATAATATCGTAGCGGTGCTTAGGCGAAGCCCTGCGTCGGTAGAACATCATCATCGTCACCACGCCGTCGTGCTGACGGAACTCTCCCTCAAAGCTCAGCTGGATCAGAGTTCGAGGGACGTCATCGAGCTGAACGTGTGCTGAACTCGGAGGTGCCGTGCGTTCGGTACTTGGATCGGTCGGATCGTGAAGACATACGACTACATCAACCGCGTTGTGCTAACGCTTTCGCTTTCGGTCTATGAGGGTACGTGGACAACACTCTCCCCTCTCGTTGCTATGAATCACCATGATCTTGCGTGTGCGTAGGATTTTTTTTGAAATTACTACGTTCCCCAACAATGGAATCCGAGCCTGGTTTTATGCGTAGATGTTATATGCACGAGTATTACACAAGTGAGTTGTGGGCGATACAAGTCATACTGCTTACCAGCATGTCATACTTTGGTTCGACGGTATTGTTGGATGAAGCGACCCGGACCGACATTGCGCGTACGCTTACGCGAGACTGGTTCTACCGACGTGCTTTGCACACAGGTGGCTGGCGGGTGTCAGTTTCTCCAACTTTAGTTGAACCGAGTGTGGCTATGCCCGGTCCTTGAGAAGGTTAAAACATCAGTAACTTGACGAACGATCGTTGTGGTTTTGGTGCGTAGGTAAGAACGGTTCTTGCTCAGCCCGTAGCAGCCACGTAAACTTGCAACAACAAAGTAGAGGACGTCTAACTTGTTTTTGCAGGGCATGTTGTGATGTGATATGGTCAAGGCATGATGCTATATTTTATTGTATGAGATGATCATGTTTTGTAACCGAGTTATCGGCAACTGGCAGGAGCCATATGGTTGTCGCTTTATTGTATGCAATGCAATCGCCCTGTAATTGCTTTACTTTATCACTAAGCGATAGCGATAGTCATAGAAGCAATAGTTGGCGAGATGACAACGATGCTACGATGGAGATCAAGGTGTCGCGCCGGTGACGATGGTGATCATGACAGTGCTTCGGAGATGGAGATCACAAGCACAAGATGATGATAGCCATATCATATCACTTATATTGATTGCATTTGATGTTTATCTTTTATGCATCTTATCTTGCTTTGATTGATGTAGCATTATAGGATGATCTCTCACTAAATTATCAAGGTATAAGTGTTCTCCCTGAGTATGCACCGTTGCGAAAGTTCTTCGTGCTGAGACACCACATGATGATCGGGTGTGATAAGCTCTACATTCATCTACAACGGGTGCAAGCCAGTTTTGCACACGCAGAATACTCGGGTTAAACTTGACGAGCCTAGCATATAACAGATATGGCCTCGGAACACTAAGACCGAAAGGTCGAGCGTCAATCATATAGTAGATATGATCAACATAGTGATGTTCACCATTGAAACTACTCCATCTCACGTGATGATCAGACATGGTTTAGATGATTTGGATCACGTGATCACTTAGATGATTAGAGGGATGTCTATCTAAGTGGGAGTTCTCAAGTAATATGATTAATTGAACTTTAATTTATCATGCACTTAGTCCTGGTAGTATTAGAATATCTATGTTGTACATCAATAGCTCGTGATGTTGCTCCCCGTTTATTTTTATATGTTCCTAGAGAAAACTAAGTTGAAAGATGTTAGTAGCAATGATGCGGATTGGATCCATGATCTGAGGTTTATCCTCATTGCTGCACAGAAGAATTATGTCCTTGATGCACCGCTAGGTGACAGACCTATTACAGGAGCAGATGCATACGTTATGAACGTTTGGCAAGCTCGGTATGATGACTACTTGATAGTTAAGTGCACCATGCTTTACGGCTTAGAACCGGGACTTCAAAAATGTTTTGAACGCCACAGAGCATATAAGATGTTCTAAGAGTTGAAATTGGTATTTCATACTCATGCCCGTGTCGAGAGGTATGAGACCTCTGACAGCACTTTGCCTACAAGATGGAGGAGAATAGCTCAACCAGTGAGCATGTGCTCAGATTATCTGGGTACTACAATCGCTTGAATCAAGTGGGAGTTAATCTTCCAGATAAAATAGTGATTGACAGAATTCTCTAGTCACCATCACCAAGTTAGTAGAACTTCGTGATGAACTATAATATGCAAGGGATGACGAAAGTAATTCCCGAGCTCTTCGCGATGTTGAGATCGGCGAAGGTAGAAATCAAGAAAAGAGCATCAAGTGTTGATGGTTAACAAGATCACTAGTTTCAAGAAAAGGGCAAAGGGAAAGAAGGGGAACTTCAAGAAGAACGGCAAGCAAGTTGCTGCTCAAGTGAAGAAGCCCAAGTTTGGACCTAAGCCTGATACTGAGTGCTTCTACTGCAAAAAGGACTGGTCACTGGAAGCGGTACTACCCCAAACAATTGGCGGATAAGAAGGATGGCAAAGTGAACAAAAGTATATTTGATATACATGGTATTGATGTGTACTTTACTAGTGTTTATAGCAACCCCTCGGTACTTGATACTGGTTCAGTTGCTAAAGAGTAGTAACTCAAAACGGGAGTTGCATAATGAACAGAAACTAGTTAAGGATGAAGTGACGATGTGTATTGGAAGTGGTTCCAAGATTGATATGATCATCATCGCACACTCCCTATACTTTAGGGATTAGTGTTGAAATAAGTGTTATTTGGTGTTTGCGTTGAGCATGAATATGATTTGATCATGTTTTTTGCAATACGGTTATTCATTTAAGTTAGAGAACAATTGTTGTTCTGTTTACATGAATAAAACCTTCTATGGTCATACACACAACCGAAAATGGTTTGTTGGATCTCGATCGTAGTGATACACATATTCATAATATTGAAGCCAAAAGATGCAAAGTTGATAATGATAGTGCACCTTATTTGTGGCACTGCCGTTTGGGTCATATCGGTGTAAAGCGCATGAAGAAACTCCATAAGATGGACTTTTGGAATCACTTGGTTATGAATCATTTGATGCTTGCGAACCATGCCTTTTGGGCAAGATGACTAAAACTCCGTTCTCTGGAACAATGGAACGAGCTACTAACTTGTTGGAAATAATACATACTGATGTATGCAGTCCAATGAGTGTTAATGCTCGTGGCGGGTATCGTTATTTTCTGACCTTCACAGATGATTTGAGCAGATATGAGTATATCTACTTAATGAAGCACAAATCTGAAACATTTGAAAGGTTCAAAGAATTTCAGACTGAAGTGGAAAATCATCGTAACAAGAAAATAAAGTTTCTACGATCTGATCATGAAGGTGAATATTTGAGTTACGAGTTTGGTCTTCATTTGAAACAATGCGGAATAATTTCGCAACTCACGCCACCCTGGAACACCACAGCGTAATGGTGTGTCCGGATGTCATAACCATACTTTATTAGATATGGTGCGATCTATGATGTTTCTTACCGATTTACCACTATAGTTTTGGGGTTATGCATTAGAGACAGCTGCATTCACGTTAAAAAGGGGCACCATCTAAATGCGTTGAGACGACACCGTATGAACTGTGGTTTGGCAAGAAACCAAAGTTGTCGTTTCTTAAAGTTTGGGGTTGCGATGCTTATAAGAAAAAGTTTCATCCTGATAAGCTCAAACCCAAATTGGAGAAATGTGCCTTCATAGGATACCCAAAGGAGACAGTTGGGTACACCTTCTATCACAGATCCGAAGGCAAGATATTCGTTGCTAAGAATGGATCCTTTCTAGAGAAGGAGTTTCTCTCGAAAGAAGTGAGTGGGAGGAAAGTAGAACTTGATGAGGTAACTGTACCTGCTCCCTATTGGAAAGTAGTTCATCACAGAAATCTGTTCCTGTGACTACTACACCAACTAGTGAGGAAGCTAATGATGATGATCATGTAACTTCAGATCAAGTTACTACCGAACCTCGTAGGTAAACCAGAGTGAGATCCGCACCAGAGTGGTACGGTAATCCTGTTCTAGAGGTCATGTTACTTGACCATGACGAACCTACGAACTATGATGATGCGATGATGAGACCAGATTCCGCAAAATGGTTTGAGGCCATGAAATCTGAGATGGGATCCATGTATGAGAACAAAGTATGGACTTTGATTGACTTGCGCAAATGATCGGCGAGCCATTAAGATTAAATGGATCTTCAAGAGAAGACGGTCGCTGATAGTAGTGTTACTATCTACAAAGCTAGAATTGTCGCAAAAGGTTTTCGACAAGTTCAAGGTGTTGACTACGATGAGAGTTTCTCACTCGTATCTATGCTTAAGTCTGTCCGAATCATGTTAGCAATTGCCGCATTTTATGAAATCTGGCAAATGGATAAACAAAACTGCATTCCTTAATGGATTTATTAAAGAAGAGTTCTATACGATGCACCCAGAAAGTTTTGTCGATCCTAAAGGTGTTAACAAAATGTGCAAGCTCCAGCGATCCATCTATGGACTGGTGCAAGCATCTCGGAGTTGGAATATACGCTTTGATGAGTTGATCAAAGCATATAGTTTTATACAGACTTGCGGTGAAGCCTGTATTTACAAGAAAGTGAGTGGGAGCACTACAACATTTCTGATAAGTATATGTGAATGACATATTGTTGATCGGAAATAATGTAGAATTATTCTGCAAAGCATAAAGGAGTGTTTGAAAGGAGTTTTTTCAAAGAAAGACCTCGGTGAAGCTGCTTACATATTGAGCATCAAGATCTATAGAGATAGATCAAAACGCTTGATAAGTTTTTTCAATGAGTACATACCTTGACAAGTTTTTGAAGTACTTCAAAATGAAACAGTCAAAGAAAGAGTTCTTGCCTGTGTTACAAGGTGTGAAATTGAGTAAGACTCAAAGCCCGACCACGGCAGAAGATAGAAAGAAAATGAAAGTCATTCCCTATGCCTTGGCCATAGGTTCTATAAATTATGCTATGCTGTGTACCAGACCTATTGTGTACCTCACCAAGAGTTTGGCAAGAGGGTACAATAGTGATCTAGGAGTAGATCACTGGACAACGGTCAAAATTATCCTTAGTGGAATAAGGATATATTTCTCGATTATGGAGGTGACAAAAGGTTCGTCGTAAAGGGTTACGTCGATGCAAATTTTGACACTGATCCAGATGACTCTAAGTCTCAATCTGGATGCATATTGAAAGTGGGAGCAATTAGCTAGAGTAGCTCCGTGCAGAGCATTGTTGACATAGAAATTTGCAAAATACATACGGATCTGAATGTGGCAGACCCGTTGACTAAACTTCTCTCACAAGGAAAACATGATCACACCTTAGTACTCTTTGGGTGTTAATCACATAGCGATGTGGACTATATTATTGACTCTAGTAAACCCTTTGAGTGTTGATCACATAACGATGTGAACTATGGGTGTTAATCACATGGTGATGTGAACTATTAGTGTTAAATCACATGGCGATATGAACTAGATTTTGACTCCAGTGCAAGTGGGAGACTGAAGGAAATATGCCCTAGAGGCAATAATAAAGTTATTATTTATTTCCTTATTTCATGATAAATGTTTATTATTCATGCTAGAATTGTATTAACCGGAAACATAATACTTGTCTGAATACATAGACAAACAGAGTGTCACTAGTATGCCTCTACTGACTAGCTCGTTGATCAAAGATGGTTATGTTTCCTAGCCATTGATGTGAGTTGTCGTTTGATTAACGGGATCACATCATTAGGAGAATGATGTGATTGACTTGACCCATTCCGTTAGCTTAGCACACGATCGTTTAGTATTCTGCTATTGCTTTCTTCATGACTTATACATGTTCCTATGACTATGAGATTATGCAACTCCCGTTTACTGGAGGAACACTTTGTGTGATACCAAACGTCACAACGTAACTGGGTGATTATAAAGGTGCTCTACAGGTGTCTCCGAAGGTACTTGTTGGGTTGGCGTATTTCGAGATTAGGATTTGTCACTCCGATTGTCGGAGAGGTATCTCTGGGCCCACTCGGTAATGCACATCACTTAAGCCTTGCAAGCATTGCAACTAATGAGTTAGTTGCAGGATGATGTATTACAGAACGAGTAAAGAGACTTGCCGGTAACGAGATTGAACTAGGTATTGAGATACCGACGATCGAATCTCGGGCAAGTAACATACCGATGACAAAGGGAACAACGTATGTTGTTATGCGGTGTGACCGATAAAGATCTTCGTAGAATGTGTGGGAGCCAATATGAGCATCCAGGTTCCGCTATTGGTTATTGACCGGAGACGTGTCTCGGTCATGTCTACATAGTTCTTGAACCCGTAGGGTCTGCACGCTTAAAGTTCGATGACGGTTATATTATGAGTTTATGTGTTTTGATGTACCAAAGGTAGTTCGGAGTCCCGGATGAGATCAGGGACATGACGAGGAGTCTCGAAATGGTCGAGATGTAAAGATCGATATATTCGACGACTATATTCGGACATCGGAAAGGTGTTGAGTGATTCGGGTATTTTTCGGAGTACCGGAGAGTTATGGGAATTCGCCGGGGAGTATATGGGCCTTATTGGGCTTTTGGGGAAAGAGAGAGGAGAGGCTGGGCGCCCCCCAAGGCCTAGTCCGAATTGGGCTAGGGGGAGGGGCTGCGCCCCCTCCTTCCTTCTCTTCTCTCTCCCCTTTCCTTGACTCTACTCCTACTACTTGGAAGGGGGGAATCCTACTCCCGGTGGGAGTAGGACTCCTCCTAGGGCGTGCCATAGAGAGGGCCGGCCCTCCCTCTCCTCCACTCCTTTATATACGGGGAGGGGGGCACCCCTTGGAGACACAACAATTGATCTCTTGATCTCTTAGCCGTGTGCGGTGCCCCCCTCCACCATAATCCACCTCGATAATATCGTAGCGGTGCTTAGGCAGCCCTGCGTCGGTAGAACATCATCATCGTCACCACGCCGTCGTGCTGACGGAACTCTCCCTCAAAGCTTGGCTGGATCGGAGTTCGAGGGACGTCATCGAGCTGAACGTGTGCTGAACTCGGAGGTGCCGTGCGTTCGGTACTTGGATCGGTCGGATCGTGAAGACGTACGACTACATCAATCGCGTTGTGCTAACGCTTCCGCTTTCGGTCTACAAGGGTACGTGGACAACACTCTCCCCTCTCGTTGCTATGCATCACCATGATCTTGTGTGTGTGTAGGAATTTTTTTGAAATTACTACGTTCCCCAACAATTTCATCTAGTCATTTTCATCATGTTGGTTTGATTTGTGTTCGCTACTTTGATAATTTGATATGTGGGTGGACCGGTGCTTAGGTGTTGTTCTTACTTGAACAAACCTCCTACTTATGATTAACCCTCCCGCAAGCATCCGCAACTACGAGAAAAGTATTAAGAATAAATTCTAACCATAGCATTAAACTTTTGGATCCAATCGGTCCCTTACGAAATAGCGCATAAACTGGGGTTTAAGCTTCTGTCACTCTCGCAACCCACCATCTAATTGCTACTCCACAATGCATTCCATTAGGCCCAAACATGGTGAAGTGTCATGTAGTCGACGTTCACATGACACCACTAAGGGAATAACAACATACATACTATCAAAATATCGAACACATATCAAGTTCACATGATTACTTGCAACATGATTTCTCCCGTGACCTCAAGAACAAAAGTGACTACTCACAAATGATAAACATGCTCATGATCAGAGGAGTATTAAATAGCATAATGGATCTGAACATATAATCTTCCACCAAATAAACCATATAGTAATCAACTACAAGATGTAATCAACACTACTAGTCACCCACAAGCACCAATCTATAGTCCCGGTAACAAGATTGAACACAAGAGATGAACTAGGGTTTGAGATGAGATGGTGATGTTGAAGATGTTGATGGAGATTGACCTCCCCAAGATGGGAGAGTTGTTGGTGATGATGGTGACGATGATTTTCCCCTCCGGGAGGGAAGTTCCCCCGGCGGAATCGCTTCGCCGGAGGGCAAAAGTGCTCCTGCCCAAGTTACGCCTTGAGACGGCGGCGCTCCGTCCCAAAAGTCTCATTCTTATTTTTTCCAGGTCAAAATCACTTATATACCCGAAGATGGGCACCGAAGGTGGGCCGAGGGGGCCACAACCCACCAGGGCATGCCTGGGGGGCCCGGCACACCCAGGTGGGTTGTGCCCACCTGGTGGCCCCCTCTGGTGGTTATTGGCTTCAATATTTCTTAAATATTCCATAAAAAATCTCTGTGAAGTTTCAGCTTATTTGGAGTTGTGCAGAATAGGTGGCATGGCGTAGCTTTTCCAGGTCCAGATTTCCAGCTGCCGGAATTCTCCCTCTTTGTGTGTACCTCGCAAATTATGAGAGAAAAGGCATTAGAATTACTCCAAAAAGCATTATTATGGATAAAAACATTATAAATAACAGTAAGAAAACATGATGCAAAATGGACGTATTAGAAACCATCAAAAGTTAACCTAGATCAGAAGTTCCACCGCCGCAAGGCTTTGTAGACACCAAAAACCAATCTAGACCCCGTTCCGGCACTCCGCCGGAGGGGGGAATCATCACCGGTGGCCATCTTCATCATGCCGGCGGCCACCACGATGAGGAGGGAGTAGTCCACCCTCGAGGCTGAGGGTTTGTACCAGTAGCTATCTGCTCAATCTCTCTCTCTCTCTCTCTCTCTCTCGTGTTCTTGAGATGTCACCATCTTGATGTATCGCGGGCTTTGTTAATATAGACGGATCATATGGTGTTTTCCCCTCTCTATCTTGTTGTGATGAATTGAGTTTTCCCTTTGAGATTTCGTTTTATCGGATTGAATACTTTTATGGATTTGAGAGCACTTGATATATGTCTTGCATATGAATACTCTTGGTGACAATGGGGTATCGTATTGATTCACTTGATATATGTTTTGGCACTCAACTCGCGGATTCCCGAGGTGACATTGGGGTAATCTACGCATAGGGGTTGATGCACGTTCCTGTCTTTGTTTCTCCAGTAGAAATCTTGGGGCACTCTTTGAGGTCCTTTGTGTTGGATTGAGTATTATGAATCTGAAATTATTTGGTTTATTTTAGTACGAACTCTTGGATAGATCGATCTGAAAGAATAGCTTCGAGGTGGTTTCGTACCCTACAAATAATTTCTACTTATGTTCTCCGCTAGATAGGAACTTTGGAGTGATTCTTCATGCACTTTGAGGGGTGGTTATATGATCGAATTACATTAGCACTGTTGAGAGATTGCACTAGCGAGAAAGTACGGACCCTAGGCCTCATTTTCAAGCATTGCAATACTGTTTGTGCTCCGTTTTATCAATTTCTACATTGCTGTTTTTTATTTTTCTTATTACAAAAATCAATATCTACTATCAATATTACACCTGTATCACCATCTTTTCGCTGAAATAGTGCACCTATACAAATTAGCATTGTATTTGGTGTGTTGGGGACACAAGAGACTTTTTATTATTTGGTTGTAGGGTTGTTTGAGAGAGACTATCTTCATCCTACGCCTCCCACGGATTGATAAACCTTAGGTCATCCACTTGAGGGAAAATTGCTATTGTCCTACGAAACTCTGCGCTTGGAGGCCCAACATGTGTCTACAAGAATAAATTTGCATAGTAGACATCAGTAAACAAGTTGGAGGAAGCCACCCCCTGAAGAACATCATGACTACGAGAAGACCGCTCGAGCTACTTCATATGGATCTCTTTGGTCCAAACGCCTATAAGAGTCTCGGTGGAAACTCGTTTGGTTTAGTCATAGTCGATGATTTTTCAAGATTTACGTGGGTGTTCTTTCTTGAGGATAAATCACAGGTCCAAAAGATCTTCAAGAACTTCGCTAGAAAGGCCAAAAATCAATTTGAAGTGAAGATCAAGAAGGTTCGCAGCGACAACGGAACGGTGTTCAAGAACGCGAATATGGACAACTTTCTTGACGAAGAAGGGATTTCACATGAGTTCTCGGCTACGTACACGCCTCAACAAAATGGAGTTGTTGAGAGGAAGAACCAGACTCTTATTGAGATGGCAAGAACGATGCTTGATGAGTACAATACGCCAAAACACTTTTGGACTGAAGCGGTTGAGACAGCTTGTCATGCAACAAATCGTCTATATCTTCACAAGCTACTCGGCAAGACAACATACGAGCTTCTCACTGGTAACAAACCCCAAGTTGGATACTTTCGAGTATTCGGCTCAAAGTGCTATATTGTTGATAAGCATCGTCGTTCTAAATTTGCTCCTAAATCTCATGAGGGTTTCCTACTCGGTTATGGCTCAAACTGTCACACTTACCGTGTCTACAATTTCACCCAAAAGGTTGAAGAGACGGTAGATGTGAAGTTTGGTGAATCTAACGGCTCGCAAGTAGAGCAATTGCCAATTGATGTAGGAGACAAAGACCCTTCGGAAGCAATCCAAGACTTGTCTATTGGCAAGATTTGTCCAACGGAGGTGAAGGAGAGTACCTCGTCCGTCCAAGTGGAAGCTTCTACCTCACGACAAGGTGAACCAAGAGTTGACACAGAGGCATCCACAAGTGGGACACGCCAAGATGAAGAAAACGAGGAAGTACACCAAGATGAACCTCATCAACCTCCTTCTCCACCTCGACAAGAGAACGACAATATCAACAACGAAGAAGGCCAAGAGGAAGAATGAGATGATGAAGAAGATGTTCCACCTTGACCCAAACAAAAGCTCTCACGAGTTAGAGAAAGAGTCTCAAGATACCATCCCATCGAACAACTCTTCAATGATATCCAAACCGTGATAATTACTCGCTCTAAAACTCGTTTGGCTAATTTTTGTGAACATTATTCATTCATCTCTAGTATTGAACCTATGAAGGTTGAAGAAGCATTGGAAGATCCGGATTGGATAAATGCCATGCACGAAGAGCTACACAACTTTGAGAGGAACCAAGTGTGGACATTGGTTGAGAAGCCCGACAACAACCACAACATCATTGGTACCAAGTGGGTGTTTCACAACAAGCAAGACGAAGATGGACAAGTCGTTCGCAACAAAGCACGTCTCGTCTCCCAAGGCTACACTCAAGTCGAAGGTATGGACTATGGTGAGACATATGCCCCCGTTGCTAGACATGAGTCCATTCGCATATTACTTGCTTATGCCAATCATCATGATATCACTTTGTACCAAATGGACATTATAAGTGTTTTTCTAAATGGTGAAATTGAGGAGGAAGTTTATGTTAAACAACCTCCCGGCTTTGTTAATCCTAAGAAACCCGACCATGTTTACAAACTTCACAAAGCTCTTTATGGTCTTGACAAGCTCCTAGAGCATGGTATAAATGCTTGACCAAGTTCCTTATTGAAAAAGGCTTTGAGATTGGAAAGATAGATTCTACTATTTTTACTAAAAGGGTTAATGGAGAAATATTTGTGTGCCAAATTTATGTTGATGATATCATATTTGGTTCGACTAACCCTCATTTTAGTGAAAAGTTTGGAAAGCTAATGTCGAAGAAGTTTGAGATGTCTATGATGTGTGAACTCAAGTTCTTTCTTGGTTTGCAAATCAAGCAAACTAAGGAGGGCACCTTTGTTTCTCAAACAAAGTATACCAAGGACTTATTCAAGAAGTTCAACATGCAAGAAAGCAAAGGTATGAAAACACCCATGCCTACTAGTGGACATCTTGACTTGACTAAGGATGGCAAATCGGTTGAACAAAAGGTTTACCGCTCTATGATTGGTTCATTGTTATATCTATGTGCCTCCTCTCCTGATATGCTAAGTGTGTGCATGTGTGCACGATATCAAGCGGCCCCGAAAGAATGTCATCTTAAGGCTGTGAAAAGGATAGTGAGATACTTAATTCATACACCAAATTTTGGCATTTGGTATCCTAAGAGGTCTTCCTTTGATCTTGTTGGCTACTCCGATTCGGACTATGCCGGAGACAAGGTAGAGAGAAAGTCCACTTCGGGTACTTGTCAATTTCTTGGTAGATCTCTTCTGTCTTGGTCCTCCAAGAAACAAAACTCAGTATCCTTATCCACCGCCGAAGCGGAATACATTGCCGCCGGTTCATGTTGTGCTCAATTACTTTGGATGACCCAAACTCTTAAAGATTATGGGATCTATGTGAAACATGTTCCATTGCTATGTGACAGTGAAAGTGCTATTAAGATTGCTCATAATCCCATGCAACATTCTCGAACTAAGCCTATTGAAGTTCGTCATCATTTCATTCGAGATCATGTTGCTAAAGGAGACATTGATCTTAAGCATGTTCGTACCGATAAGCAATTGGCAGATATATTCACCAAACCGCTTGATGAGAAAGTATTTTTCCGTTTGAGAAGTGAATTGAACATCATTGATGCTTCAAACTTGGAGTAGAAACTCCATTTGGATGTATGCAAGGCTCTAATCCTTGATATTTCTCTTATGATGATGATCATATGTCTCGGATATACTTGCACCTTGCATGCTATCTAACCCTTGTAGGTACTTGGATGAATCTAATTCTATGAGATTGCCACTCACTCACATCTTGTGCAATCCCTACATCACCAAGTCTCTACAAATCGGTGGTTGAAGACAAGGAAGCATGAATCCTTTCAAACATATCCTTTGACAATCTCTATATATCAAATTTCATTTGGTATCAAACTTCATGCTTGTCATTTTGGATACACAAGTGCTCTTCTTTGCAAGACTAACCCATGTAGGTAGATGAACTCAAACTACAAGTGGTGCTCCCATCTACATCAACTTTGAGCATCCCACACAAGTTCAACTACATGATTAAGATCAACACCACCACCCAAGGTATGTTATTCCATCTTAGAGAAGCTTTACCCCAAGTCATGGGTCAAAGCAGCTCAACAAGATGTGAATACATCAAAATGCTTAAATGAAAAATGCAACCCCATTTTGAGCTCAAACGATTAGTATGACCTACGATCAAGTGTTCTCACCTGACTCCTCAGTCAATATGCTCTAACATAGGTGACTTTGTCGCCGACCAATTCTAGATGAAGTTCTCTAGAGTTTTTCTGAGTTCTTGCATTTGTCTCTTGCATGTTTGTTTCCCTTTTCAAAAAAAACTTCATCCAGATTTCTTTCTTTTCTCTGTTATGTTCTGCATTCCCTGCATCCAATTCATTGCAAATCTTTCAGTTAATTCCTTGAAAATCCTTGTGAGATCTTATTTGCCTAAGTGAGCTGAGATGACAATTGCTTTCTCTCTGTGTTGAATTCGGCCTCACCGGTTTGTTTCTTTTGGCTGAACCGAAACAACTCGGTGCCACCGAAGAGAAAGACTCGGTGTTACCGATTTCAATGCTGAAAAAACGCTTTGCCATTTGCATCCTGCATATTTGTACTAGCTCCACTCCATGATTCTTGTCCTCTACCAGCATCTTACATTACATGTTGCTTTGTGATGTCGCTTGAAGCTACGTCGGTATTTCCCCAAAGAGGAAGGGATGATGCAGCACAACGGCGGTAGGTATTTCCCTCAGATATGAAACCAAGGCTATCGAACCAGTAGGAGAACCAAGCAACACAACATAAACAGCCCCTGCACACAAATAACAACCACTCACAACCCAACGTGTTAAAGGGGTTGTCAATCCCTTTCGGGTAACGGCGCCATAAATTGCTGCGTGGATGGGAGAAAGTTGTAATAGATTGAATAAATAGATCGCAAATAAATAAAAGTGCAAGAAGGTATTTTTGTATTTTTGGTTTAATAGATCTGAAAATAAATGCAAAATAAAAGTAGATCGCAAAGGCAAATAATATGAGAAAGAGACCCGGGGGCCGTAGGTTTCACTAGTGGCTTCTCTCGAGAAAAATAGCAAACGGTGAGTGTTGGGGATATAACTATTGGGTATGACCCGGTCAGGAGGGGGCGGGTCATACCACTGGCGGTTCATAATGACAAGGCCCATGAAGATGTTGAAGATGGCGGTCCACGAAGCAGGCTTACTAAAGGCCCGAAAACCCACGAGGCGGCTTGAGGCCCGCAGGTGTAAACCGCCACATCTGTATGACTTGTATTGTAAGGCATGTGGAGTTAGTCACCGAACCAGACACGTTGTGTATGAGCCGGCCGGGACTCCGTAAGCTGCCGGGCGTCAACCTGTGTATATAAAGGGACGACCGGGCGGCGGTTTAGGGTAAGAAACAAGAAATCGAGAACTAGGTCAAGCGTATTCGCTCCCTGGTAATCGAAACCCTAGCAATACAATCCCAAACTGGAGTAGGCCTTTACCTTCACCACAAGGGGCCGAACCAGTATAAACTCTTTGTGCCCTTTGTCCCGTTTAACCCCTTTAAGCTAACCTAGCTGCGATGGCTCCACGACTAAGTCCTTCCGCTGGGACATCTGCCGTGACAATTCCACGACAGTTGGCGCCCATCGTGGGGCCAGCGCATGGTGGTTTCGAGTTCTTGAAGGGCAGCTTCGAAGGGATCGATGGATACGCCGTGGGCCGGATGACCAAGAGTCGTCGTGGCAAGCTCTACATCGACGATGCAGGATGGGGCCCCGAGGCCGGCTCAATCGAGTCCGGGTACCGGGTCCCTTCGGCGGAATCCACGTTTTCATCGGCAAGATCGGCGAACCGGGCCCTGAGCCGGACATCTGCACCAACATCATCAAGACGGCTCAGCGTGCACGACCCGCCCGAGGTCAACCCACCATGAAGCGTGCCTTTGTTGGTTTCATCCATGGAGCAGAAATTGAAGAAGGAACTGTGTCTGGTGGTGAGACGGCCATCTACTCTGATGGTGAGTCGTCCACGGGAGAGACTAATTCGTTGTATCAGCTACAAGACGGCCGGCTTGGGGGCTGTTCCGATGGTGACAGTATTCCGGACCCCTATGCGCCGCCAAACAGGGTTGCGATTTTCATGGCCGATACACAGTCGGCACTCGGTTCATCAACCGCCGCAGCTATGACCTCTAGCTCGATGCCGCGGCAACGGCTGGTGCTAGTGGCACTGCACGCCCGCCGGCTCAAGCTTTGACAGAATTGTTGGAGGCCTTGGCAACTCTGATGGGGGTAGAGGTAACCCCGGACAACCAGGAACAGCACAAGGCGGATGTGGCTAAGCTACGAGATGAGATAGCCCAGGCCAAGGAAGAGCTGGCAGCTGAAAACGTTAGGATGGCTACGGAGCGGACTGCTCTGAACGTCCAGGCGCAACGGATCTAGGCAGCGTCTTTCCGGCTCACGTTGGACCAGAATGCTTCAAACGAAGTCATGAGGAGGAGGCACCGGAGTCATCTGCCCCCGGTTTATGAGCCGAGGAACCTCTTCAATACGCCTGGAGAAGGGGCCAGTGATCCACCGGTAGTAAACCGGGCGGTGGAAGCACCTGGGACTGGAGCGCCGGTTCAGCCGCGCGCGATGGACCCGCCGCGTTTGAATAATACTCCGCCTCAGCATGTTCAAACACCTTCGGGTCATTATTCTAACCCTTTAGACATCATGATTGTTGCGGCAACACGATTGGCGGCTCTACCGGTTGAAGGCGAGTCTCCAACGGCGATAGAGACACGGAGGGCCAGAGAGCTTCTTCAAACAGCTGTGGCTCAACAGGTGGCTTACTCTTATAGTCGTGAGCGGATTCACTCAACCCCTTGTCCAAGCCGGAGTTATAGCAGGCACATTGACTCACCAGCAGTTTCTAGCAGTGAACAACGTCGTAACCAGCCTCGTGGGCATAACCCGGGGCGTGATGGTGCTAATGCTCAGAATTTGGTAGATCAGGGCAGAGCGCGTCGGGAGGCCGAGCTGGCGGCTCAGCAAGTGGCTCATCAACACTCCCCGGCTTATCCATCAGCTTCAGTGGAGGCAGGAGTGACCTCCAAAACCTTGGGTGTACCATATTTAGTACCGGCTCTACGTAACGAGTGTCTGCCCAAGGATTCAAGGGTCCTCGCAAGGTGCCTAATTACACAGCAGATCAACCCCCTGAGGCTTAGGTTGAAAGTTATGAGATGGCCATGGAGATGCTGGAGGTTAGCGATGCTGCGTGTGCTAAGTATATCACCATGATGTTGGAAGGGCCGGCTCGTACTTGGCTGAAGGGGTTGCCCGCCAACTCCATTGGGTCGTGGGCAGAGCTGAAGGCCCGTTTTATTCAAAATTTCAAAGACACATGCAAGCAGCCTATGTCAATCGTGGATTTGATTTCTTGTGTCCAAGGTGAGGATGAGTCAACAACCCACTGGGTGCGCCGGATCTCAACTATTATACATTCATCAGGAAGCATCTATGTTGGCTCAGCGATTTTGATGTTGGAGAAAAATTGCCGTTACCTCCCCCTTAAGCAGAAGCTTGGACGGCTTAAGCGCCACTGCAATGACATGGGGGAGCTCATGGCAGCTCTTGTCAAGTATGCTGACTCCGATAGTACCAAAGACCCAGAATCTGATGATGAAAAGCCGGGAAAAGGAAAGAAGAGCGGCA
The DNA here is from genome assembly GCF_018294505.1 of Triticum aestivum. NCBI lineage: Eukaryota > Viridiplantae > Streptophyta > Magnoliopsida > Poales > Poaceae > Triticum > Triticum aestivum. The sequence goes on along the minus strand of NC_057802.1, from coordinate 302,854,551 downwards.
ACATGAAAGGGCAACAGCATAATCCGGCAAGCCAAGGTGGTAATGGTAAGCATAAGGCCGATGGTAGTTTAGACTTTGTGGCTAACACCAGTGCGCAGAATAATAATCAGCGTCGCAAGGGAAGGCCGGCTTGGCCTGGAGGATCGAGACCCAACCTCGAAGCGATAATGAATGCGCCTTGTCCGAGGCACGGTACACGCGAGAAGCCAGCCACTCATTTATGGAAGGATTGCTCTATCATGAGGGAGTTCAAAGTCTCTGATCTCTTTCAGAACAACCATGGCCCGAACGGCGGCTCAGGATCCGACTCTCATGGTCCGGGTTATGGTGGTGGCGGTTCTAATACCGGTTTCCAAGGCCGAGGCGATCAGGGTGGTTATAATCAACAGTCTGGTCAAGGGAATAAGCAGCAGCAGCAGTCTGGTTATCAGAGTAACCCGAAGCAGTTGAATAGTGGACAGTACCATGTTTTCACCACAAGTTTATGCAAGCGGGATCAGAAGCTCCATAAAAGGGCGGTGAACGCGGTTGAGCCGGTGATTCCTCGTTACCTGCGGTGGTCTAAACACCTATTCTCTGGAGTCGTGAGGATCACCCACCCCGAGTTGATAATCCGGGTCATCTGGCTCTGGTGGTTGCACCTCGGGTTGGAGGATACAGATTCACCAAAGTGCTTATGGATGGAGGTAGCAGTATCAACATTCTGTATTATGAAACTTTTCGTCGTATGAGCTTAACTGACAAGGATCTTAAGCCGTCAAACACTATTTTTCATGGCGTGGTGCCTGGTATGTCAGCGTTTCCGGTGGGCAAAATATATTTGGAAGTTGCCTTTGGAGATGATTATGACTCCATATCTGAGACATTGACTTTTGAGGTGGTTAAAATCAAGAGCCCTTATCATGCTCTGTTTGGATGGCCGGCTTATGCTAAGTTCATGGCAAGGCCATGTTATGTTTATTTGCAGCTCAAGATGCCGGGTCACAAAGGCACCATCACGATGCATGGAAGCCAAAAGATAGCCTTGGAGTGTGAAGAAGGCGATGCTGCTTATGCTGAGTCTCTCTGTGCAGCAGAAGAGTTGAAGTTTTACAACGATAATGTTGACCCTGCGGATATGACATCTTTGAAGAAGCCAACCACAGAGCATGACCCCCTGTTGAAATTTAAGTCGGCGGATGACACCAAGCTAGTTGATTTCGTTCCTGGCGATTCATCCAAATAGTTCAACATCAGTGCTAATCTGGATCCGAAATAGGAAAGCGCGCTCATCGAGTTCATCCGTGAGAATCGGGACATCTTTGCATGGAAACCTTCAGACATGCCAGGTGTACTAAGGGAACTCGCTGAGCACACTCTTAATATTAATCCGAAGTTTAAATCGGCCAAGCAATTCCTTTGCCATTTCAATGAAGAGAGGCGCAAGGCCATTGATGAAGAAGTGGCCGGCTCTTGGCGGCTGGGTTTATTGTTGAAGTTTTTCATCCTGAGTGATTATCTAACCCGATGCTGGTACTTAAGAAAAACGGCACTTGGCGCATGTGTGTGGATTACACGGACTTAAACAAGGCATGTCCAGCTGATCCTTTTGCTCTCCCCCGTATTGATCAGATCATTGATGCTACGGCGGGTTGTGAGCGATTGAGCTTTTTGGATGCTTATTCTGGTTATCATCAAATCAAGATGGCAGTTAAGGACCAGGAGAAACAACCTTCATCACTCCTTTTGGAGCATTCTGCTATGTGTCTATGCCTTTTGGGATCAAGAGTGCCCAGGCGACTTACCAGCGGTGTGTGCAAAATTGCCTTCATGATCAGATTGGGTGCAATGTTCATGCTTATGTGGATGATATTGTGGTGAAATCCAGGAATAAGACTTTGATAGATGATTTGAAAGAGGCCTTTGACAATCTCCGGGTCTACAAGATGATGCTTAACCCAGCCAAGTGTGTCTTTGGTGTGCCGGCAGACAAGCTTTTGGGTTTTCTCGTTTCTGAGTGAGGTATCGAAGCTAACCCAGAGAAAATAAAGGCTATCACTTCCCTGGCTAAGCCGGCGTGTATCAATGATGTTCAGCATCTGGCAGGTCATATTGCGGCCGTAAGACGGTTCATAAGCCGGTTGGGTGAGAAGGCTACCCCTCTATACCAGATGATGAAGAAGACAGATCACTTTGTCTGGAGTGATGCTGCTGATCAGGCATTTGAGGCCTTGAAGAAACAATTAGTTGAGCCCCCGGTTCTTGTTGCTCCTATTGATAAGGAGCCTTTGTTGTTATATGTAGCTGCTAACAGCAGAGCCGTTAGAGTGGCAATCGTGGTGGAACAGAAGGAAGCAGGCAAGGAATATCCGGTTCAGTGGCCGGTTTACTACATCAGTGAGGTGCTTATTGAGTCCAAGCAGAGATATCCGCATGGCAGAAACTTGTGTATGGGGTGTTCATGGCTAGTCAAAAACTTAAGCAATATTTTCTGGGTCATCCCATTACTGTGGTCAGTTCTGCTCCCTTAGGGGACATTATTCAAAACAGAGAAGCCACAGGTCGGGTCGCCAAGTGGGCCATTGAGCTTGGACCCCATGGTCTGAAGTATATGCCTCACACAGCCATCAAGTCTCAAGCACTTGTGGATTTCATAAATGATTGGACAAAGCTGCAGATGCCTGAGGAGAAGTCAGATAGCACATATTGGACTATTCACTTCGATGGCTCTAGAAAGCTGGAAGGCTCAGGGGCTGGAGTTGTTTTAACTTCCCCACGAGGTGATAAATTTTGTTATGTTTTAAGGTTGATGTTCCCTTGTACTAACAATGCAGCTGAGTATGAAGCCTTGCTCCATGGTCTTCGGATGGCTAAGGAGATGAATCTAAGCCGGGTGAGGTGTTTTGGTGACTCAGACTTGGTGGCTCAGCAAGTTTCGGGCACTTGGGATTCTAAGGATCTGCTCATGGCGGCTTATCGCCGCGAGGTTGATGCTATTGCTGGTCACTTCAAAGGTTATCAAGTGGAACATGTTGATCGCAAGAAAAATGAGGCAGCTGATGCTTTGAGCTGATTAGGGTCCCAGCGTAAGCTGGTGCCACCTAACACTTTCCTGGACATCTTGCATAACCCTTCAGTCAAATTGCCTACAGAGGAAGATCTTGCTATTCCTGGCCCGGAAGTACAATTGGTGGCGGCTCTTCATGTGATTCCGGATTGGACGGTCCCATACTTGGCTTATATGACCAGGGGCGAGTTACCGGAGGATGAAACTTTGGCCAGGCAGATAACCCGGCGGTCTAAGTCAATGACCATTGTCAATGGCGAGTTGCAGAATCGCAGTGTCATAGGGGCATTTCAACGTTGTGTTTCTCCTGAGGAAGGTTGTGAGATCTTACGAGGGATTCATGAAGGAGATTGTGGTCATCATGCCGGCTCTAAGTATCTTGTAGCCAAGGCTTTCCGTCATGGTTTTTACTGGCTAACGGCTCATGCTGGCGCAGAGGATTTGGTCAGTAAATGTGATGGTTGTCAGAAATTCTCACGACGAGCTCATGTGCCAACTCAAGAATTGAGGATGATTCCAATTGCTTGGCCGTTTGCGGTCTGGGGGCTTGATATGGTTGGACCTTTCAAAAGGTCCAAGGATAAAAGACCCACCTTTTGGTGGCGGTTGACAAATTTACAAAGTGGGTTGAAGCAGAGCCAGTTAGTAAGTGTGATGCGGCGGCGGCGGTTCAATTCATCAAAAAGGCGATTTTCCGTTTTGGTTTTCCCCACAGCATTATAACTGATAATGGCACTAATCTATCCAAGGGTCCTATGAAAGAGTTTTGTCAACGAGAGCATATTCGACTTGATGTATCATCAGTGGCTCACCCCCGGTCCAATGGTCAAGCTGAGAGAGCCAGTCAAGAAATTTTGAGAGGCATCAAGCCCCGGCTTATGGTCCCTTTGCAGAGGACGCCGGGCTGTTGGGTGGAAGAGTTACCCTCAGTGTTATGGAGTATTAATACTACCCCCAACAGATCGACGGGTTACACGCCTTTCTTCATGGTTTACGGAGCAGAGGCGGTTCTCCCTAGTGACATCCGTCACGATTCGCCCCGTGTGGCGGCTTATGTTGAAGCTGACAATAAAAAAGCACGTCACGATGCGCTTGACCTATTGGATGAGGAGCGTGATCGAGCGGCGGCTCGTTCGGCGATTTACCAGCAGGATCTACGCCATTATCATAGCTGCCGGGTTAAAACCAGGACCTTTCAAGAAGGCGATCTGGTGCTCCGGCTTATCCAGGATCAAACTGATATGCACAAGCTATCCCCACCTTGGGAAGGGCCCTTCATGGTCAGCAAAAATCTAAACAACGGGTCTTACTATCTTATCGATGTTCGAGACCACAAGGCCTCACGCACGTCATAGGAGGAGACCCGCCGGCCGTGGAATATTTCTCATCTTAGGCCTTACTACACCTGAGCCAACTGCTCTTGTGAATGTACATATTTTGACAATGTATATATTATGATGAATATAATAAAGCCGGCATCCCTGATAATTCAGGGCCTCTGTCGTTTCCTTTCTATGACTATGTGTCTTTTATATAACTTCTTAAGAGCACAGCTCTAGTTACCTCGGTAATCCGGCTATCAAGCCCATATTATAAGAGCACAACTCTGGTTACCTCGGTAATCCGGCTATCAAGCCCATATTATAAGAGCACAGCTCCGGTTACCTCGGTAATCCGGCTATGAAGCCCATATTATAAGAGCACAGCTCTGATTACCTCGGTAATCCGGCTATCAAGCCCATATTATAAGAGCACAGCTCTGATTACCTCGGTAATCCGGCTATCAAGCCCATATTATAAGAGCACAACTCTGATTACCTCGGCAATCCGGCTATCAAGCCCATATTATAAGAGCACAGCTCTGGTTACCTCGGTAATCTGGCTATCAAGCCCATATTATAAGAGCACAACTCTGATTACCTCGGTATTACGGCTATCAAGCCCATATTATAAGAGCATAGCTCTGATTACCTCGATAAGCTGGCAATCAAGCCAATATTATAGCTTCATATGAGCACAGCTCTGATTACTTTGATAATTCGGCTACCAAGCCAATATTATATAAGCATTGTGATGCCCTCGATTCAATCGTACACTAATCATACACGCAAATGTGTATGATCAAGATCAAGGACTCACAGGAAGATATCACAACACAACTCTAGACACAAATTGAAATTGTCGGATTGTGGGTTCCGGCAAAACCCTTAAGGTTCGAACTCTGGGGTGCGCACGAAGATCTCTCCCTCCCGCTAGCTCACTCACTCACCACGATCTCAAAGCTCGGCCGAAACTCGAAGAACAAGGGACACAAGAGTTTATACTGGTTCGGGCCACCGATGTGGTGTAATACCCTACTCCAGTGTGGTGTGGTGGATTGCCTTATACGCTGAGGATGAACAAGTACAAGGGAAGAACAGCCTCCTAAGGGGAGGTGTTCTTGAGCTCGGTGAGCTTGTGTGGTTGAGGATGATCTGAATGATCCGTCCCCTTGCTAAGGTGGTGGCTAGTCCTATTTATAGAGGCCCGGGTCCTCTCCCCAAATGTTAGGCGGGAAGGGATCCCACAACGGCAAATTTGAAGGGGGGCAGCTAGTACAAGCTATCCTGACAAAAGGTGGTCTTCGCCTGCTAAAGGCTCTGGTGGTGACGCCGTCGTGGGCTCCGCGATGACCTTTGTCCTGCCGTCCTGCTGGTCTTGGTCTCGTTGCACCGATATGGAAACCTTTGCCTGATGCCTCGGGACTCTTCGCCTGTGCCTGCTCTTTTAGCACCAAAGAGGAAACCAGTACTCTATGCCCGCTGGCGCCCGCCTGGCCTTGATCGTCATGGCTCACGTCACGGGAACCTCATGAGGTGCCCCTCGCCTTGATCTCTCCGCTCCTCGCGAGATAGCCTAGTGAGGCCGCCCCTGAGGAGGTCTTGTGTCGTTCGCCTCGCGAGGCTTGGCCCCTTGCGAGGGTCTTGAGTGTTTGCTGGTGAAGATGGGACGTACCAGGCTGCTGGAGGAGCCACGCCGTGGGCCGGAAGCAGGCAAGTCTGGGGACCCCCGTTCCCAGAACGCCGACAGTAGCCCCCGGGCCCTAGGCGCGCTCGGACTTGGCTTCGAGGTGAAGCCAAGGGGCAAGTGCGGAGCGCCGTGGGCCCCAACCGCCTGCGGCCTTGATTGACGCGTGGCGACTCGCGGGACGTGGGCGCCCCCGCTTCCCCGCGTAGCCTTAATATCCGCCTGGCTAGGCGGCCACCGCGACCAACACAGTTGCTCCTTCATCGCTGGCGATGCGCTCCCCCAACTCTTCCGCCTCCTTGAAACAATAGCCTCTTCTTCCAATCTGACCTGAGCTCTGGCCTCTCCGTCGCCATGGTGCCAGGCCGAACGAAGAAGGGGAAGAAGAAGCCCCAGTCCCCAGCCGAACCACCCCCGGCCTTCGAGCCAGCTGTCGAGCGGTCGGTGGTGCTCAACCAGGAAGCCATGGATAAGGTCCGCCCAGCGCTTGCCGCCGACTTCAACGATTGGGGGAAGATGGTGGCCTGGCCCGCATCCCGCGCCTCTATTGACAGGACAGTCACTGAGGTCCCCATTCTCCTTGATGCCCTATGGGCCGGCCTGATTCCCCCTTTCTCCACCTTCTTCAACGCCGTGCTTTCTCATTACCAGATCCATATGCTGCACTTAGATCCCCAATCCATCATCCTCCTTGCTGTCTTCGCCTTCGTCTGCGAGGCCATGGTAGGTATTGCTCCTTCCGTGGCCCTACTTCGCCATTTCTTCTCGCTGAAGTTGACCGACCCTCGGCAGTCCTCGGGATGCCTTAGCTTCCAGGCCGTGGCTGTGACGGCCGGCTCGGGGATTGACTTAGAGCTCCCGACGTCTGCGAGCAGGTTCCGACAGCGGTGGGTATTCGTGGATGTCGGCGTGCTCAGCCCTCTGCTCTCGCTCCCGCCGGCACCCGCCGTTCCCAGCTCTGGCTGGGGCCACGAGAGGCTCGCTGACCCGCGTCTTGCCTATGTCTGGCTCCGGTTGAAGAGGCTGAAGGATCATGGCGTGACTGCGCCCATGGTGGTGAAGGAGTTCATCCGGCGCCGTGTTGCCCCGCTCCAGCCCCATTCTCGACCAATGTGGACCTTGTCCGGCGGCAAGGACCGCATGAGGCTTCACGGATCCGGGCTTCCTCTTGAGGTGCAACAAACTGTGCTCGAGATCCTGACGGGCGACTGGTCGCCAGCCAACATGCCGGAGGAGGGTTGCCTCTTGTACGGCTGCTCGAACAAGGTGGATTTCGCGAGGCAGATGCCCCCTTTCGATGAATGGGGACTACGCCCGGCCGATCTTGAAGGGCCTCGCGAGAACCCTGTCTCCGTGGCTCCCTTGCCCGCCACCGGTGCGGCGACCTCCCTGGAAGTGGGCGCAGGGGGGCGACCACTGTCGGCCGCCGGCGACGCGGCTGCTAAGGGATCGGCGCCGCTCGGGGCTCCCGGAGGGCCGACCCACGGCTACCTGGAGAGTCATCCTGAGGAAGCAGTCGGAGGGGCGTCGCGGCCTGATACTCCTGAGGCTACAGCCCCTGAGGCCCCGGCGGGTCGCCGCGAGGCAGAGGCCAAGGTCTCCATGCAGTGTGGCACCCCTGAGGTCACCTCCTCAGGAGCTACCCCAGCTACGCCCGGAGCTGGTGACCGTACCCTGGGCTTCGGCCGGCTTCGACTGAACTTCGATGCGCTCCGGAAGAGGAAGGGGTCTCCAAGTTGCAGCGGTGATGCCTTCTGGCCATTGAAACAAAGGAAATACATCGCCATAGACGAGTGAGTACCTTATCTTTGTAGTTTCACGAGTGCTGCTTCCCCTCCTGACTGTGGCTCCTCAGCGTCCCTTCTGCTAAGGTGGCGAAATCTCGCGAGAAGCAACCTCCTCCTGCCTCAAGTCCCCAGCTGGCCTTGAGCGCCTCAAGCCAGCACGCCGTGCATGGCGCGAGGTCGGCCGGAGAGGCAAGCGCGCCAGCCTGGTGCCTCGAGCCCGCGTTCTTGCCATTTCTCCTTTGTGGCCTTGCTTGGGGCGCGGCAGGCATGCCAAGGGATTCTCCTTTGGTTGTCGACCATGGCTGGGTGGCCTCAGCCCTGGCCTCTCCTTCAGGTGACGAGCCGCTCCCCCCGGGGCTCTTGACAGGGCCCGAAGGGTGTCTGGCAAGGCACCAGCCCCCAACCCCTTGCTGGGAGGAGGCGAGCCCCCTCGGGCCTCTTCAACGACTTTCGGCACGAGGGACGGGCCTGGTCATGCGTTCGAGCTCGCGCGCAAGCGGTGTGCTGTCTGCCACGAGCTCTTCCGGGAGGCGATGGGTGCGCTGAGCTGGCTTGGGGAAGAACTCGCCGACGTAGACGCCCGCCTTGAAGTTGAGGGTCTCTGGCTGGTGGACGAATGGCATCAACTGAAGGTGGCCATCAACCTCGGGCGCCTCCAGTGCGAGCACACCAACGCGAAGGCCGATGCATCCATCGCAACCTCGCGCAAGGCCAGCGCCCGGGCCTTGGAGGAGGCTAGGGAGGCTGACCACCACCGCAAGGTCGCCAAGAAGCACAGGCAGGAGCTCCTGGCCCTGAATGCCTCCCTGGAGCAGCAAGTGGAGGCGCGCAGGCTGCCTTGGCGTCGATGAAGGGGGCGCCATCTGATGAGGGGGAGATCTTGAGGTGCGAGGAAGTGCTGATGTTGGAGGCTACGGAGCGCAGCCTCGAGCTTGAGTGGTTGGAGACGAGGGAGCGTCAGGTCGCCGAAGCGGAAGATGCTGCCAGCGCACGCGAGGCCAGGACCCAGAAGGAAGTTGACTGTAGAGTGGCTGAGGCTCGTGCTGATCTTGCCAACAGGTACGATCTGAAGCTGAAGCTTGTGGAGGCCGAAGCTGAGGGCAGGACCGCCGCCCTCAGGTCAGGATTGGTAGAGGCGGAGCAGCGCGGGAAGGCCGCGGCAACCGCCTTGGTCCCCATGCAAGCCGAGCTGGCCTCCGCCCGTGCTGAGCTACTCCCGCTTCAGCAGCGGGTTACCAGCACCGAGTCCTTCGCGCAGCAGAGCAAAGAAGCAGTACTCCGCCGACAGACGCTACTGCACGAGCATGTTCCCATGCTTCGGGACCTCAGGACAAGGGCCAATCAGGCGCTAGGCACCATCCGCGATGAACACGCCCCTCACCCTCACGCTGAGGATTACGCCAGCCATCTTCGCTTCTTCACCGACGTCGTGATGTGCCTCGAGAACCGGGCTGAGAGGGCTTGCGAGCTTGTGGATGAAAAGAGCCGAGGCCTCCTCAGGCGCGCATTCTCCCGCGTCTTCAGCCATCTCCTCAACATCAATCCCGACTTTAACTTTGACGCCGCCATTGCCCTGGTGCCCGAGGTCATCCAGGACAACCTAGCATGCTGGGTGGACGACAATGTGGATGCTCTGGTTAGAGCCTTTGCTTCTGATGATGACGCAGTGGTGGTCGTGGCGGATGAGGGCGACGTGGTTGACAACGGTGAAGATAGCGCCAGCGACAGCGCCAGCAGCATGTCCGGGAGCGATTCGGAAGACGCGGCGAGCGACATGAACGACTGAGCCCGCGCTCCTTTATTTTGAACCTGCATGCAAAAGCTTGGGCATGGCCCCTCACGATGTAAGAGTATTTTGGGGAGGGGGAGCCCCTCATGTAAACGGACTACCATTTTACTTCTCAGGCTAGGCTTAAAACGCGCTTTTGTGAGCTTGCGAGACCCTTGCGGGCTTGCTGCCATAACTTACCTTAGTCCAGTCGGGCTTCAAACTGATTTGGCAGCTGTGGATGTGCATTTCCTCCGAGGGGGGTCCTTTGCGGGCTCGCGAGGTTTTGGTCTCCTGAGGGGTCTGCTAGTCCGCCCGAGAGGGCCTCGCGAGAAGCGAGCGCCAGTCATGGCGGGGTGCGCGCATAATGCGTGCATGCCACGGCCAGCCCCCGCTCGCGAGGTGCTCGGAAGGGGGGAGGTAGCAGACGCAAATCTCAAAACAAGGCATGAATCCAGAAACTCACGAAATCAACACGAACGAGAAAGGATGCCCCCCACGATTGCCATTGGAAATACGACTTCAAATTCAAAATCAAAGGCTGCAGATTTGAGCTACAGAAAAGAGGTCGAAAGAAAATGGCCGCGTCCGGCACCTAGCTAGTCTCCTTGTCTTCCCACCAGCGTGGAGCTAAGTGCTTTCACTGGCTGTGAGCATAGTCATTGGGGAACAGTGTCGACGGCAGCGTGGAGCATGGTGCTTCCACTAGGACGTGGGTGGGAGCCCCCGAGGCCCGAGGGCGGCACTCCGGAGACTCTGGGGCGTGTACAGCCCCACTCATTATTACGTGAGAGTGTCACGAGCGGAGACCTTCACAGGCGTGAGCCTTGCTTCATATCGCCAGACGAGGGCCCCGCCTTGCACCACCCTCGACCACCGTTGGGGCGTCCGGAAACCAGGACGATGCCAAGGGGCAAAGGGGACGCTAGCGGCGCCCTCGGCGACCACGGGCCCTCTGCCGGGGGGAAGGCTCGCCAGTGCCTCCTCGATAGAGGACCTACCTTCGGGCGACGCCTTGCTTTGTGCGATGCGGAGAGGGGCCTTGCTCCAGGCCCCTCCCACGCAGCCCCTAGTGTGCTTCCCCTGGCGGGAGTGAGGCTGCCGCGCTGGGGCCGTCGTCCGCCGTTGTGACCTGATCCACCTGCGACCCATGGTTAGCGTAAGCCTGCTCCTGAGAGATTAGTGGTACCCTGCAGCTGTTGTCGCCGGCGGGGTCGGCGAGGCTTCTGGGTGGCTCCTGGAAGGCCTCAACTTCCAGCGTCTCCTCTTCCCAACCCGGCTCGAGGAACGAGCCGGGGTCATCCTCCGGCGTGTACTCCCGGTCCATCATGCGGGGCACATAAGCCTCCGGAGCCGCCGTCCCGGAACTCCCGCCGAAACGCCCCGCGCTCCACGCCACCGGGCCCAGCACGCCGCCCCGGGGATGGCAGGGCGGCACCCTGCTGGGGCCGTAGGGGGCAACGTTCGTGACTACGCCCGCTGTGGGAGGCACAGGTGCGGCTGGGTGCCCGGCTCCACTGGTCGCGTCGTTGTCGATGAACCCTCCTGGTGCGCCTGGGAGCACGCGGGCGCGGCGAGACCCACCGTGCGATCTGGCCACAACTTGAGGCGTAGGTAGGGAGCAGAAAGGTGGCATACCCTTGGTCGCGGCGTCCAACAGCTCAGCGACGCTCTCCAGCAATGCATCGCGGCTGCTCTGTGCTAGTCGGCACCGCAGCAGCTCCCGCACCACTATGAGTGCGGCTCTCATGTTTGCTTGCTCCCGTCGGGTGTGCGGCGTCGTCGCCGCAGCGTAGCTCAAGGCCCTTGCGGTGGCCCACGCGCGCCGCGGGGTAAGGGTGGAAGGCCCCGGACCGCACCGCCCGCGCCCCGTGGCGTTCGGCGGTGCGCGGGCCGCTTGGAGCGTGGAGTCGAGGTCTTCTTGGGCGGACGGTGCCGCCCGGAGTGGCCAAGCTGCCCAGTGGTCGGCGCTGGCCCTCGGGTCGCGGGACATCGGCACCGCAAAATGTTGGCGGGTCAGCTGATGGAGGAGAGGCTTCGGCGCACCCCTACCTGGCGCGCCAAATGTCGGATTGCGGGTTCCCGGAAAACCCTTAAGGTTCGAACTCTGGGGTGCGCACGAAGATCTCTCCCTCCCCCTAGCTCACTCACCACGATCTCAAAGCTCGGCCGTCGAACTCGAAGAACAAGGGACACAAGAGTTTATACTGGTTCGGGTCACCGATGTGGTGTAATACCCTACTCCAGTGTGGTGTGGTGGATTGCCTTATAGGCTAAGGATGAACAAGTACAAGGGAAGAACAGCCTCCTGAGGGGAGGTGTTCTTGAGCTCGGTGAGCTTGTGTGGTTGAGGATGATCTGAATGATCCGTCCCCTTGCTAAGGTGGTGGCTAGTCCTATTTATAGAGGCCCGGGACCTCTCCCCAAATGTTAGGCGGGAAGGGATCCCACAACGGCAAATTTGAAGGGGGGCAGCTAGTACAAGCTATCCTGACAAAAGGTGGTCTTCGCCTGCTAAAGGCTCTAGTGGTGACGCCGTCGTGGGCTCCGCGATGACCTTCGTACTGCCGTCCTGCTGGTCTTGGTCACGTTGCACCGATATGGAAACCTTTGCCTGATGCCTCGGGACTCTTCGCTTGTGCCTGCTCCTTTAGCACCAAAGAGGAAACCAGTACTCTGCGCCCGCTGGCGCCCGCCTGGCCTTGATCGTCATGGCTCACGTCACGGGAACCTCACGAGGTGCCCCTCGCCTTGATCTCTCCGCTCCTCACGAGCCAGCCTAGTGAGGCCGCCCCTGAGGAGGTCTTGTGTCGTCTGCCTCGCAAGGCTTGGCCCCTCGCGAGGGTCTTGAGTGTTTGCTGGTGAAGATGGGTCGTGCCAGGCCGCTGGAGGAGCCACGCCGTGGGCCGCAGGCAGGCAAGTCCGGGGACCCCCGTTCCCAGAACGCCGACAGAAATAATACAAGCTTTATATTACAAGCCTGGGGCCTCGAGGGCTCGAATACATAAGCTCGAATAGACAAGAGTCAGCGGAAGCAACATCATCTAAGTACAGACATGAGTTAAACAAGTTTGCCTTAAGAAGGCTAGCACAAAAGCAACATCGATCGAAAAGGCAAGGCCTCCTGCCTGGGAGCCTCCTAACTACTCCTGGTCGTCAGTGGTCTCCACGTAGTAGTAGGCACCCTCGGTGTAGTAGTAATCGTCGGTGGTGGCATCTGGCTCCTGGACTCCACCATCTGGTTGCAACAACCAGAAAGAAGAAAGAAGGGGGGAAAGGGGTAGCAGAGCAACCGTGAGTACTCATCCAAATTACTCGCAAGCAAAGATCTACACTACATATGCATCGGTGTCAATGAAATGGGTAGTATCTGTGGACTGAACTGCAGAATGCCAGAAGAAAAGGGGAAAGCCTAGCCTATCGAAGACTAGCATCTTCAAGCCGCTCCAAGCATCTTGCAGCATCAGAAGAGATAAGAGTGGCATATTATAATATTAGTAAGTATGTTGTAACAACGCCCAGAGAGCACTTCCTCGACTCCCTGCGAGAAAACAATCCCGGAGCCATCATTTCCATTACATGCCTCAGCATCAAGTTCTAGTTGTATCGATCGGGATACAACTCCGAGTGTCCGTTACCGTAGGATAGGCTATTGATAGATGTTTTCTTCCCTGCAGGGGTACATCAACTTACCCACCATGCTCGCTTAACTCTGGCCGGACACACTTTACTGGGTCATGCCCGGCCTCGGCCAAACGATACGCCGCAACCCGACCTAGGCTTAATAGAGAGGTCAACACGCTGGACTAAACCTATGACCCCAGGTGTCTTGGGTCATCGCCCTGGGAACTCCTGCACGTTGCGTACGCGGCCGGTGAGCAGACCTAGCCCCCCTTATACAAGGCGAGGTGTTCCAGTCCAACCCGGTGCGCGCCGCTCAGTCGCATGACGTCTATTAAGCTACGTCTGATGCATACGATGCAGAACGCCCATACTATGCCCACGTGATGGTTAGTGCTATCAGGCCAGAGGCCCCTCGGATCAAATATCCAAACCATTAGTGTGTCGGTAGTGCGGTCACGAGCAAAGACTCATGAAAGATGTGACCCCGTCGCCCCGTCTCAAGGACTTGCGGCAAGGGATAAGAATGCCCGGCCACGCCTCGTATTCAACTCACGGGTACCCTCCAGGTCAACCCGTCTCCACATCACTCGCGGGTACCCCTCAGGGTCGACCCGCCTTTTCAAGTAACAGTTGTAAAGTCCAAGTATCCGTGTGTCCAAACACCACCAGGAAACCCCGAGGAACCACCCTCGGTGGATTCCACTCGATGTAATCATCAAGGTGAACGTAGGAGGAACCACCCTCGAGGTTCACACTTGAGGGGTTGCACGACAGAGCCGTATCGGAAGTGGTTAAGGAGGAATCACCCTCGATGACCACGACCAAATAGCTACACTAAAGGATTAGCATCAGAAGTGCTAATGAGGTGTCACCCTCGGCACTCGATAGTAACTCTGCAGAGTCGTACAACTAGGGGGTGATGTGCGGTGTCGGGGCCTGGATGTCGATCACGTTGATCAAGTCATCGAACATAAAGCGGGGCAACTGGGACAAGGTGGGGGTCACTGATGGAGCACTAACCAACCTATACTAACCAATTTAGGATAAGCAGGTAAGGTACAATGAGCAAGTTACAAAAGCAGGCTATGCATCAGAATAGGAGCAAACAATAACAGTAGCAAAATCTAATGCAAGCATGAGAGAATGGAATGGACAATATTGGGATGATCAAAGGAAGGGCTTGCCTGGAAGCTCTGCTGTAAAGGAAGAAGGGTCGTCGGAGACGTAGTCGATCACAGGGGCAGCATCGATCTCGGGGTCTACCGGAGAGAAGAGGGGGAAAAACAATAAATACAGAGCAAACAAAGCATCATAAAGCATAACATGGTAATAGGCGGTGTTAGAGATGAACTAACGCAGTGCTAGACGTTGCAGACGGAGAGGGGAAACATCTGGAGGGGTTTTCCGGACAGATGAAAGAGAGGGGATGGTTCCATGTTCAGCATGCTAGGAGCATGTGACAGATGAACGGAGCGTGTATTCGGATTCGTCTCGATTTTCTGAGCAACTTTCATGTATAAAGTTTTTTTATCCGAGCTACGGTTTATTTTAAATGATTTATCGAAGTTTATTGCATTTTCTGTATTTTTTATCTAGTTAAATCGAATATAAAAAATATGGCAGGCTACTTTTTATACACACAAGTGAACTAGCCTAAGTGTAAGACAGTGGGGGTCCAGGGGCCCAGTCAACTAGTCCAGTCAGCAGTTGACTCAGACAGCGTTGACCGGTCAACAGGTCAAAACGGGCCCGCATGTCATGGACTAATAATTTTAACAGATTAATTTATCTACTGATTTAGCAATGGGGGGATCAGTGTCATAGACACATCAGGCTAGCTAAACAATAATCTAACCTAAGCTAAATTGTATTAGCATTAATTAATTGGATTGGCCCTATGTGCCAGAGACACATACGTGCATTGGCTGTGCACACACTCGCTCACAAAGCACACAACCATGGACATGGCCGTGGCCAGCAACAGCAGGCGGAGTAGAAGCAGCACCAACAACGCTTGAAGGGGCAATAGTAGTAGCTAAGCACGAGTAGCTAAGAACGAGCAGCACCTAGCGAGCAGCAGAAGCAAGCACCCGCTAGCGGCACGAGCAGCAGCAGGGCATCAGCAAAGCAGCAGGGGCGAGTAGCGGCGCAGTAGCAAAAAAAGAGCAGCAGGGGCGAGCAGCGAGGACGCAGTAGCAGCAAAGCATCAGCAGCGGCAAAGCAGCCGCCGAGCAAGCGCACGCGCCGTGAGGTGCCAACATGGCCGAGCTCGGGGAGAGCCGCGCCAGTCAGCAGCGGGCGCGGACGGTTTCAGGCGCAGTAGGGCGCACGCGCGGATGGGGACGTCTCCGGCCAGGGCGGGCGAGGCCGGCGAGCGGGCGGCGCAGGCGCGGCCGGCGAGCAGGGGGCCAACACGGCGCACGGCGACGGCTGCCGCGACAACAGCAGAAGGTAGCAGCGAGTGGGGGCGCGGCGTCTAGCGGTGAAATACGACCTAAATCAGAGGAAGATTCAAAGGGGGTCGAAGGGAATCGTACGAGGTGGCCTCACCAGGCCCTGTAGTTGTGCAAAGGCGAGCTCGGGGAGGTGTCGGGGAAGCGCCGGAGCTGCGGGGGCGACGGATGCGGTCGGTGTCGGGGAAGAAGAGGATGGATCGGGCACCGCGGGGATCTCCAGCTCGAACGGCTCCTCCAAGATGATGTAGCGGAGCTCGGCGCAGCTCCTAGGCACAACGACGGAGCACGGGGCGGTCGGTGGCCGCGGTGGCGCGCGGCACCCGCACTCGGGGAGGCGGATCTGGAGGAGGAAGGGAGGCCGAGAGGGCGAGTGGGGAAGTGGAGGGAAGCGAGGGGGAGCCCGAGGCGTCGCGCGGTGGGGCGTGGTCTTATCCCCTCCGGCGTGGGGTGACGAGGTGGTCAGGCGGCGACGAGCTGGAGCCCCATCCCCCGGTCTGTCAAACAGGGAAGGAGGGAGACGACCCGTGGAGGGATTGGGCCCGGTCGGTCCAGTTGGGCTACCTTGGCCCTTTGAGCCAGGTAGCCCAGTGGCAAGGGGCCTTTTCTCGTTCTTGTAATTTTAGCTTTTGTTTTTCTTTTGAAAACTTTTCTGTTTCTAATTCTCTTAAAAAGTAGCTTTATAACAAACAAAACTTGAACCTAAATTATTATTATAATTTAGGCTACTGCCAAAATTAGTTTAGCAATTAAAAGATTTAGTTTAGCATTTTTATAAATTAAAAAGGCATTGAAATATTTGCTTTAACCACTTATTTAATTAGCTTAGGGCATTAAACAATTTACAAAAATATTGGTTCACCACCATAATTTGTTATGGATTATTTGCCACAAAATGAACATTTTAGATTTCATGTCTGACAAATATGAATTTTTGACTTTAGATTGGATTTGAATTTGAATTGTGATTTGGATCAAGTGAAGATTAGCAACAGTAACATGATGACATGGCACCATTAACAGGGGATTACTGTAGCATGACACTGGGGGTGTTATAAGCATAGCTCTGATTACTTTAGTAATCTGGCTATCAAGCCAAAATTCTAACTTCCTATGAGCATAGCTCTGGCCTACTTGGAGATTTAATGCCCGGGTTACAGGGACCAAAGAGAGTCTGTGGAAAAGCACAACTCAAACATAGGTACCCGGCCTTGCCGGTTCAAAATATATCCCTTGGGGGCTCCTTGATTCAAAGAACATAGCTTTGATAACCCCTGCTCGGTTTGAAACGCCAGATATATGATAAACCGGCAAAGCGCACAAATATCACAGGTATGATATTTATCGTGTTATAATTATATGAGGTTTTCAATAAACCGGCCCTGGTTATGGACCATTTGTCCCCAAAGGTTTTTATATGGGGTATTGTGATCCGCCCTAGGGTAAACCACCAGGGCACTCGTGATCTGTTTTGTTTGCAGGAAAAATAATAAGTTTAATCTGCATAAATTGATGCTATCATAAGCATAAGTGGCAGATCTTCAATTGCCGGATCAGCAGTGGTATGCCAACAAAACGTGCATGATGGCACAGCAGATCAAGAAGTTAGCTAGCCTATTACAGGGCATCTGATGGCCCAACGAGGATAAGTGTTTTGGAGACGTCAGCACAACAAAGTATTATGTTTACTAAACCGGCCCATGACTGTTGACGAGTTTAAGCCTCCGGATCATCCTGCGCCTCTTCTTCGTCTTCAGCTCCTTGGTTATCCGTCAGCTAGAAGTCAGGCGTAGCCCAGTTGATACCGGTCAACGCTCTAAACACAGCTTCATCATCAATAAGGTTTGATGGATCAATGTAAGGAGCGAAGGTGTGCTTACGAATCGGCGGGATGAGATCCGTCTCCTGATGAACCAATGCATTAATTTTCTTGTTATCAGTGTCATAAGCCGCCTGGTATTGTGAAAGGTTGGTTTCTTCGGCCAGCCGGGTCGCTAATGGACGCATGGCTCTTGCTATGTCTGCAAACTCATCGGCGCTAAAGGGGGACCCATATTCTTTCACACTTGGACAACCATTGGCCAAGTCTTCCGGGTCAAGATCGGCTTGCCATGCCTTCGCCCGGCTTATAGCAGTCAAAGCACCGGCTCTGGCAGAGGCTAGCTTCAAATCTCCAATCCTTTGGGGAAGCACTGACAAGCTTTCCAAGGTTTCCGTGATGAGGGTGGGAGGCCGTTTCTTATGCAGAACAGCAGCAATGGACCGTTGAGCGCCAGTATACAATTGTTCTACAAGAGTATAGACAGCTTTAAGCCGGATGCGCATATCTGAGCCCAACTTGGCGCTCCGAGAACCTGTAGCAGTAAATTTATTGATAAGCCGGCGGATGAGGTATAATATATTGCTTGAAAGGTAAAGGGGTCATGTTTCCTGCTTACCAAAGATGGCTGACGACATGTTATTGATCTGTTGCTTTAAGCCAGACAACTCGTCAGTCACCGGCTTAAGTGCAATTTCAGCATCTTCTGCTCTCTTCAATAGAGCCGCTTTTTCTGTCTCCCAGCCGCTTCTGTCAGTGTTGAAATTTTGCTTCAGCTGTTCAATGTTCTCCAAAGCAGTCTTCAATTCTGATTTGGCCTTAGAAGTTTCAGATTGCTGAGTTTTTATATCGGCCTTCAGATCATGGAGCTGCGAATCCTTCTCATTCAGTTCAGCCTGTGATATAGACAAACATGGAAGTTATTATGAGCATGGTTATTTTTGAAGTCCCAAGCACAATACAAGTATTTTCCTTGGCACTTGGGGGCTAATGTCTATTGCTTTTGCGAACTTTTGAAGTCCCAAGCACAATACAAGTATTATCCTTAGCACTTGGGGGCTAATGCATATTGCTCTTTTCAAAAACAGTCAAATGATGATTTGAGGTATAATCACATGATCCGGTTTACCAAGGTTATATGTTGAAAATGTTGATTTATCTATGTTGGTAAGTCCCGATTTAACTATGCTAGTTAAACCGGCCCTTGGGGGCTATGAAGGCAAAGTTTATTCTTGCTATTTAAAAGTCTCGGCTTAACTTCATGATTTAAGCCGGCCCTTGGGGGCTACTGGTGATCATGTTCACCTCTTTATGGCAATTGGAATGTCTACAGCATATTCAGTCTCATCATATCCTATAGACTTGGCGGCTGATAGACATATAATTACGAAGAGAATAGTGATTGGATTACCTCATAACGTTCCTTCATCAAATTGATTAAGCCGGCTTCAAAGTCATGGCTGGTGTATAGACGGTTCAGATAACCAGAATGGATGTCTTGTGCACTGAACTGGGCGTAGATCTCCAAGTCTACCTTCCACTTGCCTTTATCATCAGCAGAAATTTCCTCTTTGGCGCTGTGCTTGGATAAGAAAGTAGGGTTACCCGGTGCTGTATAGCCAAACCCGGTGACAACAACGTCGTCAGTCTTCTCTTCAACGGGCTTGATTAGGCTTGGCGACTTAGAGAGGGGCGGTTCAACATCCATATGATCTAGGGAAACGTCATGTTCTTCTGGTGGTGGGTCATCAACAATAGTTTCAGTGATTGGACGAGAGGCTTCTGGTAGTTGTGTTTCCGGCTCGGGAGGGTTGGAGTCTTCAGCCGGCTTGTTCCGTTTTGCCTTCTTGCTAGGCTTGGCCATGGCACTGAAGATAAAAAACGCAAAGATATCAACATATTGGTCAGGTATGAGGTTTTAACGATTGAATATAACCTTACCCAGGCACAGTCTTGAAAGTTGGGATGTGAGTTCTCGTCGAGTCGCCAGAAGAAGAATGAGATGTTCCCTGATAATTCGAATCAAACGGATTAAGAGGTTGACGAAACAGACCCGCCTTGGGATAATCTAAGTCAAAAATTATTGAGACCTCTTGACGACGTTTGCGAGGTGCTGGAGTATTCGGTAAGCCGGGGGATAAGATTCCACCGCCACTGTTTCGGGTTGTACGACGGGCTTCATGTTGCTGCTTCTTCAAAAGAAAGTTGGGATCCAAGTAAGCTAAAGGGTGACAAAAGCTTACTTTCCGGCTTGCTTGTTGGGTTTTCTGCATTGGCAGAGGTTCTGAGCCGGAGGAAAGAATAATTACCTCTATGTCATCGGCATGGCTGGCGTCCGCTTCCTCCTGATAATAGTCATTGTAAATAAGATGTACAAAAAGCGAGCCAAGGGAATCAAGTTCTACCTCCGACTCATCATCATCATCTTTGTCATCCAAATTGAACAGTTCGACGGTATTGGACTTCTTCTTAGCAGTCTTTTTTGTAGCCTTGCTCTTTGTCCGGGTCTTCTTTGGCTTCTTGGGCAATTTTTTGTCCCAGAAGGGTGTGCCGGCCTGTAAACATTGAATAAGTATGAGCGAAGCATAAATGGAGATGTGAGTCGAATATGAGCTAATGTGAAACTTACAGCTGGCGGGTTATTCAAAGTACAGAAAGGATTCAGTCCGAATTGACTGCAATCTTCCAAGCTCTCATTCAACAGAGTCTTGGTCATGTTATTGACGTCCTCCTTAGTTATCTCGATCTGACAATGACGCCGAGGATCTGTCAGTTTGTCGATATATTCACACATTAAGCCGGGTCGGATGCTTAGAGGCAAGACTCTCCAGGCGACCCAACAGCAAACTAGATCGATTCCAGTCAAGCCGTTGGGCATCAGAGCCCGGATCTTTGCGAAAGTTGGAACATATTTCTTCTGCTCTGCTGTGCTGATATGATCTGGAAGATGATGTCTGCTACTGAGCCGGCTAGCGCGGTAACCCGGCAGGGGGTTTTGTCCTTCTAGTGAGGTGTCTTGGCAATAAAACCAAGTCTGGTTCCAGTCTTTGGGGTGACTGGGCGGATTAGCGGCTGGGAAGATGGCCTCTTTTCGGCGTTGTATGGATATGCCGCCTAGTTCAAGGCTAGGTCCATCAGTGAATTCATTCTGCCAATTCAAATAGTAGAACTCTCTGAACAGTTCTACGGTAGGCTCCTGTTGAAGGTAAACCTCGCAGAATACTTGGAAACTGCAGATGTTTGAGATAGAGTTTGGTCCGATATCTTGTGGGTGAAGCTTAAAGAAGTGTAGCACATCTCGAAAGAATCTTGAGCCGGGAGGACTGAAGCTCCGGACCATATGATCCATAAAAACTACCACTTCACCATCTTTGGGCTCAGGGCGAGTTTCATCACCCGGAACCCTCCAGTGGATGGTCTCCTTCTTGGCTAAAACGCCAGTGTGAACATATGTGTTCAAGTCTTCCTCCGTAACAGGGAAACAACCCAGTTGCAAGCAGTGACAGTTTTGACCATCTTGAAGAACAAGGTCCTAAATGAAGGAAATATTACCGGCTTAAAGTCATGCTATTAAATTGGATCATTGATTCAAGGATAAAATGCTATGAACAGTGGAAAGACTAAGCCGGGGGATGAACATTGAAGTATTGGCGGCTTAAAAGGGGACTAATGGTACCTACCGAGTTAAGGATTTTTTTAGGTTAAGCCAGACAGAGTCTAACAGTCAAGATATATGTTGCGGGATTAAAATTATGAGCAAGTATGGTTAAGCCGGAGGTATATAGCTGGGTCAAGCAAGTTATAAGGTATATGATGGCAGTTTTAACAAGATTTGGTGTCTTATGACTTGGTGTCCGGCGGGTTATGTATCTGTTAAGCCGCCCAAGTAGTTATGATCCAGATCTATATGTGAGGAATTGCTAAGTGGTGGACAAACAGATTCCGTGAATTGACGCTACAATTTTGGATCTACCGTGGTTTGGAAAATAAAATAAATTTTAGACCTAAAGCGAAGGTTGTAGAAGAACACATGTACTCGGATGGATTATATACAGGGAAAGCGCCGATTGCAGTTGATAAAAGGGGTGCTACATTGCTACCACATGTTTCAGTAACATCTTCGGATTCAACCAGGCGATCTAGAGAAGAACAAAGAGGAGCGGAGATGAACTCCGACGAACTGGAGCAAACCCTAATGGAGATCTGTTACGAGAAAGGAGGAGCACGTGTTGGGGCTGTCAGGCAGCGGAGATACGTCGCGGGGCTCTGATGCGATCAGGTTGATGCAGCAGCCGGAGTTGAGGCAGTTGACGGAGTCGACGACGGCGGAGCTCGAGCATGCGTGGCGTTGTGAGGAAGAAGATGAAGGAGGCGAGGAAAAAATGATAAAGACCCCCTACCTCTATTTATAAGGAGAAGGATAACAGACATGCACGGGAATCGAGGAGGTCAAAAATGATTATGAAGCTGCACGGGCACCTCGAATTTCAGAAGGTCCATTAAAGATAAAGATCTGTTGAGATGTTTTGGGCCACGTGCGAAGTTAATGCGAAGTGATGTCATGGTGGTTTAAGAAATTTCTGTGAACTGACGTCATGGCGGGTTACAACAAAGGTTATCAGATAAGTAGTGCAAAATTGTGACAAGTCAAGTATTGAAGATTGATGTGAACAAATTCACATCAACCTGGGGCCTAATGTTGGGGATACAACTATTGGGTATGACCCGGTCAGGAGGGGCCGGGTCATACCACTGGCGGTTCATAATGACAAGGCCCATGAAGATGTTGAAGATGGTGGTCCACGAAGCAGGCTTACTAAAGGCCCGAAAACCCACGAGGCGGCTTGAGGCCCGCAGGTGTAAACCGCCATATCTGTATGACTTGTATTGTAAGGCATGTGGAGTTAGTCACCGAGCCGGACACGTTGTGTATGAGCCGGCCGGGACTTCGTAAGCCGCCGGGCGTCAACCTGTGTATATAAAGGGATGACCCGGCGGCGGTTTAGGGCAAGAAACAAGAAATCAAGAACTAGGTCAAGCGTATTTGCTCCCTGGTAATCGAAACCCTAGCAGTACAATCCCAAACTAGAGTAGGCCTTTACCTTTACCGCAAGGGGCTGAACCAGTATAAACTCTCTGTGTCCTTTGTCCCGTTTAACCCCTTTAAGCTAACCTAGCTGCGATGGCTCCACGACTAAGTCCTTCCGCTAGGACATCTGCCGTGACAATTCCACGACCGTGAGTGAACAAATTACTGTTGGGCAATTGATAGAACTTCAAATACTCATGACGATATCTAGGCAATGATCATTATATATGCATCATGTCCAAGAATAGTAGACCGACTCCTACCTGCATCTACTACTATTACTCCATACATCGATCGCTATCCAGCATGCATCTCGTGTATTAAGTTCATGGAAAAATGGAGTAATGCAATAAGAAGGATGACATGATGTAGACAATAGTAGCAACGATACATACACGTCGGTTCCCTTTCTGTCACTGGGATCAAGCACCGTAAGATCGAACCCACTACAAAGCATCTCTTCCCATTGCAAGATAAATAGATCAAGTTGGCCAAAAAAACCAAATATCGGAGAATAAATACGAGGCTATAAGCAATCATGCATATAAGAGATCAAAGAAACTAAAATAACTTTCATGGATATAAAAAGATAGATCTGATCATAAACTCAAAGTTCATCGATCCCAACAAACACACCGCAAAAGAGTTACATCATATGGATCTCCAAGAGACCATTGTATTGAGAATTTAGCGAGAGAGAGAGAAAGCCATGTAGCTACTAACTACAGACCCGAAGGTCTACAAAGAACTACTCACGCATCAACGGAGAGGCACCAATGGAGGTGGTGAATCCCATCCGAGATGGTGTCTAGATTGGATCTGGTGGTTCTGGACTCTGCGATGGCTGGATGAATATTTCGTCGATGCCTTTAGGGTTTCTGGAATATTGCGGTATTTATAGAGCAAAGAGGCGGTCCGGGGGGCACCCGAGGTGGGCACAACCCACCAGGGCGCGCCCTGGTGGGTTGTGCTCTCCTTGGAGCACCCCCCAGGCGCAGCCAGGGCCCATTATGTTCCTTCTGGTCCCAAAAAATCTTCGTAAAGTTTCGTTGCGTTTGGACTCCGTTTAATATTGATTTCCTGTGATGTAAAAAACATGCAGAAAACAGCAATTGGCACTTGGCACTAAGTCAATAGGTTAGTATCAAAAAATGATATAAAATGACTATAAAATGATTATAAAACATCCAAGATTGATAATATAACATCATGGAAGAATAAAAAATTATAGATACATTGGAGACGTATCAGCATCCCCAAGCTTAACTCCTACTCGTCCTCGAGTAGGTAAGTGATAAAAACAGAATTTTTGATGTGGAATGCTACCTAACATGTCATATCATATTTCTTTCTTTATAGCATGGACATTTGTATTTTCATATTGTCCAAAGCAATAGTCTAGTTTTGACATGATAATTCAAATACTCAAGCATATCAACAAGCAACCATGTCTTTCAAAATATCAACGCTAAAATAAGTTATCCCTAGCCCATCATGCTCAACCATTGATCCATTCATGAAAACACTCGCATATTAGCTACACCCAATATTCAAGTATGATCATATTGCCTCCTAGTTAGTGCTTTCATAAGAGAAGATGGAGGCCCAAATTCAAAAATAAAAATTGCATAAAGTAAAAGAAAGGCCCTTGACAGAGGGAAGTAGGGATTTGTAGAGGTGCCAGAGCTCAACGCAAAAAACTTAGAGATAAAAACATTTTGGGAGGTGTATCCATCCCACCAACGAAAACGACTTAGAGTTCCCAACACTTTCCATGCTAGATATATCATAGGCGGTTCCCAAACAGAAATAAAGTTTATTCCTTTTTCAACCATACTTTCACTTTCCATGGCTAGCCGTATCCACGGTTGCCCTCCATACCAACACTTTCCAAGGAATTTATTATTTGACAACATAAAGTAAATTCATTTTTCATTTCGTGACTGGGCATCCCTAATATCTTTGCCTTACTCTCATGCAATGACAAGTGAATAAACACTCATCTTGAGAATAACACATCTAGCATGGAAAATATTAGCCACCCCTCACCACTCCGCGAGCGAAACGAACACACAAAAGAGAAGTTTATTTTGAAAATTAGAGATGGCACATACAAATTTGCTTAGAACGGCAAAAAGAATACCACATATAGGTAGATATAGTGGACTCATGTGGCAAAACTAGTTTAAAGGATTTTGGATGCACAGGTAGTGATCATACTTAGTGCAAAATGAAGGCTAGCAAAACATTGAGAAGCGACCAACCAAGAAACGAATAATCTCATAAGCGAACATTAAGCATAATTAACACCGAATAATGTACCACAAGTAGGATATAATTTCATTGCATGACTATTGACTTTCGTGCTTGCATAGGGAATCACAAACCTTAACACCAATATTCTTACTAAAGCACAATTACTCATTGCTACCTCTTGAGCATGCGTTGGTTTTCCCTTGAAGAGGAAAGGGTGATGCAGCAAAGTAGCGTAAGTATTTCCCTCAGTTTTTGAGAACCAAGGTATCAATCCAGTAGGAGATTACACGAAAGTCACCTAGTACCTGCACAAACAATCAAAACCTTGCAACCAACGCGATAAAGGGGTTGTCAATCCCTTCACGGTCACTCGCAAAAGTGAGATCTAAGATAATAAGATAAATATTTTTGGTATTTTGTTGTATAGATTGGGAAGTAAAGATTGCAAAATAGTAAAACAAGATGCGATGTAAATAAAAGAGATGCAATATAATAAGAAAGAGACCCGGGGTCCATAGGTTTCACTAGTGGCTTCTCTCAAGATAGCATGAATTACGGTGGGTGAACAAATTACTGCCGAGCAATTGATAGAAAAAGCGCATAGTTATGAGAATATCTAGGCATGATCATGAACATAGGCATCACGTCCGTGTCAAGTAGACCGAAATGATTCTCCATCTACTACTATTACTCCACACATCAACCGCTATCCAGCATGCATCTAGAGTATTAAGTTCATAAGAACAGAGTAACGCATTAAGCAAGATGACATGATGTAGAGGGATAAACTCAAGCAATATGATATAAACCCCATCTTTTTATCCTCGATGGCAACAATACAATACGTGCCTTGCTGCCCCTACTGTCACTGGGAAAGGACACCGCAAGATTGAACCCAAAGCTAAGCACTTCTCCCATTGCAAGAAAGATCAATCTAGTAGGCCAAACTAAACTGATAATTCGAAGAGACTTGCAAAGATATCAAATCATGCATATAAGAATTCAGAGAAGAACCAAATAATATTAATAGATAATCTTGATCATAAATCCACAATTCATCAGATCTCGGCAAACACACCGCAAAAAGTATTACATCGAACAGACCTCCAAGAACATCAAGGAGAACTTTGTATTGAGAATCAAAGAGAGAGAAGAAGCCATCTAGCTAATAACTATGGACCCGAAGGTCTATGGTAAACTAATCACGCTTCATCGGAGAGGCTATGGTGTTGATGTAGAAGCCCTCCGTGATCGATTCCCCCTGCGGCAGATCGTCGGAAAAGGCCCCAAGATGGGATCTCACAGGTACAGAAGGTTGCGGCGGTGGAAAAGTGGTTTCGTGGCTCTCCTGGATGTTTTTAGGGTATAAGAATATATATAGGTGAAAGAAGTACGTCGGTGGAGCTCCATGGGGTCCACGAGGGTGGGGGCGCGCCCTCCTGCCTCGTGGCCGCCTCGCGGAGTTCCAGACTTCAACTCCAAGTCTTCTAGATTGCGTTTGTTCCAAGAAAGATCATCGCGAAGGTTTCATTCTGTTTAGATTCCGTTTGGTATTCCTTTTCTGCGAAACACTGAAATAGGCAAAAAAACGGAAACTGGCACTGGGCCTCCGGTTAATAGGTTAGTCCCAAAAATAATATAAAAGCCCATTAAACATCCAAAACAGATAATATAATAGCATGGAACAATCAAAAATTATAGATACGTTGGAGACGTATCAAGCATCCCCAAGCTTAATTCCTGCTCGTCCTCGAGTAGGTAAATGATAAAAACAGAATTTTTGATGTGGAATGCTACCTAACATATTTTTCAATGTAATTTTCTTTATTGTGGCATGAATGTTCAGATCCGAAAGATTCAATGCAAAAGTTTAATATTGACATAAAAATAATAATACTTCAAGCATACTAACCAAGCAATTATGTCTTCTCAAAATAACATAGCCATAGAAAGCTCATCCCTACAAAATCATATAGTTTGTCCATGCTCCATCTTCGTCACACAAAATGCTCAAATCATGGACAACCCCGATGACAAGCCAAGCAATTGTTTCATACTTTAGTATTCTCAAACTTTTTCAACTTTCACGCAATACATGAGCGAGAGCCATGGCATATCACTATAGGTGGAATAGAATGGTGGTTGTGGAGAAGACAAAAAAGAGGAAGATGGTCTCACATCAACTAGGCGTATTAATGGGCTATGGAGATGCCCATCAATAGATATCAATGTGAGTGAGTAGGGATTGCCATGCAACGGATGCACTAGAGCTATAAATGTATGAAAGCTCAACAAAAGAAATGAAGTGGGCGTGCAGCCAACTTGCTTGCTCATGAAGACCCAGCGCATTTGAGGAAGCCCATTGTTGGAATATACAAGCCAAGTTCTATAACAAAAATTCCCACTAGTATATGAAAGTGACAAAATAAGAGACTCTCTATCATGAAGATCATGGTGCTACTTTGAAGCACAAGTGTGGAAAAAAGGATAGTAATATTGCCCCTTCTCTCTTTTTCTCTCATTTTTTTGGGCCTTCTCTTTTTTTATTTGGCCTTTCTTTCTCTTTTTTGGGCCTTTTTTTATTTGGCCTTTCTCTTTTTTTATTCCTCACACGGGATAATGCTCTAATAATGATGATCATCACACTTCTATTTATTTACAACTCAAGGATTACAACTCGATACTAGAAAAAAATATGACTCTATATGAGTGCCTCCGGCGGTTTACTGGGATGGGCAATGAATCAAGAGTGACATGTATGAAAAATTATGAATGGTGGCCTTGCCACAAATACGATGTCAACTACATGATCATGCAAGGCAATATGACAATGATGAAGCGAGTCATAATAAACGGAACGGTGGAAAGTTGCATGGCAATATATCTCGGAATGGCTATGGAAATGCCATAATAGGTAGGTATGGTGGCTGTTTTGAGAAAGATATATGGTGGGTTTATGGTACTGGCGAAAGTTGCGCGGTACTAGAGAGGCTAGCAATGGTGGAAGGATGAGAGTGTGTATAATCCATGGGCTCAACATTAGTCATAAAGAACTCACATACTTATTGCAAAAATCTACAAGTCATCAAAACCAAGCACTACGCGCATGCTCCTAGGGGGATAGATTGGTAGGAAAACACCATCGCTTGTCCCCGACCGCCACTCATAAGGAGGACAATCAAAGAAACACCTCATGCTTCAAATTTGTTACACAACGGTTACCATACGTGCATGCTACGGGACTTGCAAACCTCAACAAAAGTATTTCTCAAATTCACAATTACTCAAATAGCACGACTCTAATAGAACCATCTTCATATCTCAAAACAATCATCAAGTATCAAACTTCTCATAGTATTCAATGCACTCTATATGGAAGTTTTTTTATACCCATCTTGAATGCCCATCATATTAGGACTAATTTTATAACCAAAGCAAATTACCATGCTGTTATAAAAGACTCTCAAAATAATATAAATGAATCATGAGAGATCAATAATTTCTATAAAATAAAACCACCACCGTGCTCTAAAAAAAGATATAAGTGAAGCACTAGAGCAAAATTATCTAGCTCAAAAGATATAAGTGAAGCACATAGAGTATTCTGATAAATTCCGATTCATGCGTGCTCTCCAAAAGGTGTGTACAGCAAGGATTATTGTGGTAAACTAAAAGGCAAAGACTCAAATCATACAGGACGCTCCAAGCAAAACACATATCATGTGGTGAATAAAAATATAGCCTCAAGTAAAGTTACTGATAGACGAAGACGAAAGAGCGGATGCCTTCCGGGGCATCCCCAAGCTTAGGCTTTTGGTTGTCCTTGAATTCTACCTTGGGGTGACTTGGGCATCCCCAAGCTTAGGCTCTTTCCACTCCTTATTCCAAAATCCATCAAATCTTTACCCAAAAACTTGAAAACTTCACAACACAAAACTTCAACAGAAAATCTCATGAGCTCCGTTAGTATAAGATAATAAACCACCACTTTAAGGTACTGTAATCAACTCATTATTTATTTATATTGGTGTTAAACCTACTGTATTCCAACTTCTCTATGGTTCGTACCCCCCGATACTACTCATAGATTCATCAAAATAAGCAAACAACACACAAAAAACAGAATCTGTAAAAAACAGAACAGTCTGTAGTAATCTGACTTGTTTGAATACTAATAGAACTCCAAAAATTCTGAAATAAATTGGTGGACGTGAGGAATTTGTCTATTAATCATCTACGAAAAGAAACAACCTAAAAGCACTCTCCAGTAAAAAATGGCAGCTATTCTCGTGAGCGCAAAAGTTTCTGTTTTTTACAGCAAGATCGCAAAGACTTCACCCAAGTCTTCCCAAAGGTTATAATTGGCACAAACACTAATTAAAACATAAAACAACATCTAAACAGAAGC
Source organism: Triticum aestivum (assembly GCF_018294505.1). Taxonomy (NCBI): domain Eukaryota; kingdom Viridiplantae; phylum Streptophyta; class Magnoliopsida; order Poales; family Poaceae; genus Triticum; species Triticum aestivum. Next base: position 302,825,295 of record NC_057802.1, on the reverse strand, counting down.
TAGATGAATTAATTATTACTCCCTCCATTCCAAAATAGATGACCCAACTTTGTACTAAAGTTAGTACAAAGTTGAGTCATCTATTTTGGAACGGAGGGAGTACTAAACAGTAACAAAAATCAAAGAACAAAAATAAAATTGGGTTGCCTCCCAACAAGCGCTATCGTTTAACGCCCCTAGCTAGGCATTGACAATTTTGATGATGCTCACATGAAAGACAAGAATTGAAGCACAAAGAGAGCATCATATAACATGTGCAAAACACATCTAAGTCTAACATACTTCCTATGCATAGGCATCTTATAGGCAAACAAATTATAATAGCAAGCAAAAACTACCATATGCAAGGAAGAGGAAAGAAACAATAGCAATCTCAACATAACAAGAGGTAATTTAGCAACATGAAAATCTCTACAACCATATTTCCCTCTCTCATAATAATTACAAGTGGGATCATAATCAAATTCAACAATATAGCTATCATATAAAATATTCCCAACATGATCCACATGCATGCAAAGTTGACACTCTTCCAAAATAGTGGGATTAACATTAACTAAAATCATGACCTCTCCAAACCCACTTTTATCGAAAACTTCATAAGATTGAACATTCTCCAAATATGAGAGATCTAAAGTTGACACTCTTCCAAACCCACTTTCAATATTATTGCAAACATTATTATCAATATCATATTCATCATGGGGCTTAAATAAATTTTCAAGATCATAAGAAGAATTACCCCAATCATGATCATTGCAACAAGTAGTGTACATAGCAAAACTAACATCCCCAAGCTTAGGGTTTTGCATATTATTAGCACAATTGAAATTCATAGAATTTATAATAACATCATTGCAATCATGCTTTTTATTCAAAGATCTATCGTGAATCACTTCATAAAGTATTTCATCACAATTTTCAGATTCACGAATTTCAAGCAAAACTTCATAAAGATAATCTAGTGCACAAAACTCACTAGCAATTGGTTCATCATAATTGGATCTCTTAAAAAGATTGGCAAGTGGATGAGGATCCATAAACTTTTAGCAAGCGAAGATGCAAGCAAAAAGAAGGCACATGGTAACACAAGATCGAACAGAAGAAGGGCGAATAAAATGGCAAATTTTGTGAAGTGGGGGAGAGGAAAACGAGAGGCGAATGGCAAATAATGTAATGCGAGGTAGAAGAGTTTATGATGGGTACTTGGTATGTCTTGACTTGGCATAGATCTCCCCGACAACGGCGCCAGAAATCCTTCTTGCTACCTCTTGAGCATGCGTTGGTTTTCCCTTGAAGAGGAAAGGGTGATGCAGCAAAGTAGCGTAAGTATTTCCTTCAGTTTTTGAGAACCAAGGTATCAATCTAGTAGGAGATTACACGCAAGTCACCTAGTACCTGCACAAACAATCAAGAACCTTGCAACCAACGCGATAAAGGGGTTGTCAATCCCTTCACGGTCACTCGCAAAAGTGAGATCTAATAAAGATAATAAGATAAATATTTTTGGTATTTTTGTTGTATAGATTGGAAAGTAAAGATTGCAAAATAGTAAAACGAGATGCGATGTAAATAAAAGAGATGCAATATAATAAGAAAGAGACCCGGGGGCCATAGGTTTCACTAGTGGCTTCTCTCAAGATAGCATGAATTACGGTGGGTGAACAAATTACTGCCGAGCAATTGATAGAAAAGCGCATAGTTATGAGAATATCTAGGCATGATCATGAACATAGGCATCACGTCCGTGTCAAGTAGACCGAAACAATTCTGCATCTACTACTATTACTCCACACATCGACCGTTATCCAGCATGCATCTAGAGTATTAAGTTCATAAGAACAGAGTAACGCATTAAGCAAGATGACATGATGTAGAGGGATAAACTCAAGCAATATGATATAAACCCCATCTTTTTATCCTCAATGGCAACAATACAATACGTGCCTTGCTGCCCCTACTGTCACTGGGAAAGGACACCGCAAGATTGAACCCAAAGCTAAGCACTTCTCACATTGCAAGAAAGATCAATCTAGTAGGCCAAACTAAACCGATAATTCGAAGAGACTTGCAAAGATATCAAATCATGCATATAAGAATTCAGAGAAGAACCAAATAATATTCATAGATAATCTTGATCATAAATCCACAATTCATCGGATCTCGGCAAACACACCGCAAAAAGTATTACATCGAATAGATCTCCAAGAACATTGTCGTGGAATTGTCACGACAGATGTCCTCGTGAAAGGACTTAGTCGTGGAGCTATCGCAACTAGGAATCTTAAAGGGGTTAAAGCGGGACAAAGGACACGAGGGTTATACTGGTTCGGACCCTTACGGTGAAGGTAAAAGCCTACTCTAGTTAAGGTGGAATTACTAGGGTTTCGATGACCAGGGAGCGAATCCGCTATGCCTAGCTACCGATTTGATGTTACCTCCTTTGAACCACCGCTGGGTCGTCCCTTTATATACAGAGGTTAATGCCCAGCGGCTCTTAGAGTCCCGGCTGGCTCATAAACAGTGTCCGGCTCGGTCTGTTAACTATTCTTGCCTTACAATACAATTCATGCCATTATGGCGGTTTATCACTACGGGCCTTAAGTCGCCTATGGGCTTTAGGCCCTTTACTGAACCGCCATCTTCAAGCTTGATATTGGGCTTCATATGATGAATCGCCATAACGTAACCCGGCCCCTCCTGGGCGGGTTACGCCAGTAGTTATATCCCCAACATTAGGCCCCAGATTGATTTGAACTGGTTCATGTCAATCTTCAATACTTTAAGAAAAAACCTTCTGGCTTCTGTCTGTGCAAAAGTTATAACCCGCCGTGACGTCATCTTCTGGATTTTTGGTGACCCGCCATGACGTCATCTGCCATTAATGCACGTTTTGCCCAACGTATCTCAATGGATCCTTATCTTAATAACCGTCCCGAAAATCGAGGCGTCTCTGTCGTTGGATAATCATGTTTTCGGCCTCCTCGTTTTTCGCGCCCACTTACCAGTCTTCCCTTATAAATAAGCACGACCAGGTCTTTTTCTCATTCTCCCCCTTTCTATCGTCTTCCTCCTCTCGACGCCTCAGAGCCCGAACTCCGCCGCCGCCGTCGACCTTCGCGTCTGCACCAGCCAAGGCCGCTGCATCAACCTGTTTTGACCAGAGAACTGCGACGCACCTCCGCTGTTCAGCAGCTCCAGTAAGTATTCCTCTTCTCGAATGTCAGATCTGCATTAGGGTTTCCGCGTTCTTCCGTGTTCTTCGTAGTTCATCACGGTTTCTTCGTAGTTCTTCCACCGCGGTCTCCTTTGATCCAAAAGTAGTATAGAACTCATGCGGTAGTTGTTTTGCGTCCATTTTCAATACTAGCAGACCCCTTTTGCTTGTAAAAAGACCTCATTAGAGCTCACGAACTCATCTGTACCAGTTTTTAGGTCTAGAATATTTTCTTTTCTGAACGACCGTTTGATCCAAAATAACAGCTGCAACCTGTGAAACCTGTTTGTGCGATACTTAGGCAAAAACTGTATCCGTTAGCCATGGCGGCTCTTATCGCCGGCTTAAAGAGGCAATGCTCAATGAATAATCCTGATCACTCATAGTGGATTTAAATAACTTAATTGCTTATGATGCCCATGGCGGCTTAAACAATCTGACACAATTAGCCATATATCATTAGGCCCCTTCATAAGCCGCCATCTTGAATATGAATTGAAATATTTTCTCTGGCTTAAATTTGAGCCGGAAATTTTTACTTTGTCATAGGCTTCCATCTTCATAATGCCGCCCAAGGCTCCCAAAGCACCCGTCACATGCAACTGGGTTAGATCCACCGTCACTGATAGCATCTTAAACGATTTTGTGAAGACCAGTTATCTGCCGAAGAAAGAGGTCATGTCCTATCGTGCTCCTGATCCGTCAGAAGAAAAGCCTCAACCCAAGGATAGGGAAGTTGTCATTTTTACTGATCACATGAACCGGGGTTTTGCTCCACCCGGCTCAAAAAATTTCAGAGACGTCTTGCACTTTTTTGACCTGCGACCTCAAGACATCGGACCCAATTCCGTGTCAAACATCTGCAATTTCCAAGTGTTCTGTGAGGTGTACCTTGGAGAAGAACCCAACTTACTACTCTTTAGAGAGCTATTTTATCTGAACCATCAAAACGAATGTGCCCATGGGCCCAGCTTGGAACTTGGCGGAATCTCAATCCAACGACGGAGAGACTGTCTCTTCCCTTATGCCGAGCCGCCAAGTCACCCTAAAGATTGGAACCAGACATGGTTCTACTGTCAAGACACTTCTCCGGCTAATGAGAACCCTCTGCCCGGCTTTCGCGCCCTGCGCCTGGAGTCAACTCACCCCTTACCAGACAAATTATCTCCGGCTGAACGTCAAACACTTGCCCCCACCATAAACAAGATCAAAGCTCTTCTGGGGAACGGCCTAAACGGCATTGACTTGGTCCGGGTTTGGATTGCCTGGCGGGTGATTCCTTTGAGCCGCCGCCCCGGCTTGATGTGCGATTACACGGGCCAGAAGACTGATCCTCTACGGCACAGCCCCGACGACTTACCTGAGGATGTTATCGATGATATGACCAAGTCTCTTCTGAACGAGAGCCTGTCAGATTGCGGGAAAGCGGGCTTAAGCCCTTTCTGCAAGGCTAACCCAGCTCCAGCGGTAAACCATTAACTTGAGCATCTTACTTTCCACTTTGACAATTTCGTCTTTACTCAAAAACTCTTGCTATATTTTACAGGCTGATGATAAATTCTGGAAGGTCAAGTATGACCATGAGGCTGCAAAGAAAGCCAGAAAAACTAAGAAAGCCGCCAGGAAAGCCGCTGCCCGTAAGAAGGGGAACAAACCTAGCGCCTCGGATATGCTTCATCTGGACGATACCTCCGAGTCAGAGGTAGCTCTTGACTCTTTAGGCTCCTTTTTTAACCATCTTATTGACACTGATTATCAGCAGGAGGACACAGGAGCGAGTCATGCAGTAATTGAAGAGGTAACTATAATTTCCTCCGACTCCGAGCCTTTGCCGAGACAGAAAGTCCGAAGGGTAACCCGGAAAGTAAGATTTTCACATCCTTTAGCTTATCAAGATCCTCAATTTCTTTTGAAGCGACAGATTCACGAGAGTCGGAGGCAGACCCGGACCAGTAAAGATGCGGACCTCTCCTCCGGCTTACCCGATGTAACAAGGAAACGCCGGACTGAGGTTATCTCCGATTTATATTCTTTGTACCCTTTGGCGGGTTTCACTCGTCAACCACTCAATTCTTCTGACTCAAACTACCAGGGAACTTCACCTTCCTCCGGCGAATCAATGCAGTCCAGCATGCCGGCTTTCAAAACCGCTCCAGGGTAATGATAATCTGTTTATCTTGTGCTTATCTTACTCATGTTTTTGTACTAACCCTTTAATTTTCAGTGTACAAGTAAAGCCCAGCAAGAGGGCGAAGAGAAGTAAGCCGGCCGAAGAGCCGATCTTAGCTGAACCGGAACTCAGAACGGCTGCTCCTGATGCTTCCGCTCATGAGCCGCCGGCCGCACCAGCCCATGATGCTCCAACTCCCGCCACTGATCCGTCTGTCGAACAAGTTATGGAAGGTTCTGAGAACCCGGAGATCCCTAGCCCGGCCAAGGCGGATGATCCGGACGTTGAAATCACCCGGACTGACTTTGTTGAGCCGGGGAGACCTACCGTGCTGGCTAAGTGCTCCGCCAAGGAAGAACTTCTGGAACGCCGCAAAGCCAAGCTGGACATCACTGATTATGCTCATCTGAGTATTGGAGACATTGTCTCTGGTTATGTAAACCAAGTGCACAACAGCCGGGATCTGGAAATTGATATGGTGAAACAAATATACCAAAAATCTGAGGTATAACTCTCGTTGCTTATTCCTTAGTTATCCTTACTATGCCAGCCCCCAAGTCTATTACTTATGATGAAATATGTTGTAGACTTAACACCAGCTTAGTAATCACTGCAAGAAAACCGGCTTATCCGGTAGCGCCCAAGGGCCGGTTTAGACAGCATATTTGAACCGGTCCTCACCGTGTTTTAACCAAGTACTTGAACAGCAATATGCATTAGCCCCCAAGTGCCAAGTACTTTTGCCTGCAAAGTGCTTGGGACTTATTTCCATGAACCGCCACTGTAAATAGAGTTCTTCAGCATACATTAGCCCCCAAGTGCCAAGTATCTTTGCTTGCAAAGTGCTTGGGACTTAATGTTGCATTATGATAACCCTAACTGTAACCCGGAATTTATACAGGCCGCCATCAATCAATTTGAATCGGAGATCTCTGAACTGAAGACTCGCCTGAAAACTCAAGAGAGTGAGACCCAAAAGGCCAATTCCAAGTTTGAATTTAGTGTATCCGAACAAGAAAAACTGAAAAAGAAGTTTGAAGCCGAGAGAAAAGCCTGGGCTGATGAAAAGGTTGTTTTGCTCCACCGGGCTGAACAAGCGGAGGCCACTCTTGCAGAAACAACCGCCGAGTTATCCGGCTTAAAACGCCATGTATCTCAGATGGTCTCAGCAATCTTTGGTAAGTTACTCTGTAAGTGTTAGCTAGCTTAAATCTTTTTCAACAAGCATCTCAATTGTCATCAGCTCACCTGACCTTGTAATGCAGGCCCCAGGAGTTCCAATCTCAACCAAAGCATGCTGACAAAGCTGAAGGCTGTTTATACCCTGGTGGAACAACTCTACACCGGGTCACAACGTGCCTTAGCCGTCGTGGCTCTGTCAAATGAAGTTCCCACTCATCTGGCGGATGTGCTAAGGCGGCTTGCCGTGCTACCTCAACGATTCCAGGAATTGAGACGAGCTTCTGCAAGAGCCGGAGCCATAGCCGCTTTAAGCCGGGCCAAGGCGTGGCTACCGGAGCTAGACCCGGCCGACATCGCCCTTGGGTATCCTAGTTTGAAGGAGGACGACACCCCATTTAACCAGAAGGATTTCGCCGCTTGCGTGAAGGACATACGCCCTGTGGCCACTCTGATCGGTAATGACATGGATCTTACCAAATACCAACCGGGTTATGACGCCGAGAATCAGAGAATTCCAACACCACATTATGAAGCAATCAGCCTGATCCCCCCAACTCATAAGCATACCTTCGCCCCTGAAGTTGATCCGGCCGGGTTAATTGACGATGAAGCTGAATTTGAAGCCTTGAGTGGCATTGACTGGAAATCATCAACCTTCCAGGACAGGGAAACAGCCGGAGGAGAGGAAAGGGATGAACCGGAAGCCTCAGGCCCAAAACACCTTTAGTCCTTCAAGCGGCTCATGTTTACGTCTTGATGAAAACAATGCTTCATTATTTGGACTCGGGGAGTCATGTAATAGGGTAGAAAAAACGCTTAATTTTGTCGTGCCATCGCGCACTTGTGTGGCGCTCAACACTTCTTAAGCCGCCCTCTTATATTCCCCCGGGTTATGCTTGATCCTCTGCTTTCCTTACGTTTAAAGAGCTGCTTGAAATTGTCCTGCATATAAAACAAATCACAAGTCCCTTGGCGGCTTACCGCATGGAGGGTCATATATCTTACATATAACCCGGAGTATGAATCAAAATCATAAAAAACCGGTTCTCAATTATATCTTTGAGACAATCATAACAGCATACCTGTGATCCTTCGATTACACTGCCGGTTTATGTGACCCAAAAAAATGAGGGTGAGAACCCAACTCTGTAATATGATGTTTATTATGTGCGATCAACTTTATTGATCAAGGTTAAGCCGGTGGAATAGAAACCACCCTTGAACACTTTAGACATGATCAAAAGAACTTCAAATAAAATCCAAAAAATTGTTTGCAAAAAGAGACTTCAAAAATTTGGAGGCTTCTGATTCGAATACGACCAGAAAACCGTCCCAAAGGGGTTAAGCTAAGATTCGAATATGATCATATAGCCCCCAGTGGCTTTGGCGTTGCCGATCAAGAGGGTGCCGATAGCTATGTCCTCTTTGGTTCGAATACGACCTATGTTTGAACAGGAAGCCCCCAAATGACCTTGAGAGTTGTTTAACGAGGCTGATTCAAATACGATCCACATCGGTTCCCAAAGGGGGTTGAGCTATGATTCAAATATAATCAAGAAACTCCCCAGTGAGCTCGGCAGTGTGCCGATCAAAAGGGTATCGATAGCTATGTTCTCTTTGGTTCGAATACGACCTATGTTTGAACAGGAAGCCCCCAAGTGATCATAATATTAACGGCTAGATTCGAATACGATCATACGCCGGATAAGCCCCCAAGCGATCATGTGAGGTCACAATGAAAATAACAATGACACATTTACCTTTGGGGGGGAAAGGACAGAGGTCCTGCCTTATTATTTATCATAATATATACATGGTTACAGAAATATGTACATTATGAGAGCCGGTGGCTCAAGTGTAAGAAGGCCGAAGATGAACGATATTCCACGGCCGGCGGGTCTCCTCCTCCGACTTACGTGAATCTTTGTGTTCTCGAACATCGATGAGGTAGTATGACCCGTTGTGCAAGTTCTTGCTGACCACAAAGGGCCCTTCCCAAGGTGGGGATAACTTGTGTGCATCTGTTTGATCCTGGATGAGCCGGAGCACCAAGTCACCTTCCTAAAAGGTTCTGGACTTAACCCGGCGGCTATGATAGCGGTGCAGGTCTTGTTGGTAAATCGCCGAGCGAGCTGCTGCTATGTCACGCTATTCGTCCAACAAGTCAAGAGCATCCTGACGCGCTTGTTCATTGTCCGCCTCAACATAAGCCGCCACACGAGGCGAGTCATGACGGATGTCGCTAGGGAGAACCGCCTCGGCTCCGTAAACCATGAAGAAAGGCGTGTAACCCGTAGACCTATTAGGAGTAGTATTGATGCTCCATATCACAGAGGGTAATTCCTCCACCCAACAACCCGGCGTCCGCTGCAGAGGGACCAAAAGCCGGGGCTTGATGCCTTTCAAGATTTCCTGATTGGCTCTCTCAGCTTGGCCATTGGATTGGGGGTGAGCCACCGATGAAACATCAAGCCGAATATGCTCCCGTTGACAAAATTCTTCCATGGCTCCTTTAGACAGATTGGTACCATTGTCAGTTATAATGCTGTGTGGAAAACCAAAGCGAAATATCACCTTTTTCATGAACTGAACCGCCGTGGCTGCATCACACTTACTAACTGGCTCTGCCTCAACCCACTTTGTGAACTTGTCAACCGCCACCAAGAGGTGGGTCTTCTTATCCTTGGACCTTTTGAAAGGCCCAACCATATCAAGCCCCCAGACTGCAAACGGCCAAGTGATTGGAATCATCCTCAACTCTTGAGCCGGCACGTGAGCACGTCTTGAGAACTTCTGACAACCGTCACATTTACTGACTAAGTCCTCTGCATCAGCATGAGCCGTCAGCCAATAAAAACCATGACGAAAAGCTTTGGCCACAAGGGATTTTGAGCCGGCATGATGGCCACAATCCCCCTCATGAATCTCACGTAAAATTTCTTGACCTTCCTTAGGGGAAACACAACGCTGAAAAGCCCCAGTGACACTGCGATGATGCAACTCGCCATTGGCAATTATCATTGACTTAGACCGCCGGGTTATTTGTCTGGCCAAAGTTTCATCCTCAGGCAATTCTCCCCGGGTCATGTAAGCCAAGTATGGCACTGTCCAATCTGGGATGACGTGAAGAGCCGCCACCAACTGTGCTTCTGGGTCAGGAACAGCCAAGTCTTCCTCTGTAGGTAACTTGACAGAAGGGTTATGCAGAATATCCAAGAAAGTATTAGGCGGCACCGGCTTTCGCTGAGAGCCCAGCCGGCTTAAGGCATCAGTCGCCTTGTTCTTTCTGCGGTCAATGTGCTCCACTTGGTAACCCTGAAAATGCCCGGCAATGGCATCAACTTCACGGCGATAAGCCGCCATGAGGGGGTCCTTAGAGTCCCACTTGCCTGATACTTGTTGAGCCACCAAATCTGAGTCACCAAAGCACCTTACCCGGCTTAAGCTCATCTCCTTAGCCTTCCGAAGACCATGGAGCAAGGCCTCATACTCAGCTGCATTGTTAGTACAGGGAAACATCAACCGTAACACATATCGAAATTTGTCACCTCGAGGGGAAGCTAACACGACTCCAGCCCCCGAGCCCTCCAATTGACTGGACCCGTCGAAGTGAATAGTCCAGTATGTGTTATCCGGTTTCTGTTCGGGCATCTGCAGCTCTGTCCAATCGTTGATGAAATCTACCAATGCTTGAGATTTGATAGCAGTACGTGGCACATACTTTAGACCATGAGGCCCAAGTTCAATGGCCCACTTCGCGACTCTTCCTGTGGCTTCTCTGTTTTGGATGATATCTCCTAAAGGAGCAGAACTAACCACAGTGATAGGGTGGCCCTGGAAATATTGCTTAAGCTTCCGGCTTGCCATGAATACCCCATAAACAAGCTTCTGCCAATGTGGATACCGTTGCTTGGACTCAATAAGTACTTCGCTGACGTAGTAAACCGGCCGCTGAACCGGATGTTCCTTACCCGCCTCCTTGCGCTCCACCACGATGGCCACACTGACGGCTCGTGTGTTAGCGGCTACATACAATAATAAGGGCTCCTTATCAACAGGAGCAGCAAGAACTGGCGGTTCAGCTAACTGTCTTTTCAAATCCTCAAAGGCGGCATTGGCAGCATCACTCCAGACAAAGTCATCTGTTTTCTTCATCATCTGATACAGCGGTATGGCCTTTTCGCCCAACCGGCTTATAAACCGACTTAAAGCAGCGATCCGACCCGCCAGACGCTGGACGTCATTTATACACGCCGGCTTAGCCAGAGAGGTGATTGCCTTGATCTTCTCCGGGTTAGCTTCAATGCCTCTATGAGAAACCAGAAAACCCAAGAGCTTGCCTGCAGGAACACCAAAAACACACTTGGCCGGGTTAAGCATCATCTTGTAGACCCGGAGATTACCAAAGGTCTCCCTCAGATCGTCTATCAAGGTCTCCTTCTCTCTGGATTTTACCACAATATCATCCACATAGGCATGAACGTTGCGCCCAATCTGATTATGAAGACAATTCTGTACGCACCGCTGGTAAGTCGCCTGGGCGCTCTTGAGCCCAAAAGGCATAGACACATAACAGAAGGCTCCAAAAGGAGTAATGAACGCCGTCTTCTCTTGGTCCTTAACTGCCATTTTGATCTGATGGTAACCAGAGTAAGCATCCAAAAAACTCAAACGCTCACAACCCGCCGTAGCATCAATAATTTGATCAATACGAGGGAGAGCAAAAGGATCAGCCGGACAAGCCTTGTTTAAATCCGTATAATCCACACACATACGCCAGGTGCCGTTCTTCTTGAGCACGAGCACCGGGTTAGCTAGCCATTCTGGATGAAAGACTTCGACGATGAACCCGGCCGCCAAGAGCCGGGCTACTTCCTCACCAATGGCTTTCCGCCTCTCCTCGTTAAACCGCCGGAGAAATTGCTTGACTGGCTTAAATTTTGGATCAATATTAAGAGTGTGCTCAGCGAGTTCTCTCGGTACACCCGGCATGTCAGAAGGTTTCCATGCAAAGATGTCCCGGTTCTCACGGATGAACTCGATGAGCGCGCTTTCCTATTTAGGATCCAGATTGGCACTGATGCTGAACTGCTTAGATGAGTCGCCTGGAACAAAGTCAATAAGCTTAGTCTCATCGGCCGACTTAAATTTCATTACCGGCTCATGCTCCGTGGTCGGCTTTTTCAAAGACGTCATGTCTGCCGGGTCAACATTATCCTTGTAAAACTTTAATTCCTCCGTCGCACAAACAGATTCGGCGTAAGCAGCGTCACCTTCCTCGCACTCCAAAGCTATCTTTCGGCTGCCATGAACCGTAATGGTCCCGTTGTGACCCGGCATCTTGAGCTGCAAATATACGTAACACGGCCGTGCCATGAACTTGGCGTAAGCCGGCCGCCCAAATAGAGCATGGTACGGGCTTCTGATCTTGACCACCTCAAAAGTCAGTTTTTCCGCCCTGGAGTTGTACTCATCTCCAAAGGCTACTTCCAGCTCGATCTTACCAACTGGATACGCCGACTTACCGGGCACCACGCCATGGAAAACAGTATTGGACTGGTTGAGGTTTTTATCAGTTAATCCCATACGACGGAAGGTCTCATAATAGAGGATGTTGATGCTACTACCTCCGTCCATGAGTACCTTAGTGAATTTATACCCACCAACCTGAGGAGCCACCACCAAGGCCAGGTGACCCGGATTATCAACCCGGGGAGGGTGATCTTCCCTACTCCATACAATCGGCTGCTCAGACCATCGCAAGTAACGTGGAACTGCCGGCTCAACAGCGTTCACAGCCCTCTTATGAAGCTTCTGGTCTCGCTTGCACAAACTGGTAGTAAACACATGATACTGTCCACTATTGAGCTGCTTTGGATGGGTCTGGTATCCCCCCTGCTGCTGCTGCTGATTACCCTGGCCAGATTGCTGGTTAAAACCACCTTGATTACCTTGAGAATTCTGAAAATTGGAATTTGAACCGCCGCCCGGGCCATGAAAGCCGCCGCCACCTGAGCCGCCGCCCTGCCCATTGTTACCGTCGAACATGTTGGAATTCTTGAAAGCTTTCATGATCGCGCAGTCTTTCCATAGATGAGTGGCCGGCTTCTCCCTAGAGCCATGCCTTGGACAGGGCTCATTTAACAATTGCTCAAGCGTCGGGCCTGACCCGCCAGACCGGGGAGGTGGTCTCCCCTTACGTCGGTGATTGTTACCCTGCGCGTTGGTGTTAGCCACAAACTCCATACTATCATCAGCCTTACGTTTATTACCTCCTTGACTCGCCGGGTTATGCTGAGGGCCCTTGCCGTTGCCATTCTTCTTTCCCTTCCCTGTCTTTTCATCATCAGACGCGGGATCCTTGGTACTATCAGAGTCGGCGTACTTGACCAGAGCCGCCATCAGCGTACCCATATCGTTGCAATCGCGCTTGAGCCGCCCAAGCTTCATCTTCAGGGGCGCAAAACGACAATTTTGCTCCAACATTAAGACTGCAGAGCCGGCATCCATCTTATCAGACGAATGTATTATTTCCTTGACCCGGCGTACCCAATGGGTTGTAGACTCGCCTTCTTGCTGCTTGCAGCTAGTCAAATCCACAATTGACATAGATTGCTTACATGTATCTTTGAAGTTTTGGATGAACCGGGCTTTCAGCTCTGCCCATGACCCGATGGAATTAGGTGGCAGTCCCTTCAACCAAGTGCGGGCAGTCCCATCCAACATCATGGTGAAGTATTTGGCCATCGCCGCTTCACTGACCTCCAGCAACTCCATAGCCATCTCGTAGCTTTCAATCCATGCTCCGGGCTGTAAATCAGCCGTGTAATTAGGTACCTTCCTAGGTCCTTTGAAATCTTTGGGCAGACGTTCGTTACGGAGAGCCGGCACCAGACAAGGGACACCTCCGGTCCTCGTAGCTATGCCTGCCTCGATAGAAGCCGTCGGGTAAACCGGAAAGGGCTGGTAAGCTGTCAGCTGAGCCGCCTGCTCAGCCTCTTGACGTGCTCTGTCTTGATCTACCGCGTTAAAGGCTCCATGATGCGCCGGGGCATGCCCACCTGACAAGTCACGGCACCGGACGTTGCTTGAACCGGCCGCCGAAACCATGTGTCTGCTATAACTCGGGCTCCGGTTTGGACGAGGGGTTGAATGAATCCTGTCCCGGCTATATGAATATGCCTCCTGTTGTGCCAAAGCCGTCTGAAGAAGTTCTCTGACCCTGCGGGTTTCGACCGCCGTTGGAGAATCGCCCTCGACCGGGAGAGCCGCCAGTCGTGCCGCTGCAGCGATCATGTTTTCCAATGGGTTAGAGTAATGACCCGGTGGTATTGGTATGTATCGAGGTGGGGCAGTATTCACATGGGGAGGCCCCATCACTTGTGGCTGAACCAGCGTTCCAACCCCGGGTGCCGTGATCCGGTTCATCTCTGGCGGGTTACTAGGCCCTGCACCGGGCGTGTTGAAGAGGTTTCGAGGATCATAAACCGGAGGGAGCCGAGATTGAGCCTTCTGATGCCTCCTTCTCATGACCTCATTGGATGCATTCTGATCCATTGTGAGCCGGAAAGACTGCGCTTGAATCAGCTGAGTCTGGGCGTCCAGAGCCGCCCGTTCTGCGGCCATCCTGATTCCTTCCGCTGCCAGATCTTCCTTGGCTTGCGCTATATCCAGCTTTAACTGTGCCACTTCTGCATCATGTTGAGCTTGATCCGCTGGGACAACCGTGGCGGTTAACAGGGCAGTCATCTTATCCGTGAGATCCATCAGCACCTGAGCCGGCGAGTGCACAGGGCCTCCTGCCCCAGCGGCGGAGTTTTGAACAGGTTGCGTGCCGGCCATGAAGATTCCAACCCGGCTTGGCGGCTCAAAGGGGTCCGGAATACTGTCGCCATCGGAACAACCCCCGAGCCTGCCGTCTTGAAGTTGATACAACAAGTCCGTCTCACCTGTGGACGATTCACCATCAGAGCAGACGGCTGTCTCATCGCCAGATCTAGATCCTTCAGAGAGTCCTCCGTGGATGCATCCCACGAAAGCACGCTTCAAGGTAGGCAGAGTCCGGGCGGGTCTCGCACGCTGAGCCGTCTCGACGAGGTCGGTGCAGATGTCTGGCTCAGGGCCCGGCTCACCAATCTTGCTAATGAAAACATGGATTCCACCAAAGGGGACCCGGTACCCGTACTCGATTGAGTCGGCGTCGGGGCCCCAGCCTGCGTTGTCGATGTAGAGCTTGCCGCGACGACTCTTGGTCATCCGGCCCACAGCGTATCCCTTGAGCCCTTCGAAGCTGCCCTTCAAGAACTCAAATCCACCGTGCGCTGGCCCCACGGTGGGCGCCAACTGTCGTGGAATTGTCACGGTAGATGTCCTCGTGAAAGGACTTAGTCGTGGAGCCATCGCAACTAGGAAGCTTAAAAGGGGGTTAAAGCGGGACAAAGGACACGAGGGTTATACTGGTTCGGCCCCTTACGGTGAAGGTAAAAGCCTACTCCAGTTAAGGTGGAATTACTAGGGTTTCGATGACCAGGGAGCGAATCCGCTATGCCTGGCTACCGATTTGATGTTACCTCCTTTGAACCGCCGCTGGGTCGTCCCTTTATATACAGAGGTTAACGCCCAGCGGCTCTCAGAGTCCCGGCCGGCTCATAAACAGTGTCCGGCTCGGTCTCTTAACTATTCTTGCCTTACAATACAAGTCATGCCATTACGGCGGTTTATCACTACGGGCCTTAAGTCGCCTATGGGCTTTAGGCCCTTTACTGAACCGCCATCTACAAGCTTGATATTGGGCTTCATATGATGAATCGCCATAACGTAACCCGGCCCCTCCTGGGCGGGTTACGCCAGTAGTTATATCCCCAACAAACATCGAGGAGAACTTTGTATTGAGAATCAAAGAGAGAGAAGAAGTCATCTAGCTAATAACTATGGACCCGAAGGTCTGTGGTAAACTACTCACGCTTCATCGGAGAGGCTATGGTGTTGATGTAGAAGCCCTCCATGATCGATTCTCCCTCCGGCAGATCGCCCGAAAAGGCCCCAAGATGGGATCTCATGGGTACAGAAGGTTGCGGCGGTGAAAAAGTGGTTTCGTGGCTCTCCTGGATGTTTTTAGGGTATAAGAGTATATATAGGTGAAAGAAGTACGTCGGTGGAGCTCCCTCGGGCCCACGAGGGTGGGGGGGGCGCCTACCCCCTGGGCGCGCCCTCCTGCCTCGTGGCCGCCTCGCAGAGTTCTAGACTTCAACTCCAAGTCTTCTGTTGCGTTTGTTCCAAGAAAGATCACCGCGAAGGTTTCATTCCGTTTGGTATTCCTTTTCTATGAAACACTTAAATAGGCAAAAAAACAGAAACTGGCACTGGGCCTCCGGTTAATAGGTTAGTCCCAAAAATAACATAAAAGAGCATATTAAAGCCCATTAAACATCCAAAACAGATAATATAATAGCATGGAACAATCAAAAATTATAGATACGTTGGAGACGTATCACTCATCAACATAACTCACATATCACATCATCATATCTCAAAACTATTACTAAGAATCAATTTTATTTTGTCCAATGATCTTCATGAAAGTTTTTATTATATACTTCTTGGATATCTATTACTTTGGGACTAATTTTCATGTGTTGCTTTTGACAAGCTCAAACAAATATAAGTGAAGATCATGAGCATAATATTTCTTTCTCTCAAATTAATTTAAGTGAAGCAAGAGAGAATTTCTTGAAAATTTTACTAACTCTCAAATAAATCTAAGTGAAGCAAGAGAGCATTTCTTCAAAAATACTAAAGCACACCGTGCTTAGAAAGATATAAGTGAAGCACTAGAGCAAGTCCATAGCTCATAAAAATTTAAGTGAAGCATAGAGAGCAATTCTAACAAGTCATGAAATAATTTTGGCTCTCTCAAATAGGTGTGTCCAGCAAGGGATCAAGACTTAAAACACAACATAAAACAAGCAAAAACTCATATCATACAAGACGCTCCAAGCAAAACACATAGTATGTGACGAATAAAAATATAGCTTCGAGTAAAATACCGATGGTCGTTAGAAGAAAGAGGGGATGCCACTCGGGGGCATCCCCAAGCTTAGTTAGTTGCTCATTTTTGGATAATAGCTTGTGATGTCGGGGCATCCCCAAGCTTAGGCTCTTCTACTCCTTATTCCTTCATCCATCGTAAGATAACCCAAAACTTGAAAACTTCAATCACACAAAACTCAACATAACCTTCGTGAGATCCGTTAGTAAAAGAAAGCAAATCACTACTATAAGTACTGTAGACAACCAATTCATATTTTATTTTTAAATTATATCTACTATATTCCAACTTTTCTATGGCAAAAACTCATCAAAGAAAACCATAGAGCCATCAAAATAAGCACACAACGCAAAGAAAATAGAATCTATCAAAACAGAACAGTATGTAGCAATCTGACTATTTTGAAAACTTCTGGAACTCCAAAAATTCTGAAAAAGTAGGACGTCCTGAGCAATTTGTACATTAATCTTATGCAAAAAGAATTGGTATTTTATCACGCTCTGGTAAAAAATGAGAATTGTTTTCGTGAGCGCAAAAGTTTATGTTTTTTCAGCAAGATCAAACAACTATTACCCAAGAAGATCCTAAATGCTTTACTTGGCACAAACACTAATTAAAACACAAAAAACACAATCATAAATGTTGCATAATTGTTCAAACACACAATAACAGAAAGCAAAAAGCAAAAACAAATTTTATTCATTGGTTTGCCTTCCAACAAGTGCTATAGTTTTACGCCCTTAGCTAGGCATAAAGCAAGGATCTAAGTTTTGTCATCCTTCTTCTTAATTTTTTAGAGGTATTTTCATCATGGGGTTTTGTAAACACAACATAAAACATATTATCCATAGAAACCTTAGCATTCCTAAGTTGGTGTTCATCATAGCCTTTTTGATTCCCCACAACAATCCAAGAGTAATGTTGATTGACATTATTGAAAACCTGTTGGATTATATCCAAAACGGGGACTTCCTTTTTAAGATTCTCATCGAAGATTTTATTATCCCCAAGAAAATGTCTTAAAGCATAGTCACTATTGTAAAGAATTTCATCTATCACAGGTTTTTCATGATTCATACCATAAAAATCAAAGATTTCCCTAGCTTCCCGTATTATGTAGTCAAACTCATTCATAAGAACGAGAGTTGCCAACTTTTTAGCCCTAGGATTCTTTATAATGGGAAGCTCAAAAAACAATCTTTGCAAAGTAGGATGGGTACGAATAAATCTACTTTCAAGTTTCTGAACTAGTGTTGAAATAGCATCCGCATAAGATCTAGTAGTTTTAAGTATAGGAGCATCATCAAGACTCAAATTTCCCACACAATTGAAAAATTCTTGGATACGTTCTTTTCCCATAACGTTCCCTTGCCCCAAGATAAAAGTTTTAGCATCCAGATTTCCCGTACGTCCAATCTTAGGAGTTAGGCCATCATATGTTGGTGCCACCGAAATCACTCATGATTGCAAGTAAAGAATAGATCTGACGAGAAAAAGGTGAATGAAAAAGAGAGGCGAATAAAACGGCAAATTTTTGTGAAGTGGGGGAGAGGAAAACGAGAGAAAAATGGCAAATAATGTAAGTTGCGAGGAGATGAGATTTGTGATTAGGAACCTGGTATATGTTGAAGATCTTCCCTGGCAACGGCGCCATAAATTCCTTTTGATGTCGCTTGGAGCTACGTCGGTATTTCCCCAAAGAGGAAGGGATGATGCAGCACAGCGGAGTAGTTATTTCCCTCAGATATGAAACCAAGGTTATCGTACCAGTAGGAGAACCAAGCAACACAACGTAAACAGCCCCTGCACAAAAATAACAACCACTCGCAACCCGACGTGTTAAAGGGGTTGTCAATCCCTTTCGGGTAACGGCGCCAGAAATTGGTGCGTGGACGGGAGAAACTTGTAATAGATTGAATAAATAGATCGCAAATAAATAAAAGTGAAGCAAGGTATTTTTGTATTTTTGGTTTAATAGATCTGAAAATAAATGTAAAAGAAAAGTAGATAGCAAAGGCAAATAATATGAGAAAGAGACCCGGGGGCCGTAGGTTTCACTAGTGGCTTCTCTCGAGAAAAATAGCAAACGGTGGGTGAACAAATTACTGTTGGGCAATTGATAGAACTTCAAATACTCATGATGATATCCAGGCAATGATCATTATATAGGCATCACGTCCAAGATTAGTAGACCGACTCCTGCCTACATCTACTACTATTACTCCACACATCGACCGCTATTCATCATGCATCTAGTGTATTAAGTTCATGGAAAAACAGAGTAATGCAATAAGAAAGATGACATGATGTAGACAAGATCTATCTATGGAGAGATAGACCCCCATCGTTTTATCCTTAGTAGCAACGATACATACGCGTCGGTTCCCTTTCTGTCACTGGGATCAAGCACCGTAAGATCGAACCCACTACAGAGCACCTCTTCCCATTGCAAGATAAATAGATCAAGTTGGCCAAACAAAACCCAAATATCAGAGAAGAAATACGAGGCTATAAGCAATCATGCATATAAGAGATCAAAGAAACTCAAATAACTTTCATGGATATAAAAAGATAGATCTGATCATAAACTCAAAGTTCATCGATCCCAACTAACACACCACAAAAGAGTTACATCATATGGATATCCAAGAGACCATTGTATTGATAATTTAGCGAGAGAGAGAAATCCATCTAGCTACTAACTACGGACCCGAAGGTCTACAAAGAACTACTCACGCATCATCGGAGAGGCACCGATGGAGGTGGTGAACCCCATCCGAGATGGTGTCTAGATTGGATCTGGTGGTTCTGGACTCTACGGCGGTTGGATGAATATTTCGTCGATGCCTTTAGGGTTTCTGGAATATTAGGGTATTTATAGAGCAAAGAGGCGGTCCGGGGGGCACCCGAGGTGGGCACAACCCACTAGGGCGCGCCTGGGTCTCCTGGCGCGCCCTGGTGGGTTGTGCTCTCCTCAGAGCACCCCCAGGCGCAGCCAGGGCCTATTATGTTCCTTCTGGTCCAAACAAATCTCCATAAAGTTTCGTTGCATTTGGACTCCATTTGATATTGATTTCCTGCGATGTAAAAAACATGCAGAAAACAACAACTGGCACTTGGCACTATGTCAATAGGTTAGTACCAAAAAATGATATAAAATGATTATAAAACATCCAAGATTGATAATATAACAACATGGAACAATAAAAAATTATAGATACGTTGGAGACGTATCAGTTTGTAATGTGACTCAAGGACCAAACCTACTTGACTCATGCTCCAAAAGGTCCCTTCTTGGAAATTGATGTCAAAGGGGGAGAGAGAGCACATCAAAGCTTATCACATAAGAGAATGCACTCCTTTAGCTTCTCTAGATGCTTGTTATCCATAAGGAGAGAAGTCACATGTCTTCAAGAGGGGAAAGACATGTAGTATGTGCTATGTTTAATTATGATTGTTTTTGCTCTGATTTTCCTTTTCCTATCTTCTCCCATTATCCAATATAAGATTCAGGGGGAGAAAGACATCTAAAGGAAGGAAATCTTCGAATTCATTGCATATCTTCACTGTTTGGGGACATGTCTATATCCAGTAGAGTACCTAGTACTCACTCTCTACATGTCATCCCAATCTTGGTACTCTTGTGGTTTATTAATTTGCTTTGCTTAGTAGGTGTTCTTGTGTTATCTAACCCTGTTTTCTCATGTTCACCTCCTCCAAAGACAGCTCAAGACCACAAGGTAAGTATATGCATCACACTCATGTGCATGATGATTTCTTGCTACTGTACATATTGTTTGCAAGAAGGAATCATGAACATGGAGGTACATTTCCTATATTCACATCATTTGCTCTGATACATGTAGCCAAGATACATGTAACTCATTGCTTGCTCTGTCATGTTTATGCATTCACATGCTCTTATATTCCATATTCACATGGTTGCATACATGTAGCGGGAGCTTATGCATGTTACATGTCTTTCCAAAGCTTTACTTGCTACTCTTCATATCTTTATCTAAAGCTTTGATGTATGTTGTCATCAATTACCAAAAAGGGGGAGGTTGGAAGCACAAGTGCTCCTTGAGTGATTTTGGTAATTAACGTCAATATATCTCTTGTTGGACTAACTTTTTCATCTAGTATATTTCAGAAAGTTCAACAAAGGCGTGCAAGGACAAGAGGATGTGGAACCCCTTCAAGATGCTAAGGACAAACATTGGCAAAAGCTCAAGACTCTACATTTTCATTTTAGTGATCCAAGATCACATTGAGTCCATTGGAAAAGCCAATACTATTAAAAGGGGATGATGTGTTGCTTAATGGCTTGCTTGCTCAAAGTGCTTAGTGATATGCTCCAAAGCCCTCAACCACTTTCTCATTTCCACATATGTCCTAAACCTAAAGTCAAACTCGGCCCCACCGATTTGATCTATCCAGCGCCACCGAGTTCATTTGACATAGCCATAGCCAAAAACCCTAATCAGTTCGGTCTCACTGATGGGATCTCGGTCTCACCGAGATGGGCTTGCAAACTCTCTGTCGTGTGTTGCAATCATCTCGGTCTTACCGAGAAATGCAGTATGTCCCATCAAGTTTGCTTGACCAACTCTCCGTTTGCTTATTACCAAAATTGGTCTCACCGAGTTTGTGTAATCGGTCAAACCGAGTTGAGGTTTTACCCTAACCCTAGCACATCGGTCTCACTGAGTTGATCATGTTGGTCCCACCGAAAACTCTAACGTTCACATTTTGAACTGAATCGGTCTGACCGAGTTTCACGATTTGGTCTCACCGAGTTTGGTAAATTGTGTGTAACGGCAAGATTTTGTGTGGAGGCTATATATACCCCTCCACCCTTCCTCCATTCTTGGAGAGAGTCATCAGAACGTGCCTACACTTCCAGCATTCATTTTCTGAGAGAGAATCACCTACTCATGTGTTGAGACCAAGATATTCCAATCCAACCACAAGAATCTTGATCTCTAGCCTTCCCCAAATTGCTTTCCACTCAAATCATCTTTCCACCAAATCCAAATCTGTGAGAGAGAGTTGAGTGTTGGGGTGACTATCATTTGAAGCACAAGAGCAAGGAGTTCATCATCAACACACCATCTATTACCTTTTGGAGAGTGGTGTCTCCTAGATTGGTTAGGTGTCACTTGGGAGCCTCCGTCAAGATTGTGGAGTTAAACCATGGAGTTTGTAAGGGCAAGGAGATCGCCTACTTCGTGAAGATCTACCCAAGCGAGGCAAGTCCTTCATGGGCGATGGCCATGGTGGGATAGACAAGGTTGCTTCTTCATGGACCCTTCGTGGGTGGAGCCCTCCGTGGACTCACGCAACCGTTACCCTTCGTGGGTTGAAGTCTCCACCAACGTGGATGTACGATAGGACCACCTATCAGAACCACACCAAAAATCTCCGTGTCCTCAGTTGCATTTGCACACTCCAATCCCACCCCTTTACTTTCTTGCAACTTGCATGCTTTACTTTCCGCTGCTCATATACTCTTGCCATGCTTGCTTGAAATTTATTGTGAATGTTTAAACTTGTGCTAAAACTCCACCTTAACTTGAAGAAATTAAAAATTGCTACTTTTCTTTGTTGAGGGTCTAATCACCCCCCTCTAAACACCTCTTCTCGATCCTTTCAATATTCATAATACTCAATCCAACACAAAGAACTTCAAAGAGTGCCCCAAGATTTCTACCGGAGAAACAAAGACAAGAACGTGCATTAACCCCTATGTATAGATTACCCCAATGTCACCTCGGGAATCCGCAGGTTGAGTGCCAAAACATATATCAAGTGAATCAATACGATACCCCATTGTCACCACGAGTATCCAATTGCAAGACATATATCAAGTGCTCTCAAATCCATAAAAGTATTCAATCTGCTAACAACGAAATCTCAAAGGGAAAAACTCAATTCATCACAACAAGATAGAGAGGGGAAAACACCATATGTTCCGACTATATTAACAAAGCCCGCAATACATCAAGATCGTGACATCTCAAGAACACGAGAGAGAGATATTAAACACATAGCTACTAGTACAAACCCTCAGCCCCGAGGGTGGACTACTCCCTCCTCATCGTGCTGGCCGCCGGGATGATGAAGATAGCCACCAAAGATGATTCCCCCCCTTCGGCAGGGTGCCGGAACGGGGTCTAGATTGGTTTTCGGTGGCTACACAGGCCTGTGGTGGCAAAACTTCTGATCTAGGTTAACTCCGAGGGTTTCTGGAATTTTTGGGAATTTATTGGGTAAAGAGGGCATGCGGGAGGCCTCCGAGGTGGTCACAACCCACCTAGGGGCACCCCCCAGGTGCTGCTCTGGCCAATTGGTGGTCTTTTGGTCCATAAAAAGCCACAAAAAGTTTCACGGTGTTTGGACTCCATTTGATATTGATTTCCTGCGATGTAAAAAACATGCAAAAAACAGCAACTGACACTTGGCACTATGTCAATAGGTTAGTACCAAAAAATGATATAAAATGACTATAAAACATCCAAGAATGATAATATAACAGCATGGAACAATCAAAAATTATAGATACGTTGGAGACGTATCAGCATCCCCAAGCTTAATTCCTGCTCGTCCTCGAGTAGGTAAATGATAAAAATAGAATTTTTGATGTGGAATGCTGCCTAACATGTCATCTCATATTCTTTTCTTTATAGCATGGACATTTGGACTTTTATATGGTTCAATGCAATAGTCTAGTCTTGACATGAGGACTTAAATACTCAAGCATACCAACAAGCAACCATGTCTTTCAAAATATCAACGCTAAAATAAGTTATCCCTAGCCCATCATGCTCAATCGTTGATCCATTCAAGAAACACACTCGCATGTTAGCTACACCCAATGCTCAAGTATGATCATAGTGCCCCCTAGTTGGTGCTTTATAAGAGAAGATGGAGACTCAAATTAAAAATACAAATTGCATAAATTAAAAGAAAGGCCCTTCGCGGAGGGAAGTAGGGATTTGTAGAGGTGCCAGAGCTCAAAGCAAAAATTGAGAGATAAAAAACATTTTGAGAGGCATACTTTTCCCACCAACGAAAACGACTTAGAGCTCCCAATACTTTCCATGCTAGATATATCATAGCCGGTTCCCAAACAGAAAATAAAGTTTATTCCTTTTTCCACCATACTTTCACTTTCCATGGCTGACCGTATCCACGGGTGCCCTCCATACCAACACTTTCCAAGGAATTTATTATTTGGCAACATAAAGTAAATTCATTTTTCATTTCGGGACTGGGCATCCCTAATACCTTTGCCTTACTCTCGTGCAATGACAAGTGAATAAACACTCATCGTGAGAATAACACATCTAGCATGGAAAATATTGGCCACCTTTCACCGCCTTGCGAGCGGTACGAGCACACAAAAAATAATTTTATTTTGAAAATTAGAGATGGCACATACAAATTTGCTTAGAATGGCAAAAGAATACCGCATATAGGTAGGTCTAGTGGACTCATGTGGCAAAACTGGTTTAAAGGTTTTTGGTTGCACAAGTAGTGATCATACTTAGTGCAAAATGAAGGCTAGCAAAAGATTGAGAAGCGACCAACCAAGAAATGAATAATCTCATAAGCGAGCATTGAGCATAATTAACACCAAATAATGCACCACAAGTTGGATGTAATTTCATTGCATAATTATTGACTTTCGTGCTTGCATAGGGAATCACAATCCTTAACACCAATATTCTTACTAAAGCACAACTACTCATCAACATGACTCACATATCACATCATCATATCTCAAAACTATTACAAGGAATCAAGTTTATTTTGTCCAATGATCTTCATGAAAGTTTTTATTATATCCTTCGTGGATATCTATCACTTTGGGACTAATTTTCATGTGTTGCTTTTGATAAGCTCAAACAAATATAAGTGAAGATCATGAGCATAATATTTCTTTCTCTCAAATTAATTTAAGTGGAGAAAGAGAGAATTTCTTCAAAAATACTAAAGCACACCATGCTCAAAAAGATATATGTGAAGCACTAGAGCAATTCCATAGAAAAGAGCTTCGTTGACGGGACGTGAGTGCCGCTTACCTAGCCTCCCCGGCAATTATTTGAGGACTCTATTTTATTTAAAAACCTTCATATCTAAGCATTTTATTAAAACAACAAGCAAAAACAAAATAAAATGACATTCCAAGATTAGCACGCATCATGTGAAGAAGCAAAAACTTAGGCTTAACCGATACTAACCGATAATTGTTGATGAAGAAAGGTGGGATGCCTACCGGGGCATCCCCAAGCTTAGATGCTTGAGACTTCTTGAAATATTATCTTGGGATGCCTTGGGCATCCCCAAGCTTGAGCTTTTGTGTCTCCTTAATTCTTCTCATATCACGGTTTTCCTAAATCTCAAAAGCTTCATCCACACAAAACTCAACAAGAACTCGTGAGATAAGTTAGTATAAACCAATGCAAAAACCTTATCATTCTCTACTGTAGCGAATCACTAAAATTATTATTCAACATTGCATACTAAATGCCTCTGCATATTAAATACTCCTATCCTCAAATAGGATCATTAAACAAGCAAACATACGCAAACAATGCAAACATAACAGCAATCTGCCAAAACAGTACAGTCTGTAAAGAATGCAAGAGTATCAATTCTTCTTAAACTCCAAAAGTTATGAAATTTTACCACACTATAGAAAATTTATCAGATCTTATTTTGCAAAAAAATTCAACAATTTATCACATTCTAACTTTTCTAGGGAATTTTTGCAACATCGATAAACTTTCTGTTTTGAAATAGCAACTCATATACTTGCAAGATAAGCATGGCAAACGCTATCATTGCCACTTTTATTGAAATAAAAGATGCAAAAAATTATTCTAAATAATAGCAAGCAAATCCTAACAAAATAAATTGACACCCCAAGCAACACACATATCATGTGACGAACGAAAACATAGCTCCAAGTGAGGTTATCGATGATGTTGGAAACGAAAGAGGAGATGCCTTCCGGGGCATTCCCAAGCTTAGTTGCTTGGATCTTTCTTGAATATTACCTTGGGGTGCCTTGGGCATCCCCAATCTTAGGGTCTTGTCACTCCTTATTCTCGTCATATCGACATCTCACCCAAAACTTGAAAATTTCAATCACACAAAACTTAACGGAACTTTGTGAGATAGGTTAGTATGATAAAGAGCAAACCATTTCACTTTTGGTACTGTCAAAGACAAGATTCATAATTTTTTCCACACAATGTTGTAGCATATCATTTCCACAATTTATATTGAGCAATATAAGCCATAGAAACTAGGAAACAAGCAAACTATGCATTGAAAACAGAATCTGTCAAAAACAGAACAGTCTATAGTAATCTATACTCCAACCATACTTCTGCTACTCTAAAAATTCTGAAAAATAGGAAATCCTGGGTAATTTGTCTATTAATCTTCTGCAAAAAGAATCAACATTTTATCACGCTTCTGTTAAAAATGAGAATTGTTTTCCTGAGCGCAAAAGTTTCTGTTTTTCAGCAAGATCAAATCAACTATCACCGTAAGCCATCCCAAAGGTCTTACTTGGCAGTTTATTGAAACAAAAGCAATAAAACATGATTAGTACAGTAGCCTAATCATGTGAACACACAAAAACAATAGGTAAAAGTGTTGGGTTGTCTCCCAACAAGCGCTTTTCTTTAATGCCTTTTAGCTAGGCATGATGATTTCAATGATGCTCACATAAAAGATAAGAATTGATACACAAAGAGAGCATCATGAAGCATATGACTAGCACATTTAAGTCTAACCCACTTCCTATGCATAGGGATTTTGTGAGCAAATAATTTATGGGAGCAAGAATCAACTAGCATAGGAAAGCAAAATAAGCACAACTTCAAAACTTTCAACGTAAAGAGAGGAAACTTGATATTATTGCAATTCCTAAAAGCATACATTCCTCCCTCATTATAATTTTCCGTGGCATCATGAATGAATTCAACACTATAACTATCACGTAAAGCACTCTTTTCATGATGCATAAGCATAGAAATTTTGTTCCTCTCCACATAAGCAAATTTATTCTCATCAATAGTACTGGGAGCAAACTCAACAAAATAACTATCATGTGATTGAAAATTAAAATCACGATGACAAGTTTCATGGTTATCATTGTTCTTTATAGCATACATGTCATCACCATAATCGTCATAGGTAGCAACTTTGTTACCAAAAACAATTGCAACCTCCTCCAAAATAGTGGATTCATCATTAAATAAAGTCACGACCTCTCCAAATCCACTTTCATCAATATAATCATCATAAATAGGAGGCATGCAATCATCATAATAAATTTCTCACCAAAACTTGGGGGACTAGAAATATCATATTCATCAAATATAGCATCCCCAAGCTTATGGCTTTGCATATCATTAGCATCATGGATATTCAAAGAATTCATACTAACAACATTGCAATCATGCTCATCATTCAAATATTTTGTGCCAAACGTTTTATTGACTTCTTCTTCTAACAACTAAGCACAATTTTCTGATCCATCATTTTCAAGAAAAATATTATAAAGATGATCAATAATATGATGCAACCTCAATTCCATTTTTATGTAGTTTTCTTCTATAAACCAAACTAGTGATAAAACAAGAAACTAAAAGATTCAATTGCAAGATCTAAAGATATACCTTCATGCACTCACCTCCCCGGCAACGGCGCCAGAAAAGATCTTGATGTCTACTATGCAACTTTATTCTTGTAGACACGTGTTGGCCTCCAAGCGTAGAATTTTGTAGGACAGTAGCAATTTTCCCTCAAGTGGATGACCTAAGGTTTATCAATCCGTGAGAGGTGTAGGATGAAGATAGTCTCTCTCAAATGACCCTGCAACCAAATACAAGAAATCTCTTGTGTCCCCAACACACCCAATACAATGGCAAATTATATAGGTGCACTAGTTCGGCGAAGAGATGGTGATAAAATGTAATATGGATGGTATAAATATATTTTTATAATCTGAATAAATAAAAACATCAAGGTATCAAATAGTAAATGGGCACAAAAACGGTATTGCAATGCTTGAAAATGAGGCCTAGGGTCCGTACTTTCTCTAGTGCAATCTCTCAACAATGCTAATGTAATTGGATCATATAACAATCCCTAAAAGTGCGATGAAGAATCACTCCAAAGGTCCTATCTAGCGGAGAACATAAGAATAAATTGTTTGTAGGGTACGAAACCACCTCAAAGCTATTCTTTCTGTTCGATCTATTCAAGAGTCCGTACTAAAATAACACAAAGCTATTCTTTCCGTTCGATCTATCCTAGAGTTCGTACTAAAATGACACCAAAGCAAATTCATACTCATAATACTCAATCCAACACAAAGAACTTCAAGAGTGCCCCAAGATTTCTACCGGAGAAACAAAGACAAGAACGTGCATCAACCCCTATGCATAGATTACCCCAATATCACCTCGGGAATCCGCAAGTTGAGTGCCAAAACATATATGAAGTGAATCAATACGATACCCCATTGTCACCATGAGTATTCAATTGCAAGACATATATCAAGTGTTCTCAATAAAAGTATTCAATCCGATAACAACGAAATCTCAAAGGGAAAAACTCAATTCATCACAACAAGATAGAGAGGGGAAAACACCATATGATCCGACTATATTAACATAGCCTGTGATTGATACGTCTCCGTCGTATCTACTTTTCCAAACACTTTTGCCCTTGTTTTGGACTCTAACTTGCATGATTTGAATGGAACTAACCCGGACTGACGCTGTTTTCAGCAGACTTTCCATGGTGTTATTTATGTGCAGAAACAAAAGTTCTCGGAATGACCTAAAACTCCACGGAACGTCTATTTGGAAATAATAAAAAATCCTTGCAAAAGATGAAGACCAGGGGGCCCACACCCTGTCCACGAGGGTGGGGGCGCGCCCCGTACCTCATGGGCCCCCTGGAGCTCCTCCGACCTCAACTCCAACTCTATATATTTGCTTTCGGGGAGAAAACAATCGGAGAGAAGGATTCATCACGTTTTACGATATAGAGCCGCCGCCAAGCCCTAAAACCTCTCAGGAGGGCTGATCTGGAGTCCGTTCGGAGCTCCGGAGAGGGGGATTCGTCGCCATCGTCATCATCAACCATCCTCCATCACAAATTTCATGATGCTCACCGCCGTGCGTGAGTAATTCCATCGTAGGCTTGCTAGACGGTGATGGGTTGGAGGAGATCTATCGTGTAATCGAGTTAGTTTTGTTAGGGTTTGCTCCCTAGTATCCACTATGTTCTGAGATTAATGTTGCTATGACTTTGCTATGCTTAATGCTTGTCACTAGGGCCCGAGTGCCATGATTTTAGATCTGAACCTATTATGTTTTCATGAATATATGTGAGTTCTTGATCCTATCTTGCAAGTCTATAGTCACCTACTATGTGTTATGATCCGGCAACCCCGAAGTGACAATAATCGGGACCACTCCTGGTGATGACCATAGTTTGAGGAGTTCATGTATTCACTATGTGCTAATGCTTTGTTCCGGTACTCTATTAAAAGGAGGCCTTAATATCCCTTAGTTTCCGCTAGGACCCCGCTGCCACTGGAGGGTAGGACAAAAGATGTCATGCAAGTTCTTTTCCATAAGCACGTATGACTATATTCGGAATACATGCCTGCATTACGTTGACGAATTGGAGCTAGTTCTGTGTCACCCTATGTTATGATTGTTACATGATGAACCGCATCCGGCATAATTCTCCATCACCGATCCAATGCCTACGAGCTTTTCACATATTGTTCATCGCTTATTTACTTTTCCGTTGCTACTGTTACAATCACTACAAAACACCAAAAATATTACTTTTGCTACCGTTACTTCTGTTATCGTTACCACTACTATCATATTACTTTGCTACTAAATACTTTGCTGCAGATACTAAGTTATCCAGGTGTGGTTGAATTGACAACTCAACTGCTAATACTTGAGAATATTCTTTGGCTCCCCTTGTGTCGAATCAATAAATTTGGGTTGAATACTCTACCCTCGAAAACTGTTGCGATCCCCTATACTTGTGGGTTATCAAGACTATTTTCTGGCGTTGTTGCCGGGGAGCATAGCTCTATTCTTTGATTCACTTGGGATTTATATCTGCTGGTCACTATGAAGAACTTGAAAGACGCTAAGACAACAATTTATCCCTCAACTACGAGGGGAGGTAAGGAACTGCCATCTAGCTCTGCACTTGATTCACCTTCTGTTTTGAGTAAGCTTGCGACACCTAAACCTGCTTCTGCTATTCGTTCTGATATGTCGCATGTTATTGATGATGCCACTTCTGCTATGCATGATACTTATGATGAAACTACT
The DNA here is from genome assembly GCF_018294505.1 of Triticum aestivum. Lineage (NCBI taxonomy): Eukaryota > Viridiplantae > Streptophyta > Magnoliopsida > Poales > Poaceae > Triticum > Triticum aestivum. The sequence goes on along the minus strand of NC_057802.1, from coordinate 302,795,281 downwards.
TCTATGCTTGATACTACCGTGCCCCTTAGTGAATTTCTTGATGAACAAATTGCTAGGGCTAGAGAGAAAGAAATTATTGAAACTGATTATATTGATGAAAGTGATGATGAAGACTTGCCTGTTATTCCTGAGGGTTATGTTTTTGATAAAGAAGCTTCTTTAGCTATTTTAGCTTGCAAAGATAGACATGAGCTCAAGAGATTATTAGCTAAATGGAAGCAGCAATCTCTTAATGATAGAATGAGACCTAACCCTGCTTTTGCAACTTCACCTATCTATGTTACCGATAAGGATTATGAATTCTCTGTTGATCCTGATATAATAACTTTGGTTGAATCTGATCCTTTTCATGGCTATGAATCTAAAACTGTTGTGGCACATCTTACTAAATTAAATGATATAGCCACCCTGTTCACTAATGATGAGAGATCTCGCTACTTTTATATCCTTAAAATATTTCCGTTCTCATTAAAGGGTGATGCTAAGATATGGTTTAATTCCCTTGATCCTGGTTGTGTGCGTAGTCCCCAGGATATGATTTATTACTTCTATGCTAAATATTTCCCTGCTCATAAGAAACAAGCTGCTTTCAGGGATATATATAATTTTGTGTAAAATGAAGAAGAGAGTCTCCCACAAGCTTGGGGGAGGCTTCTCAAGTTACTTAATGCTTTGACTGATCATCCTCTCAAGAAAAATGAAATACTTGATATCTTTTATAATGGACTAACCGATGCTTCCAGAGATTACCTGGATAGTTGTGCTGGTTCTGTTTTCAGGGAAAGAACACCGGATGAAGCTGAAATTCTATTGAATAATATGTTGACAAATGAAAATAATTGGACACTTCCTGAGCCAGCTCCCGAGCCAATTCCTGAGCCTATTCCTAAACCAACTCCGAAGAAGAGAGGTGTTCTATTTCTCAGTCCTGAAGATATGCAAGAGGTAAAGAAATCTATGAAAGAAAAAGGTATTAAAGCTGAAGATGTTAAGAATTTACCTCCTATTGAAGAAATACATGGTCTTAATTTACCGCCTGTTGAAGAAACATATGATCTTAATCCATTACCTATTGAAGAACCTCATGGTCTTGATAACCCGACACAGGTAGTAAAGGTAAATTCTCTCTATAGATATGATAAAGCTGAAATCCCTCCTACTAAAATTGCTAGCCAATGCTTGGATGAGTTTGATAACTTTATGGTTAAGCAAGAAGATTTCAATGCTTATTTTGGTATACAATTAAAACAAAATGCTTATATGATTGAACACTTGGGTGATTATATGGCTAATGTTAAAGGTGAACTTAAACTCATTAGTAAACATGCTTCTATGGTTACCACTCAAGTAGAACAAGTACTTAAAGCTCAAAATGATTTGCTCAATGAAATGAATTGTAAGAAAAATGATTATGCTGTTAGAGTGGCTACTAGAACTGGTAGAATGACTCAGGAACCTTTGTATCCTGAAGGCCACCCTAAGAGAATTGAGCAAGATTCTCAGAGAAATAATATTGATGCACCTAGTCCTTCTAAAAATAAGAAAAAGAAAAATGATAGGACTTTGCATGCTTCTAGTGAACCTATTGCTGAACCACCCGAGAATCCAAATGATATCTCTATTTCTGATGCTGAAACACAATCTGGTAATGAACATGAACCTAGTGAAAATGTTAATGAAGATGTTCATGATGATGCTCAACCTAGTAATGACAATCAAGTAGAAATTGAACCTGTTGTTGATCTTGATAACCCACAATCAAAGAATCAACGTTATGATAAGAGAGATTTTGTTGCTAGGAAACATGGTAAAAAAAGAGAACCATGGGTTCAGAAACCCATGCCTTTTCCTCCCAAACCATCCAAGAAAAAGGATGACGAGGATTTTGAGCGCTTTGCTGAAATGATTAGACCTATATTTTTGCGTATGCGGTTAACTGATATGCTCAAAATGAATCCTTATGCTAAGTATATGAAAGAAATTGTCACAAATAAAAGAAAGATACCGGAAGCCGAGATTTCCACCATGCTTGCTAATTACACTTTTAAGGGTGGAATACCAAAGAAACTAGGAGATCCAGGAGTACCAACTATACCATGCTCCATTAAAAGAAACTATGTTAAAACTGCTTTATGTGATCTTGGAGCCGGTGTTAGTGTTATGCCTCTCTCTTTATATCATAGACTTGATTTGAATAAGTTGACACCTACTGAAATATCTTTGCAAATGGCTGATAAATCAACTGCTATACTGTCGGTATTTGTGAGGATGTGCATGTTGTGGTTGCAAACGTTATTATTTTAACGGACTTTGTTATTCTTGATATTCCCGAGGACGATAGTATGTCTATTATTCTTGGAAGACCTTTTTTGAATACTGCAGGGGATGTTATTGATTGCAACAAAGGCAATGTCACTTTTCATGTTAATGGTAATGAGCATACGGTACACTTTCCGAGGAAACAACCTCAAGTTCATAGTATCAACTCTATTGGAAAAATTCCATCGATTATATTTGGAGGTTTTGAATTGCCTCTTCCTACTGTCAAGAAGAAATATGATATTCTTATTATTGGGGATGTGCATATCCCCGTTGAGGTAACATAGTGTTATTCGAAATTTCTCCGGTTCCATGTTATTCGGAATGAGTTTGTTAACAAGACCTGATCAACCTTGTTAGTGGATTCTTTTTTATGAGCATGAGATGGATGAAACTAGAAGGCACAACCTTCTGTACCCTCCTTCTACTTTCTGTTATTTAGTTGAAATAAAGTAAAAATAGTATTTTTCTGTCTGTTTTCTGATTTATCCGTGCAATATAAAAATACCCCAAAAATAAAAGTTCTCCAAATGCCCTGAAAATGGAATATGATTTTTTCTGGAATATTTGAGAATATCTAGCACTGAGAACACAGCAGGAGGGGCAGGCACCTGGCCACGAGGGTGGAGGGCGCGCCCTACCCCCCAGGGCGCGCCCCCCTACCTTGTGGGCCCACGGTGGCCCTCCTCCACTTATTCCTGCACCCATACACTCCTTCTTCCTCCCACAAACACCAATATCCAGCTCAAGCACGAGTTCTAGCTCATTTTGCTGTGATTTTCGATCTCCTTGCTCAAAGCACCTCTCACAAAACTGCTTGGGGAGATTATTCCTTGGTATGTGAATCCTCCATTGGTCAAATTAGTTTTTGTTCTAGTGCTTTATTCATTGCAAATTTGTGCTGCTTAGATGACCATGTTCTTGAGCTTGCTTGTCAAATTTGTATGGTTCCAAGTAGTTCTAATGCATGATATAGTCTCTAGGCACTTGTAGGAGTAGTTGCTATCAATTTTATTGAGGTTGGTTCACTTTTGTTTGAAGTTACTAAAAATTTCAGAAATTTTTGAGAGGAAGAAATATGCTTAGGAAAATGTTCCAAGGTGGTTCTTCAAGGAAGCAAGGACCCAGGCTTGCAATGCGTGATGCTGACGAGGAGCCACCAAGGGACGCTCTAGTGCGGCCCTGTGAATGGCCTTCAGAAAATTTTATAGATCGAGAGGGAATCAAGGAAGAATTTAACGCATATTTGTGTAACGCTGATCTTGTGAGCTTTGAGGCAAAGAAGTGCAGCCAATACCATCATCTCACTAGTTCATTTGTGAGGAAGTTTGAATTTTCATCTTCACGTAATTGTCCAACTGTCCTGTTTGATCTTTATGAAAAATCTTATACCATGGACTTAGAGGATTTTACTTCTGCTTGCAAACTTCCACAATGGGGTAGTGTTAGTGAACCCCGTAAATATGAATTTAGAAACTTTCTTGCTGGTATAACCGTGGGGGAATCTAGAGATATAGCACAAGCTACCATAGGGAGCATTCACTTTCCTGCTATACATTATTTTGCTCTCTTCATAGGTAGGTGCATAAATGGTAAAGATGAAGCATGTCATATGTGTGTCCCTGACCTTAGTATTCTTAGGAGTGATGTGTTAGGAGACAAATCTTATAATTTGGGAGCCATTGTTGCACGTAGGTTGCATAATAATAGATTTAATGGAGATTTCTTTGGAAGAATTTATGCAACCCGCTTAGCTGATTTTCTTGATGTGGACGTTCGTGAGATGACATTGAGTTGCCTCCTACCTATTTAGACTATAATTCTATGGTCTATCACCAGTTTGTCGAGAGGAATGAATCACCTCTCTGATATCGCTTAATCTTTGACAGACGTCATGTTGTCCGTATTACTCTCCCTGCTCCTGCCTTCTTTGATTATCAGGCAAAAGGAAGACATTTTATCACCAGAGAGGAGCCAGATGAGTACGAGAGGAGGGCGGAGGCAGCCCGCGGCCACGCTGTAGCTCAGGAGGCAATAATTGCTGCATCTCAGTACGACCCCAACTACAACTATGGATATCCACCAGGCCATCCATGGCAATGAACCAACTTAGGCCAAAAGCCTAAGCTTTGGGGAGTACGTATTTCCCACCGACATTACATTTTTGTTCACACACTCATTGCTAGATGTCGGTGCTCATACTCTTTCATTGTATTATCCATGCTAGTTTATTTTCTTTTTCTTGCTTTCTTCTTGTGTGTTTGATAAACCTTAAGAAAAACCAAAAAAAATTAGTGTAGCTTCTAGCTAGTTTACTTTTCTTGCTGTAGTAGTAATAATTAAAAAGAAAACACAAAAAGATTTCCTGTTCTTCTTTTGCTTGTTGGGAGCTTTCCCGTGTAAATAGCTTTTATTTCTTTTCTTTTCTTTGGGGGTCGATAGGAGAAGACCATGATTAAATTGTTGAAGTGGCTCTTATATGCATTATTGTTGATTTAACCAAGAGCCCATATTGCCTTGTCTTCTCCTGTTTGTTGAATGCTCGCAGATTCCAGCTTAGTCCAATGCACGTGCACTCTTATTATTATTCACATCGTTCGGTCGTGCAAGTGAAAGGCAATTATGACGATATATGATGGACTAACTGAGATGAGAAAAGCTGGTATGAACTCGACCTCTCTTGTTTTTGTAAATATGATGAGTTCATCGTTCCTGACTCAACCTATTATGAATAAACATGTTTGCAATGACAATTAGAGATCATAGTTGCTCGTGCCATGCTTGATTAGCTATGAGTTATAATGGTTTACCTTGCGTGCCAACATGCTATTAAAATGGTTGTGATGTGGTATAGTGGGGTGGTATCCTCCTTTGAATGATTTAAGTGACTTGACTTGGCACATGTTCACACATGTAGTTGAAACAAATCAACATAGCCTTCACGATATTTATGTTCATGGTGGATTATATCCTACTCATGCTTGCATCCAATGTTTATGAATTTTAATGCATGTTCATGACTGTTGTCGCTCTCTAGTTGGTCACTTCCCAGTCTTTTGCTAGCCATCACTTGTACTAAGCGGGAATACTGCTTGTGCATCCAATCCCTTAAACCCCAAAGTTATTCCATATGAGTCCACTATACCTTCCTATATGCGGTATCTACCTACCGTTCCAAGTAAATTTGTATGTGCCAAACTCTAAACCTTCAAATAAACATTCTGTTTTGTATGCTCGAATAGTTCATGTATCAACTAGGGCTGCCCTTATCTTCCATGTTAGGCGGGTTATTCTCAAGAGGAGTGGACTCCGCTCCTCACTCACGAGAAAATGGCTGGTCACCGGGATGCCCAGTCCCATGCTTTATGCAAACTAAATCAAAATAATTGCAAACAAACTCCCCCTGGGACTGTTGCTAGTTGGAGACACTCGTTGTTTCGAGCAAGTCATGGATTGATGCTTGTTGGTGGAGGGGGAGTATAAACTTTACCATTCTGTTTGGGAACCGCCTATAATGTGTGTAGCATGGAAGATATCGCCATCTCTTGGTTGCTATGTTCACAATGAAAGTATGCCGCTCAAAATATTATTTATCTCTATTTCAAAACCGAGCTCTGGCACCTCTACAAATCCCTGCTTCCCTCTGCGAAGGGCCTATCTATTTACTTTCATGTTGAGTCATCACCCTCTTATTAAAAAGCACTAGCTGGAGAGCGCAGCTGTCATTTGCATCCATTACTATTAATTTATATTGGGTATGACTATGATTGGATCTCTTTTACCATGAATTACAATGTCTAGTCAGTCCTTGATCTTTAAAGGTGCTCTGCATTTATGTTTTGCGGTCTCAGAAAGGGCTAGCGAGATACCATCTTGTTATATCATATTATGATTGTTTTGAGAAAGTGTTGTCATCCGAGATTCATTATTATGGCTCGCTAGTTGATTATGCTATTGATATGAGTAAACATGAGACCAAAGAGTTATTGTGAATGTGGTTAGTCATAATCTTTGCTGAAAACTTGAATGCTGGCTTTACATATTTACAACAACAAGAGCAAACAGAGTTTGTAAAAGTTTTTCTTTATCACTTTCAGTTTGTCAACTGAATTGCTTAAGGACAAGCAAAGGTTTAAGCTTGGGGGAGTTGATACGTCTCCGTCGTATCTACTTTTCCAAACACATTTGCCCTTGTTTTGGACTCTAACTTGCATGATTTGAATGGAACTAACCCGGACTGACGCTGTTTTCAGCAGACTTTCCATGGTGTTATTTATGTGCAGAAACAAAAGTTCTCGGAATGACCTGAAACTCCATGGAACGTCTATTTGGAAATAATAAAAAATCCTTGCAAAAGATGAAGACCAGGGGGCCCACACCCTGTCCACGAGGGTGGGGGCGCACCCTCCTGGAGCTCCTCCGACCTCAACTCCAACTCTGTATATTTGCTTTCGGGGAGAAAAAAACGGAGAGAAGGATTCATCGCGTTTTACGATACGGAACCGTCGCCAAGCCCTAAAACCTCTCGGGAGGGCCGATCTGGAGTCCGTTCGGGGCTCCAGAGAGGGGGATTCGTCGTCATCGTCATCATCAACCATCCTCCATCACCAGTTTCATGATGCTCACCGCCGTGCGTGAGTAATTCCATCGTAGGCTTGCTGGACGGTGATGGGTTGGATGAGATCTATCATGTAATCGAGTTAGTTTTGTTAGGGTTTGATCCCTAGTATCCACTATGTTCTGAGATTGATGTTGCTATGACTTTGCTATGCTTAATGCTTGTCACTAGGGCCCGAGTGCCATGATTTCAGATCTGAACCTATTATGTTTTCATGAATATATGTGAGTTCTTGATCCTATCTTGCAAGTCTATAGTCACCTACTATGTGTTATGATCCGGCAACCCTGAAGTGACAATAATCGGGACCACTCCTGGTGATGACCATAGTTTGAGGAGTTCATGTATTCACTATGTGCTAATGCTTTGTTCCGGTACTCTATTAAAAGGAGGCCTTAATATCCCTTAGTTTCCGCTAGGACCCCGCTGCCACGGGAGGGTAGGACAAAAGATGTCATGCAAGTTCTTTTCCATAAGCACGTATGACTATATTCGGAATACATGCCTACATTACATTGATGAATTGGAGCTAGTTCTGTGTCACCCTATGTTATGATTGTTACATGATGAACCGCATCCGGCATAATTCTCCATCACCGATCCAATGCCTACGAGCTTTTCACATATTGTTCTTCGCTTATTTACTTTTCCGTTGCTACTGTTACAATCACTACAAAACACCAAAATATTACTTTTGCTACCGTTACTTCTGTTACCGTTACCACTACTATCATATTACTTTGCTACTAAATACTTTGCTGCAGATACTAAGTTATCCAGGTGTGGTTGAATTGACAACTCAACTGCTAATACTTGAGAATATTCTTTGGCTTCCCTTGTGTCGAATCAATAAATTTGGGTTGAATACTCTACCCTCGAAAACTGTTGCGATCCCCTATACTTGTGGGTTATCAGTGATACATCAAGATCGTGACATCTCAAGAACACGAGAGAGAGAGAGAGATTAAACACATAGCTACTGGTACAAACTCACAGCGCCGAGGGTGGACTACTCCCTCCTCATCGTGGTGGCCGTCGGGATGATGAAGATGGCCACCGAAGATGATTCCCCACCGGCAGGGTGCCGGAATGGGGTCTAGATTGGTGTTCGGTGGCTACAGAGGCCTGCGGCGGCGGAACTTCTGATCTAGGTTAACCCCCGAGGGTTTCTGGAATTTTTGGGAAATTATAGGGTAAAGAGGGGGTGCAGGAGGCCACCAAGGTGGGCACAACCCACCTGGGCGCGCCTGGGCCCCCAAGCGCGCCCTGGTGGGTTGTGCCCCCCTCGGGGCACCCCCCAGGTGCTGACACGTATTGTATTTTTGCCATCAAGGAGAAAAGGATGGGGTTTTCATCATATTGCTTGAGTTAATTCCTCTACATCATGTCATCTTGCTTAAGGCGTTACCTTGTTGTTATGAACTTAATACTCTAGATGCATGCTAGATAGCGGTCGTGTGGAGTAATAGTAGTAGATGCAGAATCGTTTCGGTCTACTTGACACGGACGTGATGCCTATGTTCATGATCATTGCCTTAGATATCGTCATAACTTTGCGCTTTTCTATCAATTGCTCGGCACTAATTTGTTCACCCACCGTAATAATTTCTATCTTGAGAGAAGCCTCTAGTGAAACCTATGGCCCCCGGGTCTATTTTCCATCATATAAGTTTCTGATCTACAATTCTAGTTTCCTATTTACTTTCTTTGCAATCTTTTACTTTCCATTCCATAAACCAAAAATACCAAAAACATTACTTTACCGTTTATCCATCTCTATCAGATCTCACATTGCAAATAACCGTGAAGGGATTGACAACCCCTTTATCGCGTTGGGTGCAAGGTTGGTGTTTATTTGTGCATGTATTCGGTGGCTTGCGCGTTGTCTCCTACTGGATTGATACCTTGGTTCTCAAAACTAAGGGAAATACTTACTCAACTTTGCTGCATCACCCTTTCCTCTTCAAGGGAAAAACCAACGCAAGCTCAAGAGGTAGCAGTTGTCAATCCCCTCGGCGATTATTTGCAAGGATCAAATCTTGTAGTGATAGATAGATAAAATAAAACACAAATTCAAATAACGGTAAATAAATTGCAGCAGGGTATTCTTGGATTTTATATATGATAGAAGTAGACCCCGGGGCCATAGTTTTCACTACAGGCTTCTCTCTCGAACAAAAAGCATACGGTGGGTAAACAAATTACTATTGGGCAATTGATTGAAAAGCGCATAGTTATGACGATATTCAAGGCAATGATCATGTATACAGGCATCACGTCTGAGACAAGTAGACCGACTCCTGCCTGCATCTACTACTATTACTCCACCCATCGACTGCTATCCAGCATGCATCTAGAGTATTAAGTTCATAAAAAACAAAGTAACGCCTTAAGCAAGATGACATGATGTAGACAAAGTAAATCCAATCAATATGAATAAACCTCACTGTTTTCCCCTTAATGGCAACAATACAAATATGTGTCTTGTCCCCTGCTGTCACTGGGATATAGAGCACCGCAATCGTGAACCCATTACAAAGCACCTCTCCCATTGCAAGATAAGTCGATCTAGTTGGCCAAACTAAATAGATAGATCCGAGAGAAATACAAAGCTATAATATTCATGCATAAAAGAATTCAGAGAAGACTAACATTCATGAATAATCTGTTAATAAACCCACAATTCATCGGATCCCAAAAAACACACTACAAAGGAAGATCACATCGAATAGATCTCCAAGAACATCGAGGAGAACATTGTATTGAAGATCAAAGAGAGAGAATAAGCCATCTAGCTACTAGTTATAGACTCATAGGTCTATGGTAATCTACTGGCACATTATCAGAAGGCAGTAGCAAGGTTAATGTAGAAGCCCTCCGTGACCGATTCCCCCTCCGGCAGAATGTCGGAAAAGGCCTCCAGATGGGATCGCGAAAGAACAAAAACTTGCGGCGGCGGAAAAAGTATTTTGGGTGGCTCTGCGCTGGTTTCCTGATTTTGGAGAATTTATAGAGGTGGAATTAGGTCAGGCAGAGGCACGAGGGGCCCACAAGGCATCAGGTGCGCTTGTTGCCTTGTCATCTCCTCGTTTGCCTTCTGGTCTCCTCCTGAAGCTTCTAGGGTCTCTCTTGTCCAAAAAAACCGTCAAGAAGTTTCGTAGTGTTTAGACTTTGTTTGGTACCGATTTCCTGGAAAACCAAAAATAGGCAAAAAAAACTACAACTGGCACTTGGCACTAGGTTAATAGGTTAGTCCCAAAAAATGATATATAATTGCATATAAAACATCCAAGATTGATACTATAATAGCGTAGAAAATACAAAATTATAGATACGTTGGAGACGTATCAAAGCCCTGCCGCAGTTCCGCTGCCACCACTACCACCATGCTGTCGTGATGGCCTACATCCCATCTACCTCTCCACTCCTCCTTGCTAGATCAAGAAGGTGGAGACGTCACCAAGCCGTACGTTTGCACATCTTGAAGGTGCCGTTCGTTCGGTGCTCGAAGCGGATAGGACTACGCCTACCACAATCTTTAGATCGTTAACGCTTTCATTCTACAAGGGTATGTAGACACTCCCCTTTGGTTGCTGGCATCTCCATCGAATAGATCTTGGGTGTTTCATCATATTTTTTTGTTTTCCATGAAATGTTCCCCATCAGATCTCTCTAATCCTCATAATAGAGAAGCGTGTGTAGTTCTCTTCTCTCTCTAATTCTCCGGCGACGGTTAGCTCTAAACAGCGAAGCGCTGCCGGATCTTGAAGCTTGTACACTTGCAAATTGTAGAGATGGCGTGCTTTCGGTCTTTGGTTCGAGGGACTTCAAGAACGATCTACACCAACTCTTCTTCCACTGCAACTCAAAGTTGGTAACGATCTGATCTAAACCTCTTATGCATCTTCATAGTGTTCTTGGTTCGATCGTAGGTCGTTTTTTTGTTCTCTACTATGTTTCCCAACATCATGAATGCAATAAGAAGCAATCACTCATCACAAGGTATTGGTAGGGTTTGAGTTTGGTTTCATTCAAGTGATCATCCAAGTTTGAGTTTCAGTTTGGTTTGAATTAACTCAAGTTCCTTTTATTTTGATTCAACTTAAGTCGATTTAACTTGGTTTTAATTGTCAAAATAGATCCAATTTCATTGAGTCAAGTTTAAACTATTTAAGAAAACTTAAATAATTCATCAGCCCACTTAGGTTTAACAAGATTTGATTTGAATTTTGAAAAGTGGTTTACCTATTTAAATTTAACTTGAACTAAGTTTTAAATTTGAAGTTTGAAATTTAATCCCATAATGTCATCATGGTCCAGTTCACTAAGTTCAACTTAGTTATTATACTTCCTTACAAATTTCTTTTATTTAATAACTAGGGTTTCAACATTATATAAAACTAGGTTTTATTAGTTCTAAACTATGTTTCAAAGTGATCATACAAATTATACCAATTATTTTACTAGGTGCTAAATTAAGTTTCAAAACAAGTTGATAATTCCAACTAACAAATTGGATTATTTTATGATATTTTAAACAATTTTTAAATCCAGGAATATATGAAACTAGTCTTGTTAATGTTCTGGTCGGATTTTTTTTATAATAATAAAAAACATCAAACGGTGGACTAAGTTAAAATATGATTCACTAGGTTTAATTTGCAAAAAGAATTATTAACTTTGGTTTTGCGTTTTAAAGTTATGCCCATTTCATGTTTTAAAGCATTTTTCTCAAAATTAAAATTTGAATTACTCAAATTTACCTTTTCATTTTTTTACAGAAGGTTCGTTCCCTAGGTTCAGTCTGCAAAAAGAATTGCCCAAATTGGATGTCTGGATAATTAGTTATGATGTTTTAAAGTTGGAGGGACCTTTCAGTAAAACTACCAGTTTTTTAATTAATCGAGATCATTTTGGATAATGTTTTAGATAAGGTTGTCCACGTGGTGCTCTCTAATTCGCTGATACCGTTTCAGAATAAAATCAAAATGCATTCATTAAATCTAGATCTAACGGACGACAACTAAACATACCGATTTGTTAAAGTGGTCGATTTCTATGCGTCGGATCAAGATCGGACGGCTGGAGACGGATCGAAGCTCACCGCGGCGGTTAGAGCATGGGAACTTCGCCGGAAAACTTGGGCGCGACTCGGACATGGTCAAACTTGATGCTCCGGTGCTCCCTAGCGATGGTGAGGTGGTCGACGAGATGCAGACGACAGCGGTGGTGCTCCTGGTGGCCTTGGTTGACGCCGGGGTGGACGGAAGCGACGGTGAAGGGCTGCTGGAGTTGTGCGAGGCGAAAAAATCTTCGGGTGACCATGGCGTGCACATTTCTGGGCGAAATGGAGCGAATCAAATGGTCAAGAAGATGAGCGCGAGCACAAAAGACGATATGACAAGGTGCATGGCCAAAAGGCTCACGGAGCTCACCGGAGACACGACGGCAACGATGTTGAGCTTCGGACTCAGACGAAGTCGGCGTTGCAGGGGGCTCTGGCATGCAGATGATGTCCAGGGGGTTCGCCGTGCAGCGGTGGTCGTCGTGGTGTGGTTGGGTGGTCGTGGGGTGGCCGGGGCTTGCCGGAATTTGGCTAGGGATCTCTCGGCCGAGGTGGAGAGTGCAGTGGTGTTGCGAGCATCCCAACGACACTCGAGCGAAATAGGTTGGGAATTTCGACGGAGGGGTCTAGGGGTATTTATAGTACATGGTGGTTGGGGCGCGCTTGGAGATCATGAGTGCGGGCGTGCTCGGGTCATGGGCGCGTGCGTCGGGCGGCGGTTGTGCGATGTTGGGGGTGATCCTGGTGGGTGGGTCCTGCCTGTCAATGAGAGAGAGAGGAGAAAGAGAGAGGGCGTGGCGCGGCGCATCACGGGCTCAGTTGGCTAGCTGGGGCTTAATGGCCTGACTGGCTGGCTCAACTTTCTCTCTTTTTCTTTACTCCTCTGTCATTTGTGAATTTAGTTTGAATTTGAATTTGATTTTTCCACCAATAGCAAACTTTCTCCAAAATCATTTTGGAATATTTCTGATTACAGGAACATTTTCTTTGTGAACTTTGACAAACTATTTCTGTCAAATAGTACTGGGCCCCTTTGCAAAGTATTTTCCTTTTATTTTCTATTTTTATTTTTTATCCATGATCTTACTTGTTGTTTAAATTTTCCAACTTAACTATTTTCAAGCCCTGGTTCGCTCAACAAAATTGGGCAAATATTGATCATAGGAAATTTCTTTCCTGCCCTTATGAAGATTTTTGAAAAACTTATTTCGGTGGAACATTCATGGCCATTTAATAAACTCTAAAATGATTTAGGGTGAAGAATTGGTCGTGTTTGTTTCAAAACCTAAATATGCAAGGAAAACATTGATGCACATGCTTCTAAGTTCACATCCTAAATTTAAGGAAATTTGGGATGTGACATTATCACATGCTGCCCTGTGGTGACTAGACCGGTATATGTAATGCATTAAGCTCAGCTAGATAGGATGTGACAAAGTGATGGATGGAAACTGGGCTCTAGAAAATACCCTCGTGGATAGCTTTCCTCCTTGCCGACCAAATTTCCCAAAGGGTAACTATAAGCTTCGTGAAATCCACATGTGATAGTAAATTGCTCATTGCAAAAAGTTAGTTCTTTGCATTTGGTTCCTTGCATGTTGCCATGCATTTTGTGATCCCCTCATAACTCAACGCACACGTACACCTCGATGATGTGCAGTCCAGGAGGGAGTGCCTCCAAGAGTCCGGGCACCCGCATAATCCCTAGTTGTTGGACGTGGCCATATGCCGGTGGTGTAAGAAGCCGGGTGTAGGTATGAATTGTTGCGCCAAACGCCAAACAAAGATTTTCAGTTTAGAAGGAACCGAGAGCTTCCACAACTTCGACCAGGCCTTGCATACTTGCTGATTGTCGGATGAGCCCAGTATCCCGTCGAGCAAATTTTCCCTCTTGATCTTCATGTCGACGAGCATACGATAGGCCGATCTCTATGAAGTTGTCTTTCTGTTCAAAATGCCAATACCAAAAATCAGGAACTCCTCCCACGCAAAGGGGTATGCTCAGTATGTCATCCGCGTCCATAGGAAAAACACTTGCCGAAATAGAGCCGAATTTCAAGTAGCACCCGTGTGGTTTAACAGTTCATGAACTATTGATGGGGGTTGCGAAAGCAGAGGTAGTAGCGGCCTCAATAGGGGTTCTTTCGGGATCCAGTTATAGTCCCAAATTTTGGTAGAACGTCCATTCGCAATTCCGCAGATTAGGCCCAGCTTCAAAACCTCCCTACCGTCCAAAATCGCTCTCCAAATCTGCGAAAGATTGGAGCCAAGTTCAGCCTCCAAATTGATGTGGCAGCGAAGTACACCGCCTTTAATACGAGAGCACTAAGCGATGTGGGATCCTGCAGTAGCCTCCATGATTGTTTCGCCAACAGTGCCAAGATAAAAAGTTTCAGGTCGTGAAATTCTAGTCCTCCCATGAACATGGGAGCGGTCATTATCTTCCGTGATACCCAATGAGGTTTTCTCTTTCCTTCTTTGTTTCCCCACCAAAAGCCCCTAATGAGGGTATTAGCCCTCTAGGAAGTCTGAAACACGCCATGGAATGCACTGAGATTGCTTGTGTGACTGACTTGATGAGAACTTCCTCCCCTCCAGTTGACCAAATTTTCTCAAGGCATCCTTTGATCTTAGACCAAATTCTGTCCTTGAGGAATTTAAATGTGCCATTTTTTAATTGACCGACATCAGAGGGTAAGCTCAAATACTCATTGAAATATTCATTAATGAGCTGTAACGATAGCTTTATCTCTTCCCGAACTGCAATAGGGCAACCTTTGCTGAAAAAGATTGATGACTTATCTCTGTTAACCCGTTGACCTGAAGCCCGACAATAAGTATCCAATAGGTTTGACAACTCAACTGCCCTCTCCACACTCGCCTTGAAGAACAACAGGCTGTCATTGGCAGACAAGAGATGATTCATCAGCAGAGCCGAAGAAGCCACCTTAATCCCACTTAGATGCAATGACTAGTTAGATTTTAATAGGCCAGAAAGGCCCTCCGCTGCCAACAAAAAGAGATAGAGGGAGATGGGATCTCCCTATTGAATACCTCTTGACGGTCTGAACTCCTCAAGCCTCTGTCCATTAAAAGAACTGAAAAGGATACTGACTTGACCATGTCCATGTGACCACTCAAATCCAGTGATTGTTGAAACCTAGTTTTATCGTTATAGCTTCCAAAAAATAGAGGTATCTGCTGAAATTTTGGACGGACAACTGAAACGGCTGGGCCACTTGGGCTAAACAAGTGATGGCTCGAACTCGAGCACCCGGCTTGTTGTGTAAGAGCATCTCCAGCCGTTGGCCCCCCGGGGGCGCATAAAATCGCCTCCTGGGGGCGAGCCGACGCTAAAACTCGGCGTGGGGGCTTTCAGGTTCCCAGCCGCCGGCCCCAGGGTCGCCCCCAGAAGGCGGTTTAAAAAAAAGGAATTCGACTAAAGTTTGGCAAACTGGACAAATATTCGGCGAACATGACATTACATAACAAAGTTAAAAAAACGACCGCAACTACAACTACGGGTCGAAGAATGCGCTGAGCGCGGCGAAGTCGCCGACGTCGCCGCCATCCTCGCCATCGTCCTCGTCGGCCTTCTCCTCCTTGACGCGGCCGCCCCTGCTGGACCCCTGCCCGGCGTTGCCCTGGCGGACCGGTAGCGGCGGCGCATCATCGTCGCTGTCGTCGAGGACGACAACGCCTCCCACGCCGCGGCCACGGTGCCGAGCGGCGAACTGCTCGTAGGCCCGGCACTGGCGCTCTAGCTCCGTCCGCGCCACTTCAAGGCCGCCGCGTCGTCGAGCTCCTCCTTGACGCCGCCGACGAGCCCTAGCTCCGTCTTCACACGGCGAGCCCTTGCTCCATCTTCACGGCGGCGAGCACCGGCTCCGTCTTCGCTTTGACGTAGCGGGGAGGAACCGAGGAGGAGGCGCGCCTGCCGCCCTCGCTGATGACGATGCCGGCGCTGCGGGTGCGCCGGCCGAGCGGCGTCTCTGCTGTGGGCTCGGCCTCGACGCTGAACACCGCCGGTGAGCGGGAGGAGTGGGAGGAGGAGCGGGAGGAGGAGTGGGAGGAGGAAGACACGGAGGAGCCGAACCTCCTAGGCATCCATTGCCCAGCGCTCCGGGGGACCGGGGCGGCGGTCGCGGCAGGGTATGCCAGCGGCGGGTCGTTGCCGCCCTCGAGGTACTGGAGAACCTCGTGGAGCGTGCGGTCGGGGGCGCCCCACCATAGGCGGCGCCCCTCGCAGTTCTTGACGCCCCCACCACCGGCGCCCCGTTGATGGATGCCAGCCGCTGCGCCTGCCGGCGCTGGAAGTACACCGCCTACGACTCGTGGTTGTCGGCGGTGTACTGCGGGAGGGCGCGCTGCTCCTCCGTCAGCGACGCCCGCGCGCGGTCAACCTCGACGGCGAAGAGGTCGGGGCGCACGTCGACGTCGGGCACCGAGGGAATCGGGACGCCACCGGCGCTGAGCCTCTACCCCGTCGGCCCGGCGCGCATGTCCGATGGCGCCGGGATGTTCACCTCAAGGAACAGGTACGCCTCCCACTCGTGCAGCGAGCGGCGGCCGAAGCCGTTGGCCGCCGCCCCATCGTCGGGGAACCGCTTGGCCATCGTCGCGGATGGGCTTGGGGAGAGAGGGTAGGAACATTGGCGGCGGCTGCACACGGGGAGAGAGGCAGCGCTCGGCGGCGACTGTGGGCGGGGTGTGGCCAGAGGCGAGGAGGGGGTGTTGCTTTTATAGCCGGGCGCCGTGTGTACACGTGGCGGGAGGGGGGGCGCCGCCGCGCCGCCTGTGAGGAATCAATGGAAGGCTGACCGGCGGCAGCCTTGCCATTGATTCCCCGCGGGAAACCGAGGCGTTCGGAGGACGACGAGGCGAGTGTCGCTGACTCGGCGGGCCCGCAACTCTTTCGCGCCAAAATCGCTCGCCCCGGCGTCCCCGGGCGCCCCAGCGCGCCGGGTTCGGTCTGAGTCCGCCGACGCCAGTTTCAACTTAAACCAGCAAAAACGACCTCCTAAAAACGCGATTGGACCGATTTTTGCGCGCCGGCGCAAAAATCGACTGGGGGCTTGGCGCGGCTGAAGATGCTCTAGCTGTGCACTGCAAAACAGGAGAAGCCTACGAAGCCCTCAAAAAAAAAGAAAAAGAAAAAGAAAAAGAAAGCAGAAGCCTACGAGAACCACAGTCCAGCCGACCAGCCGCCGCCGCGCGATAACCGGAGTTAATGGAGACGCCGCCCCCATGGAGGGTCCTCGAGTTCTACAGCGGTATCGGCGGCATGGTACTCATATCCTCCTTCTACTTCCGTACTGCACCTGAATCCTGCGGCACATCTAACGGCGACTAGGGTTCTGTTTTGCCGCCTCCTTTGTTCCCAGCGGTACTCCCTTGCGTCGTCGGGCGTTCGAGCGGAGGTGGTGGAGGCCTTTGACATCAACGACGTCGCCAACGACGTCTACGAGCACAACTTCGGCCACCGCCCCTGCCAGGTGCGTCCCGTTCCCCCAGAAATTTATAAGCCCTGGCAGACTTGGATCTAGGCGAAAACCGGAAGTTTCTTGCTGTGCTAACTGTTAAGCACTACTGATTCGTGGTGGTGAAAATTTTAGGCGACGAAACTGGGATATGTATTATCCTGATACCGGTAGTATCTCGACTAGCAGTGAGGATTAACTGCGCCCATCAGTTTATTTTTTACACCGCAAGTACCCTTAGCATGTATGCATTGTGCTCTATGCAGAATTTTCTCATACATTTGATTACTAAATTGGAAGGAATACTTGGAGAATTTATTTGAACTGACTACATTGTTAGAAAGAAGTTGACTATAGGCTGGTTGGATTTTTACTGATGATTCATCATGTCATCGTTAGATACATAAATTAAGGCATACACGATCTATATTGCAGCGGAGGAACATGTTAATTTTGACCGCACTACATCTACATGTATTGTTATGTCACTGCAGGGAAACATTCAAACACTCACTGCTGGTGATCTAGACAAGTACAAGGCACATGCATGGCTCCTTTCTCCTCCATGTCAACCATATACACGGCAAGGTTTGCTTATGGAGTAGCTTCCTTTTGACATTACCTGCTTCAGTTTCAAATTTCACTAATGGGTGGATTGCCATGCAGGACTTCAGAAACATTCAGCTGATGCTCGGGCATTTTCATTTATAAAGATTTTAAACCTTATGCAAAACATGAGCTTTCCTCCACAAATGTTATTTGTGGAAAATGTTGTCGGATTCGAGGTTTTTTTAAGCTTAAAATTATTTGAATCACAGTTGACTGTAGTATTGGACCTCTATCAGTATCAATTGCTTGTGACAGGTATCTGATACACATGACCAGTTGCTAGCGGTCCTTTCAACTCTCAGTTTCAACACACAAGAATTCATCCTAAGCCCCTTGCAGTTTGGTGTCCCATATTCTAGACCGCGCTACTTCTGTTTGGTAAGAACTTGTGCATCCACCTGCTGTTCCATTGCAATCAGTCGGCATAT
Source organism: Triticum aestivum (assembly GCF_018294505.1). Taxonomy (NCBI): domain Eukaryota; kingdom Viridiplantae; phylum Streptophyta; class Magnoliopsida; order Poales; family Poaceae; genus Triticum; species Triticum aestivum. The sequence continues at coordinate 302,776,762 of NC_057802.1, read as the reverse complement.
CTTAGCAAGAACATGTCATGGACCTTATTTACGTTATCATCTCAATTCTTCATCACTCTGGGAGCCCCAAAATGTGCAAAATGAGCGTGAGTAGATTAAAGGAGTATGTTGCTTATAAGTGGTCAAAATATGAGTTTGCCAAGCACCTAGAAGAGATCATAGCTAACCATAAGAAACTATTCTGGGTTTCCAGTTTCTTCAGAAGCGGGAAACTTCAGGAGACAGTTCCTGAGGAATTCCATAACTATTTAACCATACTTTATCTACAGGCAAAACAGGAATCTATGTGTTTTCCAAATCCATCAGTCAATGACAAGCTGCTTAGGACACCTACATGCCTAACATTGAACACTACGAGAACTCAGAATAGCTATGACCAGAATGAAGATGATCTGGAAGTAGTATGTAATCCAATAAGAAACTTCCTTGAAGCACAGAGTATTGGAGATAAGGAATCTTCAGCCATCATCTCTGACTGTAAGTACAGGTCTGCAGTTTGTATTTAAATTGTCAGGATGTTTGAAGCAGCAGGTCTTTAAATTGTCAGGATGTTTGAAGCAGCAGGTCCACAAATGTAATTTCAGCGCCACTCTCTATTATGTAGTTAAGGAGGCTGATGGATGCACTCCGATTGAAACTGCTTCACATGACTACACAGTTCCACTAAGCTTGATTGAACGGTGGGGAAATGCTATGGGTATCCTTAGTTCCTTCTTGACACTTGTCCTCGTAATGAGTAGGAATGTACTTCGGCATACATGTTTTGCTACCTTTTTGTTAACCAATGCTTGACTGTGGTGAGTTGGTGAATCCTTGACTGTTTGTAAGATATTGTATACCCTGAATCAAAACGGTGCTGCTGTTTTACTAAAAGTTATTATCGCTATGTGAAGGGCACAGGCTCTGTACTGGTTACATCTAAAGTAAGGCTCTTCTCTTTCCTGTCTTCAGTTCCAGTCTTCAGTTTTTTTGCACCACTCACCCTCTGGTGTCACCTCATTATTTTCACGATTCCTTATTTTGTGATAATGTTCTTCAAATTGTAGAGCCTCAAACCAGTTCCAAAAGAGAACCTTGAAATGTCTTCACTGAGTGAGTTGGGTCTACGGTTTTTCACCCCTCGAGAGGTGAATACCTTCTCATAATTTCACATATATTTACATTTACATACTTCTGTTCTCTTATGATTCATAGCATGTGGTATTCATTTATTTTTCAGGTCGCTAATTTGCATTCATTTCCCCCGAGTTTCCGTTTTCCGGATCAGATAAGCCTCAGACAACAGTAAGTGTTTTTAGTCCCACCTTTCCCTCTGTGATGTGAATTCAGGAAGCTACGTTTTGATCGTGATTCATCCAGTAAAATGTGAAAGAGTCAGTCATTTGTTCTACTAGAAATCATTATCCACTAGTTGAATGACGCTTTGCTCATTTTGTAGGTATGCCATGCTGGGTAATAGTCTGAGCATAGCGGTTGTGGCTCCTTTGTTGTGCTATCTGTTTGCCGAGACATAGACAAGTTCTCAATCATTTGGCAGGTGATATTCACCTTGGCCCGCCATCTGATATTTGTCAAAATCTTGCCACACTTGAGTTGCAAGTATGATATTTTATCCATCAGTTTTTGTGTGTCTCCGATCTGTGCATTGTTGTGAGTTGTGATCATGCTCATCCTTCACGCCACGGTGCAGTTTCACCGAGCTTGAGGACGTGCGGTCAATTCGCTGACGGCCTAGCAGGTAGTATTACAGTGAAGAGGTGGGTGCGTCCAAAATAAGGCGGCATGTACGGCCGAAGCTCAACCTTTGGATCTATTGTAGCATATACCAATACCAGTCCCAAGTACTCCCTCCGTCCCAAAATAAAACTAGTACAAAGTTGAGTCACTTATTTGTAAAATTAGTACAAAGTTGAGTCATTTATTTTGGGATGGAGGGAATATTAGGGGTCGACCTCTGCTTTGTGCCTTCCACTCCACAGCCATATTTATGTTGCAACATTGCATGTTTTGAGGCCCAGTTAGTAATGTGATAATTTTGTTTTGGGCAAGTGTAATGTGATACTATGTGATGACTTATCGTATTGCGTGCAATAAATGGATGCAAATCAAATCCCACTATGTACCTGGACAATGCACGAGCCTCAGCTTTCAATTTTAAAAGTTTCTGTTCAACCCCTGTGAACAATATAGCCAGTCGTGTCCATCATTTTACTCGATCATTTTCGAGAAACACATCGCCTTCACTTCATTTCCCCCCGTGATCTCGCTCCCCCAAACATTCTAACATTCTATAGAGTTCAACTCGAAAAAAAGAAAAAGACATTCTATACAATTCAGAGGTGCATCGTGACCTGCAAACTGAGCCTAGCTCGGATGATTTAGATTTCTTACCGAGTCTAGCTCGGATGATTAGATTTCTTATGGAGTCTAGCTCGGATTATTAGATTTCCTATAATAAAACCAGCTCACAAGGATTCAAGTACAGACTTGACATTGGCGTTCACCTTTTTTGAATTTATTTTCAGGATTTCAATGGTTGGAGACGTTACGTCCATTACGAGCTGTCTACGATCACTTTGTTAATCTCAAAAAATTATGCCGGCTCAATCTCTTGACATCCCCATGGAATACGAGGCGCCTACGGGGACTTTGTCAATCTCAAAATATTATGCCGGCTCAAGCTCTGAGGTGCTCATAGGGATATGGTGTGCATGCGTGCGTTCATTGATGTGAGTGTCTTTGATTGTAGTGTGTTAAAAGAAAAAAAAACTACACCGTGACCGAGGAGGAGCGCAGAGCGGCAGTTCTTTTTTAAACACGGTACAATCGAAGTCAGCTCCTACACCTATGAGCACCTTCGAGTGGTTGAGCTGGCATAGTATCTTGAGATTGACCAAATCAGCACAGGCGTCTCATAGTCAATGAGAACATCTTCTTCAATTGTATGAACATCATCAGAAAAGCTGAAATAAATATAGAGAACTACGAGAACCAATATCAAATTTAAGACCTAGAACTGATGGGCCGAGAATGCCACAACAGTTTAGGTTCGCAGAGAGCGGCTGTTCTTGGGGGTCAACATCGCATACTTGCGCAGTTCCGCTCAATCCCTAGCTAAACCCCTCCTCCCCGCCACCATGCGCCGCCCACCACGGCTCCGAGGAGCCTCCTCGCCCTGGCTCGCATGGCGTTCCCTTTGCGCCACCGCCTCCGCCATCCCCATTCCCGCCGCGCCGCCCCACCAAACCGATCCCCTGTCTGCCCACTTCTCCAACCGCCCGGCCGCGCGCGACCCCGCCGTCGTGGAGAACCTCACCTCCACCCTCCGCGCGCTCTTCGCCTCATCCCCGTCCCACCCGCGTGCCTTCACCCTCCTCAAGTCGGCCGCCTTCGACGCGGGCCTCGCCCCGGGCGCCCTCGTCGACGCCGTCCTCTCAGCCGCGGCCGGCCCTCACTCCGGCTCCCCAGTCGCAGCCGTTCACGTGTCCCTCCTCAGCCGCCTCCTCACCTCCCTCTCCCGCGCCGGCCGCGCCAGCGCGGCCGCCGACGCCTACGCCCACATGGTCGCCCGCGGCGTTGTCCCGGATGTCAAGTCCCGCACCGACCTGCTCGTCACCACCGCGCGCTGCTCGTCGGCCCGGGACGCGCTTGCGCTCTTCGCGGAGATGCGGGGGAGGGGCGACCGCGTGGACGCATGGATGTTCGATGCGCTCATGCGGGCCTGCGTCAAGGAAGGGATGCTCGAGGATGCTGTCAGGCTGTTTGATGAAATGCCCGGCGCTGAGATCGAGCCCGACCAGCGCGTCTACGCTCTCGTGATCGCGGCACTGTGCAAACTGCGTGATGCTGACCGCGGGCTCCACCTCCTTGGGGAGATGAAGGAGGCTGGCTTCGAGACGTGGGACTTCACCTACAGGTCTGTGGTGGATGTGCTTGTCAAGGTGGGGAGGATGGAGGAGGCTCTGCGGGTCAAGGACGAGATGCTGTCTGCCGGTAAGAAAATGGATGTCGTTCTCGCGACGATTTTGATGCATGGGTATTGCTTGCGAGGCGAGGTCGAGAAAGCTCTGGATCTTTTCGACGAGACCCTGGCGAATAGTATATTGCCAACTAATGTGACGTATGGGACGCTTATAAGAGGCTGTGATCAAGCCGGGATGACACAGAAGGTGTATGTGCTATATCGCCAGATGAGAGGGCAGGGGCTGTTGCCAAGTTCACACGAGTTCGGTTTGGTTATCAAGGGCCTGTTGTGCGATAAACAGTGGGAAGATGCTGTAAGCTTGTGCGTGGAGATGGCTGATTCTAGGCTACCGGATGTCTTCACGTACAATGGTCTAATTCGTTGGCTCTGCCAGCAACACAAACTCCGCGAAGCACTTAACTTGTTTGGTAAGATGAAGGAAACTGGAGTGAAACCATCTGTTGTGACATACAACAGCTTGTTAATGGGTTACTGTGAGAAGGGGTGCATGGATGAAGCAGTCAAACTGTACTCAGAGATGCCTGTGGAAGGATTTGTACCTAATGTTTTCACGTACACATTTTTGATGAAAGGGTATATCAAGAAGAAGGCTTTTGACAAGGCATATGCCCTCCTTGATGAAATGAAACAAAATGGAGTTTCTTGCAATGAGTATACACATAATGTTCTCATAAATGGCATTTGCATGAGTGACCGGATTTATGAAGTTGATGAAATGTTGAAGAACTTCATAGGTGAAGGTTTTGTCCCGACCACAATGACATACAACAGTATCATCAATGGATTTGTGAAAGCTGGTATGATGGGCTCAGCATTTGCTATGTATCAGCAGATGCGTGAGAAAGGTATACCCGCCAACATAGTAACATATACCAGTTTCATTGACGGTTACTGCAGGACCAGTTGTTGTGATCTGGCACTTAAAATGCTAAATAATGTGAGGCGCAAAGGCCTTCAACCTGACATTGCTGCGTACAATGCTTTAATAAGTGGGTTTTGCCATGAAGGGAATATGTCTCATGCACTGCAATTTCTTGTTATTCTGCTGAAAGATGGTTTAACACCCACATCTGCCGTCTACACTAATTTTATTACCGGGTACAAGGATTTGAAAATGATGAAAGAAGCTTCCAAATTCTATGAGAGCATGATTAAAGAAGGAATTGCCGCTGATACAGTAACATACACTACCTTAATCGACGGTTTCTCAAAAGATGGCAATGTAGCCTTTGCATTGGAATTGTACTCAGAGATGATGGCCAAGGGTAACATTCCCGATGATATCACTTTCACAGCGTTAACACATGGCCTTTGCCGCATTGGAGACATTGATGGTGCTAAGAAGTTATTGGACGACATGAGGAGATTGGATGTATGCCCTAATGCTCTTATTTATAACATGCTGATAAATGGAAGCCTCCGTGATGGTAAGCTGCAAGAAGCATTCCAGTTGCATGATGAAATGCTCAACAGGGGAATTGTTCCTGATGATACAACATCTGACATATTGGCTGGCCAGAAATCTCCGGAAGGTCAGTTGTGTTGATGCAGAGAGTCCTATTTAAAATTTCTGCCAGTTAAGAGAATCTTGGCTTATGCAGATTGAAGCTTCCAGTGCATGACAACATTGGGAAACTGTTAAATGAGTAAAACCTTAACATGCCAGATGGAAGCAAACGTAAGCATTGGGATTTGAGTATGAGATGTATTTGTTGTGTTATCTGTTTTTTTATAGATGAAACCCTGCTTTTCATTAAATTATAAGAGCTTGATACAGGAAGAATCTACTAGCATGTAGGAGGGCGGAACATCTAACTGAATCAAAACCACTATCACCACCGACTATATTGTGTAGCTTAAATTTGATATCTGCATTGTTCCTGATGCTTTGTGATTATTCTACTTTAAGCTTTTCTGACGAATATAGCAAAACCTTGAGGCTTTGCCTCTGTCTTTGATGGTCAATACATTTTCTGTCAAATAATACCTGGTTTGTTATCGATGAACTGGACGTTTCAATTTATATATGCTTGAGATGTTCCTCATCTCTTCTGATCTGACAGGTTACATCTACTCCCTCCGTTCGGAAATACTTTCCTAGAAATGGTTGTATTTAGACTTGTTTTAGTTCTAGATACAACCATTTCTAAGACAAGTATTTCCGAACGGAGGGAGTACTTATGAGATGAGGTGAATGTCAGTTTTTTTGACTTTGGGTTCTTCTCCTAGAGCTCTGTGTTTCGTAGTAATATTAGTATGTTAGGCAAACCAGACGAGACTTGGTAGAATCCTAATATTTTGAAATAAGAGAACAACAGGTGCTGATCACAACTATATCTGGGATGCTGAGACAAGACGTTTCTACGTGGAGTTCTCCGGCGACAACGAGTAGATTAGATTAGAGGTCCCGTACGGCAGCCTGGATCCGATGACATGGGACCGTTGCTTTCTGTTTCCCCCTCTCAACATTTTCACAAGTTGAGACTTCCGGTGCCAAGATGCAAATTTATTACACTCAGAGGCCACTTGTATGCCGTATTCATATATATCTATGTTGGCTCTTTGGTAGTGAAAATGTTGAGATATTCAACTTGTGAAGTCCGCGACATATGACAATGCGTGTATGATATGAAGTCGTATGTTTCAGTGATACTATATGTACTTCTATTCTAGAAATGGATTGAATATTTAGAATAATGCCGCATATGGGGCTTTACAGTGCGGTCCCATTGTCAGCACATGTCTGCTACATATGACAATGCGTGTATGATATGAAGTCATATGTTTCGACAATATTATATGTGCTTCTGTTCTAGAAATGGATCAAAATGTTTGTATTAAAATAATGCCGCATATGGGGCTTTACAGTGTGGTCCCATTGTCGGCATAAGATTCCATGCTCCTACCCGCGGCCGAGCCAGCCATGGGTTCATGTCCATGTGATTCCTACCTAGAGTTGGCCTTCCAGCGATGTTCATGGATGCTTGCCTATCTGCTCTCTTCGGTGTGCACACGAGGAAGTGCAAATGTCAGCACGCATATTTTCTAATGTCTGCTCTCAGCGGTTTCGTTTCTTGTTGTTGGCGGAGTGCGCGGCTGCGTTCCCATCAGGGAAAATTTTGTTTTTGCCACTCTAGATTTTGTCAATTTTTCTTATGCCACTCTAGATTTTCACATTTCACTTTTGCCACTATTAGTTTTTGACAATTATCACAATTGCCATTCCCATGGCGAGGGCAAAAATTTCAGAGTGGCAATTGTGATAATTGTCAAAAGCTAAGAGTGGCAAAAATGAAATAAAATTATTTTGCTTTTGCCACAGAATGGCAATTGTGATAATTGTCAAAAGCTAAGAGTGGCAAAAGTGAAATGTCAGAATCTAGAGTGGCATAAGAAAAATTGGCAAAATCTATAGTGGCAAAAACAAAATTTTCCCTTCTCATTAAGGTGATCGTCGTTGCCATCATGCTCTTCTTCGTGGTCTGTCGCCCCAACTTTCCATCGAAGATGTCGCCGGAACTAGGCAGGGCATCCTCATTGTCGTCGTCGCATGCGTTGGTGATACGCTCATACGACTCGTGTATGTCTATTGAGGCCGTGTTCCTGGGAACAGATTTATGGAGATAAGATGCTTGTAGCCCTTCCTATAGTATGAAATGGACCAAGAGCCTCCTTGAATATATGGGACCAAGGGATCAAAATCTACAGGCTGGATCAAGGGGTTGCGAAAAATGTGCTAAAATAGTGTGATTCTCACATGTAAGCGGTTGAAGGAGACAAATAAGAAATGACAGGTGAGAAGCTAGGTGAGAGATACATACATTCATGGGTGGAGGTTGAAGGGAATACGGTCGGATGGTGGACTTGGTTGGTATGTCGTCTGCCCTTGCTTTTACTATCATGGTCGTGGTTGTCTGAAGCGGCTTTGCATCGTAGCTGATGAAAAACTACTCAGCGTCGTCCAAGGGTCCGACGTACTCATACATTGGGTTGGGCCTAACCTAAGGGGTTGTGTCCTCCTATCTAGCCAAGTAACCAAAATCTCCATCCCTGTGAGGCGGTGTTGATGAGGCGTTGAACTTTCTAGTGGAGGTGCTCAACGTCCTGCATCTCTGTAATGGATGGCTTCATGCCCCATGAACATCGGCGTTGAGGTCGGCAGACGAGTACGACGGAAGTCCCTTGGCCATGCTGTGTATTGGGACATCCGGGTAGTAGAATCAGATCTATTTGCCATTTCTTGACTAAATCGGGTAATCCTAGGCTAAAGTATTTGGCGTGCGGCTTCAATTGAATGTTGGCTCGCCGCACTAGCTTGCCTCATTTTCCAGGGACCTCAGCTGAAAGTATTTCTTCCACAACCCGAGGTAGGGATTGGTTTCTAGGAAGCTTTCGCACATTGCTATAAAAACAAGAAATGTGGAGCACTCTTTTGGTGTAGGGTGGTGGAGTGGAATGTGATTAGAAGAGTAGGCCACGGAAAAAAGTCGTGTAGTGGCAACGACATTCCCCGCAACACAAACGGTAATATATAGAAGCACTCTTTGGTGTCCCACGGGGTCGGGGCTGTGTTTGGGATCGGGGTGGCCTCTTCGGCTGGTGCTAGCGAGCCGACCTCCCGATGTGTCGGAAAGAGGCTGCGGTTGGCGAGCCACCTGAGTTGTCCGTCGGTCACATCAGACAACATCCATCGTTCTTTGTTAGGATTCGTGGTTCTATTGATACGGCGATGACATAGGCACGTACACCTTGTGATTAAAATGTTGGTACGGCTCACAAATGTTAAGTAAATATAGTCACCTTGATATAAAATGAGAGAAATAGAGCAAACAATTGACATGGTTAAATAGGGCGGCGGCTTGTAATCTCAAATTTTACTCTCTCCAGTCGGTAGGGTGTGTGTTTGCTCTTATGTTCTCGATTTGACTTGACAATATATGTGTTATGTGCCGCCAAAATGTTATATTTACAAACTTTGTTCGAACATGAATCCAGTGACATATTTTTATCATATACAATGCATATTTCATTAATCAAATTGAGGAAAAGAATACTGTTGATCCTATTAGCCCGACCGGATAGTGTATTTGAAAAGGGCATGATAAACATGAATGAAGGTTGTATGACCATGTGTTTGTGGCAGACAAACACCGAGGCAGCTAGGATGTTGATTGTTTGTTATGTGTTCTTTATTGTCTAAATTTAATATTATTTAATACTTCTATCAGATATGTACCCTAAAAATGTGTTTCTTCTACGAACTGAATGTAGCTCGGATGGTAAGGTTTAGTTTCTTTGTGGTAGAATTAACCCAACAGAGTTTATGTTTTAGACTTGACACAGGTGGTTGCATTTCTGAATTTATTTCATTCTTTCCGACAATGTTCTTTTAGTGGAAGGAGACATTTCCGTTGATTACGACTATGATGACCTCGTCAAATCTCAAGATGTTGTGAACCACGGTATCTCGGAGATGTGCATAGGGATAATGTGTGCACGCATACGTTTATAGAGGTGAGTGCATATGAGCATCTACGATTGTCTGATTTAGAAATGTGTTTCTTTTCTAACATTTCTTTATGAGGAAAAGAAGGGAAGAATAAGCTGTAGGTATATCGCAGCCGTAGCGGCTACAACCGTGCGCAGCCCATCAAGAAACTTCGGGCTGCATGCACAAAGCGCAAAGCTAGTGCCACCACGTAAGCCAATTACTAACGGCGCATGTCCCAATCTCCCTCGGCAGCCAAGCCAGGCACGAGGAGAAGAGGCCGACCGGCCGGAGATCGACCGAGATGCATCGGTCGTCGAGCTACTACCTGTCATCCTCTTCGTCGTCGTCGTCGTCTTCGGCGGTGGCGGCGTCGGTGCCTGGTGGGCCGAACGGGAATGCGGGGATGGACGTGGACCAGCTGCCGATGTACGACCCGCACTCGGACACGGCCAAGAAAGAGGCCCTCGACGCCTCCCGCGCCAACCTCGCCCACGCCCTCGTCCACCTCGTCCCCGTCGTCGTCCTCCTCTGCGGGCTCCTCCTCTGGTCGCTCTCCACCACCCCCGTCCCCCCGGCCGGTACGTACACGCGCGCATGCAGCCATGCACACATCCCTACTCTGCCCTGTTGGTTCAACGCCGAGATCAATTACTTCTTGGATACCCAGATAAACATAAACGTGTGCTGCCGATCGATGACGTATTTAATCTTTGTTTCCCCTCGTGCCCTGGCCCCTGTTCCGTTTCATGCCCATACCTTTTTTTAAGCCATCTCTTATTTTCTTGCTTCTGCCATGTGTATGCATGCAGAGGTGGGCGTGATTGTGCTAAAGAAGGAGAGACTAATGGCGCTGAAGAGTGGGCCCGAGCATAGCTCGAACGGCCCTCGCATGGTGGCTGCGATGGAGGATCCGGATCCGGTAGGCAACACTATTGGGAAAAGAATAAAGAAGGACGGACTTAAGAAATGAAATGTGTAGATATGGTCCCTGTTGTTTTTTCTTAGTAAAAGAGCAAATTGTTGCATGTATACCTATTTTGAAAGAAAAAACCGACCGACAACGTATTAAATGGGTTTTTTCCCGATCATTAGAGATCTGATTCCAGGGTTGCTGGTTCAACTCATAACACAAGTGGCAAGTTTTTAGAGAGGTCAGACTGTAGCCAAAACCAGAAAAAGGCTACAAATTGATTCCACGGAGGGGCGTGTCCATCCCCCAACCTCCAAATCCCTCTCCTCTCTCCCCCCCCCCCCCCCCGCGGAATTGTCCTGTAGATGTAGCAAAACTCGGTACATGTCCTGAATAGGGGAGAAGAGAAACCAATTCAAAGCTGTAAACATGGATCTGTTTATCAGGATAGGAAAAACGTCTACAAGTGCTTGATGAATGGTTCTCATTTTTTCTGGTTGTCGTGTTGTCTTTGCCAATGTGTTTTTGATTGATTCTCAGCATAGGGAAGCGTATGCGGCTGCTTGACAAATGGTTCTTATCTTTTTGGGTTGGCGTGATTACTAACTTTGCCAATGTGTTTTCCATGGTACCTTTTTGACGCTGTATTCCATTTATTGGGGGTTTGCGGAAGCAACATGTCGAGAGGAATTGCGGGTCCACCTTTGCGGTCATGTGGATTTCTGATTCAGGAGTAGTTTGCATGTGGTCAAGTTTGTAATAGTTTTCATCCAGGTTTTTTTTCTTAATTAACAAGATAATTCTTTTTTGCTTAACTAATGTATTAGGTAAATCTTTTGTATCCGTTTTGAAAAAAATATATCGACGTAGTGGTTCATTGGAACGAAATCCAAGGTTTACCTTCCAGTTTTCACCTTGATTTGCATGTTTAGTTCAAGTTTCTGTCATGGTCCATGAGAAGGGGTATCATTGAATTTTGATTTGCATAGTGTGCATGAAAGCGCAGGTTATCTCCCAGAGGGGGGGGGGGGTGAATGTGAGATTTTTGTAAATTCATCAAATTCTGAAGAATTTGACGAAGATCAAAGTGAAGAAATAGAAACACAAGGGAAACTAGGTCATCACAGAATCGAAGTACATGCAATCATGATACATAAGAATGAAGATCATGCAATCAAACAGTCATACAAGCATGAAGAATATGAATAGAGGAAATGAAAGATAGTGTGATGAAAATGTTCAGTTCAAATTCGTCACAGCATAGATCACAAATTCATCAGCAACGAAATAATGTAAGGGAGGGTGAGGAATTTGAAACCAGGTTGGCGCGGTTAAGACAATGCAATTTGGTAGACCAGTTCCAGTTGCTGCATCAACTTTACATCTGGTTGAGGCGGCTGAGTCGCAACTCCGAGGACACACAGTCCTCACCGTATTCCTCTTGAGCTAAGGCCCGCAGACATCGCACAATCACTCGTGGAAGTCTTCAAGGTAGACTTCCAAAACTTTCACATACTTGTTCACCGGCACACCACAATGATTGTTGGTGTACTCAGAACTTGACGGCTAACCGACTGGAAGAATGGAAGTCTTCAAATAACAGGCGTCGGATCACACAGATCAATTTCTTCAGTGATGCTCAATTACTTTGGCTCTGGATTTTTCCTCACTTAGGATTCTCTCAAAGTCGTCAGAGGATGGGTTGCTCTCAAATGACAAGTGTCAAGTTCTCTCAGAGCAGCCAACCAACAAGTGGTTGTGGGGGCGGGGGGCTATTTATAGCTAGGGGCAACCCGACATGAATTGTCATAAATGCCCTTCTCTGATTCGACCATTGTCAGGATAAGGACCCACTCGACAACGGGCACCCGACGCAGCAACGGTCATAATTTGAACTGGCAAATTCACCGGGGCACTCAATTTCCTCACTTTTTGGGCAGATCGCACTGGCGTACTCCTAACTCCTCAGCGTGACCAAATTCTTCAGCGACCAGATGAACTTCGTCACTGTTGCTAGCAAATGTGTCAGCTATACTGGAGATTTCCAAAGGCTTCACTCGAAGCGACTTTTGTGTATGGGTTTGAGTAAGTTTGAGCATCACTTTGGAAAAGTGAAATATGTTTCACCTAGACCCCCTTTAATAGTACAATTTTTCCTATGACTCAAATAATAATAAAAGTAACTATGAAAACAAAGTCTTCAAGCTTCAAAGTCTTCACATCAATTCCTTCAAAGGTCGTACCAATTTCATCACCAAATTCTTCACTTGAAGAAATCCATTTTTAGGGGTCGTCTTCCATGTTAAACCAAATCTTTAGGGACTCTTTCTCCTGTGTAATCTCGCAAACACATTAGTTCCTCAACCTATTTGTCTTCAATACTCCAAAATCAATAAGGGATGCACTTACAATCTCCCCCTTTTTGGCGATTGATGACAAATTGGTTAGGTTTTCAACGGGAGTAAAAATAATTAAGGTGTAAGTACAGAGTTTGAGGAAATTGGTTACAAGATATTGGGAACCCCCCTGAAGATGTGCATCTGAGGAATTTGCTTTGGATTGCAAAGGCACATGGCAGTTTGAAATTGTGGAGATATCCCTTATATCTTGGAATCCAATCATGCATGATCATAAGATATTTAAAGAGTATGAATGCATGATTAAGACTGGTGTGTGAAGAAATTGTGCATGCATGAGCAGATATATTTAAGATCGGAGCATGTGCATCAAATGTAGCAAAAGAGTCAGACAACAAACAATTATTAAGTTACAACTCATCAAAGAGCACATCCAGAAAAGTTCAAGAGTTGCGACTTAAGAAAAAACAACCCATATAACGACCCGCTTGAAGACTAACGCAGACTTCTCCCCCTTTGTCATAAAATGCCCAAAAGGAGAGGAATCTGAGGACTAGTGCCCATGAAGAAAAACATCATGGAGAGGCCAAGGGAGCGCCAACATTGTTGGGGTTGAGCGATGCAGAAGGAACAACAGCAGTGTCTTCAACAACTTCATTTTCATCAGTGGAGCGTGATGAAGATTCTGAACTCGACATCAAAGGAGGAACTTAAGTTTTCTTGAACTTCCTCCTTGGCGGTTCAGCTCAGTCAAAGTTCATTTGAAATTCCATAGCAGCAAGTTTGTCATCGGATTTGAAATGTGAGAGAATGGCCCATGATCTGTCAAATATCTCATGAAGATTGTAGCGGTTTTCTGCGCACTGCGTTATGCGTCACAGTCATGTTGGCTTGTACAACAGCAAACCGATGCTTAACCCGGCGATGATGCTTGTCAACTTTCTGATGAAGAATAATAAGCAGCTCATGGTCAGTCATGACACGTGGTGCTTCAGGTGAAGTGAATGGCCTTGAAGCTTTTGCTGCAGTATCCTGGCTAGCAGATTCATCAACGTTGGAGCTGGATATAGGCTGATGGAATTGTCCATCAAGGGGAATAATTCCTTCATCAATGACGGTCTTGCCTTTGCCAGGTACCGTGGACAGAGTGCTTTGAAGAATGTCAACTTCAGGCAAATAGCTCAAGTGATTTTGACCATCAGCCTTGTAGTGGATTGAAGACCGGGATCTAATGAATCTCATAATCCATGGTGCGTACGGCTTCAATTCATAAGGTGACTGAGCCATAGTGACCAAAGTCCTCACGAAGAAATCATGAATGTTGATGGGAGTTCCATGACTGATGTGGAACAACAAATTCTTCATAACTCCCACAACTTCTTCAGTGTTAGAATTGTGACCTTTGATCGGGCTGAGGGTCTTTGCCAAAATGCAATAGACAGTCTTCAGCACATAAAGCAAATCCTTCACTAGGAAGGTTGTCCGGGCATCATTTGGTTCAGCCATTGGCTTCATCAGTACTTGCATCCGATGGTTGGGTAGCTTAGGTTCTTCATATATTTCCTTTGCTTCTTCTTGGGGTGGATCAACTGGAAGAGCACGAAGTAATTCGTCAATTGGTGCTTTGTAGTGAGTGTCTTCACTCATCCAATCCAAAGCCAAAGTTGCAGTGTCGTCAGCATTGCCAGAGAAATGTGCAGTTGCATAGAATTGAAGAATGAGTTCTTCATTCCAGTCGCAGACGTTAGTGCAGAAGTTGAGTAGTCTGGCATCATGAAGAACGGCCAAGACTGGCCGGAAACAGGGAATTGATTCCATATCCACATGAGGAATATGGTGATGCGGGAAAACTTTGTTCTTGTCGAATAGGAGTGAAGCATAGTAATTCATCTGTGTTCTTGTCCAAAACCTCAAACGCCGGAGTTTGGCAGAGTCATAGGGTGACTCGCCAATGAAGAAATTCTTCTCTTTGAAGAATTTGGCACTATCAAATGTTGGTCGTCTGAGGCCTTTGCCAATCTTGGGCATTACGGGGACGGGTTGAAGATTTTGCCTTTTTGATCTCACATCAAAGATAGGCCTTGGAGAGCCGGTTGAATCATTTGGATCTGTAATTCCAAGAGATTTCGCAACTTCCTCAGCACTGGCTGTTGTGACTGTATCGGTGTCTGATAACCCACAAGTATAGGGGATCAATTGTAGCCTCTCTCGATAAGTAAGAGTGTCGAACCCAATGAGGAGCTAAAGGTAGAACAAATATTCCCTCAAGTTCTATCGACCACCGATACAACTCTACGCACGCTTAACATTCTCTTTACCTAGAACAAGTATGAAACTAGAAGTACTTTGTAGGAGTTGTTGGATAAGTTTGCAAGATAATAAAGAGCGCGTAAATCTAGGGGCTGTTTATATAAAGGCACAACTAAGTTAGTTTTAGTAGAGAGCTTGTTGTCACACAAGAAAGTTATTTGTCGTTGGGCAATCGATAACTAGACCGGTAATCATTATTGAAATTTTATTTGAGGGAGAGGCATAAGCTAACATACTTTCTCTTCTTGGATCATATGCACTTATGATTGGAACTCTAGCAAGCATCCGCAACTACTAAAGATCATTAAGGTAAAACCCAACCATAGCATTAAAGCATCAAGTCCTCTTTATCCCATACACAACAACCCCCTTACTCGGGTTCATGCTTCTGTCACTCAAGCAACCCACTATAAGCGAATCATGAACGTATTGCAACACCCTACAACGGGAATCCCTCACGCTTGCGCGACACGGAGAGCACCATAGGACAGCACCAATGATAAAACAATTAACCCATAGGACAAAACGGATCTACTCAAACATCATAGGATAGCCATACATCATTGGGAAATAATATATAGCGTTGAGCACCATGTTTAAGTAGAGATTACAGCGGGTAAAAGAGGGGTTACACCGCTGCATAGAGGGGGGAAGAGTTGGTGATGAGGGCGGTGAAGTTGTTGGTGTAGATTGCGGTGATGATGATGGCCCCGGCGGCGTTCCGGCGCCACCGGAAGAGAGGGGGAGAGGGCCCCCCTTCTTCTTCTTCTTCCTTGACCTTCTCCCTAGATGGGAGAAGGGCTTCCCCTCTGGTGCTTGGTCTCCATGGCATGGGAGGGGCGAGAGACCCTCCGAGATTGGATCTGTCTCTCTGTTTCTCTCTGTTTCTGCGCTCCCTGATTCTGTCCTTTCACCGTTTCTTATATTCCCGGAGATCCGTAACTCCGATTGGATTGAAATTTGAACACGATTTTTATCCGGATATTAGCTTTCTTGCGGTGAAAGAAGGACACCAACCGCCTTACGGGGTGTCCACGAGGGTCAGGGGCACCCCCAGCCTCGTGGCCCCCTCGGGCATCGTCCCGCGTTGATTCCACTTCCCAAAATTCACATATATTCCAAAAAAAATCTCCATCAGTTTTTATCCCGTTTGGACTCCGTTTGATATGGATTTTCTGCGAAACAAAAAAATGCAACTAACAGGAACTGGCACTGGGCATTGGATCAATATGTTAGTCCCAAAAATAGTATAAAAAGTTGCCAAAAGTATGTAAAAGCTGTAGAATATTGGCATGGAACAATAAAAAATTATAGATACGACCGAGACGTATCAGCATCCCCAAGATTAATTCTTGCTCGTCCTCGAGTAGGTAAATGATAAAAAAAGATAATTTTTGATGTGGAATGCTACCTAGCATAATCTTGATCACATAATCCAATCATGGCATGAATATTAAGACACGAGTGATTCAAAGCAATAGTCTATCATTTGACATTAAGACAATAATACTTCAAGCATACTAATAAAGCAATCATGTCTTTTCAAAACAACATGGCCAAAGAAAGTTATCCCTACAAAATCATATAGTCTGGCTATGCTCCATCTTCACCAAATAAAATTTTCAAATCATGCACAACCCCGATGACAAGCCAAGCAATTGTTTCGTACTTCTGATGTTCTCAAACCTTTTCAACTTTCACGCAATACATGAGCGTGAGCCATGGATATAGCACTATAGGTGGAATAGAATATGATGATGGAGGTTGTGTGGAGAAGACAAAAAGGAAGAAAGTCTCACATCGACGCGGCTAATCAATGGGCTATGGAGATGCCCATCAATTGATGTCAATGTGAGGAGTAGGGATTGCCATGCAACGGATGCACTAAGAGCTATAAGTGTATGAAAGCTCAAACTGGAAACTAAGTGGGTGTGCATCCAACTTGCTTGCTCATGAAGACCTCAGGCATTTGAGGAAGCCCATCATCGGAATATACAAGCCAAGTTCTATAATGATAATTCCCACTAGTATATAAAAGCGATAACTCAAGAGACTCTCTATATGAAGAACATGGTGCTACTTTGAAGAACAAGTGTGGTAAAAGGATAGTAACATTGCCCTTTTTTTTGCGGGCTTCTTTGGCCCTATTTTTTTATTTAGGCTTCTTTGGCCTCTTTTTTTTCATGGGGCAATGCTCTAATAATGATGATCATCACACTTTTATTTACTTACAACTCAATATTACAACTCGATACTAGAACAAAGATATGACTCTATATGAATGCCTTCGGCGGTGTACCGGGAAGTGCAATGATCTAGCATAGCAATGACATAAAAAAACGGACAAGCCATGAAAACATCATGCTAGCTATTTTATGATCATGCAAAGCAATATGACAATAAATGCTCAAGTCATGTATATGATGATGATGGAAGTTGCATGGCAATATATCTCGGAATGGCTATGGAAATGCCATGATAGGTAGGTATGGTGGCTGTTTTGAGGAAGATAAAAGGAGGCTTATGTGTGATAGAGCGTATCGTATCACGGGGTTTGGATGCACCGGCGAAGTTTGCACCAACTCTCGAGGTGAGAGAGGGCAATGCACGGTACCGAAGAGGCTAGCAATGATGGAAGGGTGAGAGTGCGTATAATCCATGGACTCAACATTAGTCATAAAGAACTCACATACTTACTGCAAAAATCTATTAGTCATTGAAACAAAGTACTACGCGCATGCTCCTAGGGGGATAGTTTGGTAGGAAAAGACATCGCTCGTCCCCGACCACCACTCATAAGGAAGACAATCAATAAATACCTCATGCTCCAACTTCGTTACATAACGGTTCACCATACGTGCATGCTACGGGAATCACAAACTTCAACACAAGTATTTCTACAATCCACAACTACCAACTAGCATGACTCTAATATCACCATCTTTATATTTCAAAACTATTGCAAGGAATCAAACATATCATATTCAGTGATCTACAAGTTTTATGTAGGATTTTATGACTAACCATGTGAATGACCAGTTCCTGTCAACTCTCTAAATAGATATAAGTGAAGCAAGAGAGTTTAATTATTTCTAAAAAATATATGCCCATACTCTAACAAATATAAGTGAAGCAAAATAGCATTCTACAATTGGCGGTTTTCTATGTGGAGAGAAACAAGCAATCCAAACTTCAAATGATATAAGTGAAGCACATGAAGCATTCTATAAAGCCGTACTCAAAGGATATAAGTGAAATGCAAAGAGCATTCTATAAATCAACCCAGGACTATCTCATACCAGCATGGTGCATAAAAGAAAAGTGAAAACTAAATGCAAAATACGCTCCAAGATTTGCACATATCGCATGAACAAAACGAATCCGAAAACATACCGATATTTGTTGAAGAAAGATGGGATGCCTTCCGGGGCATCCCCAAGCTTAGACGCTTGAGTCTCCTTGAATATTTACTTGGGGTGCCTTGGGCATCCCCAAGCTTGAGCTCTTGTCTCTCCTCCTTCTCCTCATATCGAGACCTCCTCGATCTTCGAACACTTCATCCACACAAAACTCAACAGAAAGCTCGGTAAGATCCGTTAGTATAATAAAGCAAATCACTACTCTAAGTACTGTTGCAAACCAATTCATATTTTGTTTTTGCATTATAGCTACTGTAATTTAATTTTCCATGGCTTAATCCACTGATAGGAATCGATAGTTTCATCAAAACAAGCAAACTATGCATCAAAAACAGAATCTGTCTTAAACAGGACAGTCTGTAGTAATCTGAACATTCACCATACTTCTGGTACTCCAAAAATTCTTCCAAAATTAGGAAAAATAAACAATTTGTATATAAAGACAGTTCAGAAAGTTTCAGAACCATTTGATGTTCTCGTAAAAAATGTAAAATCGCGCACTACAGCCAAAGTTTCTGTTCTGCACCGCACAAACCAACAAGTAATCTAAAACATCCTAAAGGCAAACCTTGGCACATTATTTTTATGTTTAAACTTTATAAAAGCACACAACAGAAATAAATGACTCTCTAAAAATTCCGGGTTGTCTCCCTGGCAGCGCTTTCTTTAAAGCCATTAAGCTAGGCATATAGTGCTCAAGTAGTGAATCCACCCGGATCCCAAGGTATATCAAAGCCAATTTGAATTAGCAATGATTTGGCATTTAGTAGTGAGCACAAAGCAACATATATCAAGCAATGATGAAGTATAACTATCTTCCTATGCATCGCATGTCATAGAAGAACAATTCATGCACACCTAGTAAAGGCCAATGCATAGTATAAACAGTTTCTTGCAATTTTATCATGTGGGAAACATAGAGAGGTGGAGATATAGTTCCTCTCTCATAATAATTGCAAGTAGGAGCAGCAAGAACATGCATATTATATTCATAAAAATCATCATGTGCAACGGTAAAAGGCAACCCATCAATATAATCCTTAATAAGGGCAAACTTCTCCGATATAGTGTAGTCGGGAGAATTCAAAAAGATAATAGGACTATCATGCGTGGGTGCAATAGCAACAATTTCATGTTTAACATAAGGAACTATAGAAAGTTCATCTCCATAAGCATAATTCATATTGGCATCTTGGCCACAAGCATAGCAAGCATCATCAAAAAGGGATATTTCAAAAGAATCAACGGGATCATAACAATCATCATAGCATTCATCCTTCGGTAAGCACGAAGGGAAATTAAACAATGTATGAGTTGAAGAGTTACTCTCATTAGAAGGTGGGCACGGGTGTTCAATCCGCTCTTCCTCCTTTTGTTCTTCGCTTTCCTCCTCATCTTTTTCATCCAATGAGCTCACAATGTCATTAATTTCTTCTTCCATAGACTCCTGCAAAATATCAGTCTCTTCTTGGACAGCGGAGACTCTCTCAATAAAATCATCAATATCAGAATTGAATTCATAATTCTCATAGCAATATTTAAGTATAGCAAAATTTTCAGGTCTATAAACTGAATCATCAAAATCTTCAAACTATTTAAACAAAGATTCAATTTCATAAGCACCCATAAAAGCAACGACTCTTCTATTTGTTCCACATCATAGTAATCATATATACCATTAGCATAAGAAGCTAAGGTTTCATTATCATTAAGTTCACATGAAAAGGAAAGGTGTGGAGCCTTCATCCTAGAGCAACAAGTATAATCATATCTCAAGCATAGTTGCCGAGCATACCAATGCAACATATGAATTTGATCCCATAATAGTTTCCCTTTTTGAGTCAAGCAATAATCCCTAAAGTATTCACGTTGATCCAACGTGTCTCCCATTACAAAGTTGAATGGGGTTTTCTCAGGATTATCAAAGTAGTACATAATATCTTTCACATAATGAGCATCGAGGGTTTTAGGAGGTTCCCCATCTCCATGAGTAGCAAGTACACCTATTTTTTTTGGTATTTCATGTTCCATGTCCATAACTAAAGATAGAGAACAACTTGGAGCAGCAAATAAAAACTACTTAGTGATAAAGCAAACAAGCACACACGAGAATATTCACCCCACGCTATAACTCCCCGGCAACGGCGCCAGAAAAAGGTCTTGATAACCCACAAGTATAGGGGATCAATTGTAGCCTCTTTCGATAAGTAAGAGTGTCGAACCCAACGAGGAGCTAAAGGTAGAACAAAATATTCCCTCAAGTTCTATCGACCACCGATACAACTCTACGCACGCTTAACGTTCGCTTTACCTAGAACAAGTATGAAACTAGAAGTACTTTGTAGAAGTTGTTGGATAAGTTTGCAAGATAATAAAGAGCGCGTAAATAAAATCTAGGGGCTGTTTAGATAAAGACACAACTAAGTTAGTTTTAGTAGAGAGCTTGTTGTCACACAAGAAAGTTATTTGTCCCTAGGCAATCAATAACTAGACCGGTAATCATTATTGCAATTTTATTTGAGGGAGAGGCATAAGCTAACATACTTTCTCTTCTTGGATCATATGCACTTATGATTGGAACTCTAGCAAGCATCCACAACTACTAAAGATCATTAAGGTAAAACCCAACCATAGCATTAAAGCATCAAGTCCTCTTTATCCCATACGCAACAACCCCCTTACTCGGGTTTATGCTTCTGTCACTCAAGAAACCCACTATAAGCGAATCATGAACGTATTGCAACACCCTACAGAGGGAATCCCTCATGCTTGCGCGACACGGAGATCACCATAGGACAGCACCAGTAATAAAACATGCAACTCAAACCAATCACGATCATCAATTAACCCGTAGGACAAAACGGATCTACTCAAACATCATAGAATAGCCATACATCATTGGGAAATAATATATAGCATTGAGCACCATGTTTAAGTAGAGATTACAGCGGGTAAAAGAGGGGTTACACCGCTGCATAGAGGGGGGAAGAGTTGGTGATGAGGGCGGTGAAGTTGTTGGTGTAGATTGCGGTGATGATGATGGCCCCGGCGGTGTTCCGGCGCCACCGAAAGAGAGGGGGAGAGGGCCCCCCTTCTTCTTCTTCTTCTTCTTCCTTGACCTTCTCCCTAGATGGGAGAAGGGTTTCCCCTCTGGTCCTTGGTCTCCATGGCATGGGAGGGGCGAAGCCCCTCCGAGATTGGATATGTCTCTCTGTCTCTCTCTGTTTCTGCGCTCCCTGATTCTGGCCTTTCACCGTTTCTTATATCCCCGAAGATCCATAACTCCGATTGGATTGAAATTTGAACATGATTTTTAGCCGGATATTAGCTTTCTTGCGGCGAAAGAAGGGCACCAACCGCCTTATGGGTGTCCACGAGGGTCAGGGGCGCGCCCCCTGCCTCGTGGCCCCCTCGGGCATCGTCTCGCGTTGATTCCACTTCCCAAAATTCACATATATTCCAAAAAAAATCTCCGTCAGTTTTTATCCCGTTTGGACGCCATTTGATATGGATTTTGTGCGAAACAAAAAACATGCAACAAACAGGAACTGGCACTGGGCACTGGATCAATATGTTAGTCCCAAAAATAGTATAAAAAGTTGCCAAAAGTATGTAAAAGTTGTAGAATATTGGCATGGAACAATAAAAAAGTATAGATACAACGAAGACGTATCAGTGTCTGGTGAGGGGATGGAATCTGCGCACGGAGGTGTTGCATTGATGACATCAACAATTGGGTCATCTTGAGCAGTTTCATCAGTTGCTGCAGGTTGAATTTCTTCAGAAATATTCTGGAATGATGGTTGTCTTTCATTAGAGCCAGCATGTCTTTCATGAGGCTCTCATGTGAGGGGAGTGGTGAGGGGTAAATTTGGGTGAGTTGCTTCCCAATATTCGTCATGGATTGGAGGAGTTGTCTCGCCATCAATATCCACTTCCTCTTCATGTTCTTCACTCAATGGTTCTTGCAGAGGAGTATGTACAGTTTCTTGAGGCATCGATACACCAGCATCAACCTCAATATCTTCATCCATCTGCTCTGTGGTAGAAGTAGAATGGGTATCTTCATCATCCTGAGGGATTTGATAATCCACCCAATAAGGAACCATTTGAAGGTTTTCAAGATTACGAGTAGGGGGCGCTGATGAAATTGGTATAGCATCAATTGGAATGACAATTGAAGACAATGTTGCCATCTTCAATTTCTTCACAGATTCAGGCACAGGAGGAGCTGACGCCTTTCTCTTCTTTGCTTCTCTCTCAGCAGCCTTGGTCTTCTTCACTTCTGATACAGAAGGAAGTGTTGGGGATATAACTACTGAGTATAAACCGCCCAGGAGGGGCCGGGTTATACTTGTAATGAGTTATCCATATTGAAGCCCATGAAGACAAGGAGTATGGCGCTTTACTGTAGAGATCTAAAAGCCCAGGGCCCAAAGGAGGATTAGGGCCCGTAGACATAAACCGCCATAAGGTGTGTAACTTGTGTTGTAAGATAGGAAAGGATAGAAACCGAGCCAGACACGTTTATGAGCCGGCCGATATTCTGTAAACCGCCGGGCGTCAACCTGTGTATATAAAGGGACGACCCGGCGGCGGTTCAAGGACAACAGACAACAACTTGAGAGCCAGGTCAAGCGGATTCGCTCCCTGGTCATCGAAACCCTAGAAATTCCACATCAACTGGATTAGGCCTTTACCTTCACCGCAAGGGGCCGAACCGGTATAAACTCCTTGCGTCCTTTGTCCCGCTTTAACCCCTTTAAGCTAACCCGTCGCGATGGCTCCACGACTAAGTCCTCACACTAGGACATCTGCCGTGACTAACCCACAACAGTTGGCGCCCACCGTGGGTCGTATTGCAGCGCTGAGCCGGTTTATTAGCCGATTGGGAGAGAAAGCTATCTGAAAGTGCTAGTTATCGACTAGAGGGGGGGGGTGAATAGGCGATTTTTATGAAAGTCTTCAAAACATGGGAGTTTCAAAGACAAACGATAGAAATGAACCTATAAACATGCAGCGGAAGGTAAACTACACTAAGCAAGCCATAGTCAAGTATTCAATGAAGTGAAAGCACGAAGACTAATAGCAGCTAGGTAGTAAAGATCAGGATGGAAGATAGTATGAAGCCAAACGACAATAGTAGTCACACAGTGAAGTCAAACAGGTAGTGCAAACAGGCAATGACTTCACGAACACAAACTGTAAGTAAAGAGAGGGAGAGGATAGAACCAGACACTTGGTGAGGACAAGGATTTGTTGGACCAGTTCCAGTTGTTGTGACAACTGTACGTCTGGTTAGGGAGGCTGAGATTCAATTCAGAAGACCGTGTCTTCACCTTATTCCCCTTGAGCTAAGGACACCCAGTCCTCGCCCAATCACTCTGGTAAGTCTTCAAGGTAGACTTCCAAACCTTCACAGACTTCATTCACCGGCGATCCACAATGACTCTTGGATGCTCACAACGCGACGCCTAACCGGCTGGAGGATTCACAGTCCTCAAGTGTAACAAGTCTTCAGGTCACGTGGACAGAAAGACTTCAATGATGCCTAACACTCTTTGGCTCTGGGTGTTTGGGCTTTGTCATCGCAAGGATTTCTCTCTCTCAAAAGCTCCGGAGGTGGGTTGCTCTCAAACGACAAAAGCCGTGCACTAACTCTGAGCAGCCACCAATTTATGGTGTAGGGGGTGGGCTATTTATAGCCACTAGGCAACCCGACCTGATTTGTCTGAAATGACCCTGGGTCACTAAGGAACTGACACGTGTTCCAACGGTCAGATTTCAAACACACGCGACAGCTTGACTTGGGCTGCAAGTAAAGCTGACTCATCCAGCTCTGGATAAGATTTGCTCTCATTGTATTCGCTCGAAGACATAGGATTTGGTTGAGCATCACTTCAGTCACTCTGACTTTGTTCACTGGGACCCCACTTAACAGTACAGTGGTTCCTATGACTCAACAAAGAAGAAAAGGAAACAACGAAACAACTAAGTCTTCGCGCTCCCTAGTCTTCACGCAATGTCTTCTCTAGTCATAGTCTTCAATGTGAATATCTTCACATACCACCATTGTCTTCAATGTCTTCATACATTTTTAGGGGTCATCTCCGGTAGGTAAACCGAATCAATGAGGGACTACTACCTGTGTTATCCTGCAATTCTCACAAACACATTAGTCCCTCAACCAGGTTTGTCGTCAATACTCCAAAACCAACTAGGGGTGGCACTAGATGCACTTACAATCTCCCCCTTTTTGGTGATTGATGACAAACTGGTTGAAGTTTTCAACGGGGATAAAAGTATGTGAAATTGTAAAGGATAAAGGTATTGTCTTCATAAGTAGCAAAAGGCTCCCCCCTGAAGATGTGCATATAAGTAATTTGCTTTTGGAATGCAAATGCACATGGCAGGTTGTACTTATGGAGACCCTCTTCAACTCATGAAGACAATTTATCCTGCATGATTTGATATAACGAAGATAATGACATGCATAATGAAAAATGGACGTCTACAATATGACTTAGTGTGGGATTTATCATCGCACATGCGAAATTTATCATCGCATCACAGAATAGCAGAAAACGTAGCAGACGACCATCAAGTTTAAGTGTTACAACTCAAAGAACCAAATGTATAAAAAAGCGAGAGTTGTAAACACTAGGCAAAATATAAAGCAATCGCCCATATGGACCCGCTTGAAGACTATCAACTCATATGCTTCTCCCCCTTTTGTCAGTAAGGACCAAAAAGGTTTGAAGACATAGAGTCTCTACTCGTTCCCAGAAGAAGTAGGTGAAGCTACAGGGTCGGCGTCGGGGTTTGGCGATGCAGAAGAACTTGGTACAGGGTCGATACGCGCTGAAGTTGGAGGTGGTGAGGTAG
The DNA here is from genome assembly GCF_018294505.1 of Triticum aestivum. Classification (NCBI taxonomy): domain Eukaryota; kingdom Viridiplantae; phylum Streptophyta; class Magnoliopsida; order Poales; family Poaceae; genus Triticum; species Triticum aestivum. The sequence continues at coordinate 302,751,405 of NC_057802.1, read as the reverse complement.
CATCATCTTGATCATCTATGACTCTGGCATTCACCGTTGTAGCTGAGGAGGAATAGTCAGAGTCTTCAAGAGAGGGAGTTCCACGCAAGACAACATTCCTTGGAGGAGTGGAGTCAAACTTGAATCTTTCGGTGAAGCCATCGTCTTGAAGATCTGCTTCAGCACTCAGCAATGTCAAACTCTTCCATGACCTCCGACAGGTTTCATGTGTGACAAAGGCATTCTTGGTGGCAAGATTGCGAATGCGATTGACGTCCACCAAGATGCTTTGCATCTGCCGCTTCAGCCAGTAGTGATGCTTATCCTGTTTCTGATGCAGGGCAACGAGAAGCTCTCGGTCATTGAGAACACGAGATCGCTTCCGAGGCCTTTGAGCAATAGTGCTTTCAGTGGCTTCAGTTTGAGCACGGTGAGGTAAGCGTGTATTGCCAGCCAAAGGATAAACACGAGTGACGGCCTGGACTCCTTCAATGGGCTGTGTGAAGCTTTGGTGATCGGCATTGTGAAGACAAACAGGTTCCTTGGCAGGCTCGGGGTATATGGCTTCAACTGACATATCAACCTCTGGCAGAAAGATCAGATGGTTGCGAGCAGAAGGCTGATAGTTGACAGCTGAATGAAGCTTGATAAGGCGCATAACCCATGGAGCGTAGAACTTCAGACCAAAGAGATCAGAGCCTGATGCAGCCAATTGCCTGATAAAGAAGTCTTGAGCATTGAAGCTGATGCCATTGAAGATATAAAAGACCAAAGTCTTCATCGCTCCTTCAAGCTTTGCTGCAGAAGAATGTCCTTTGACAGGCCAGAGAGTTCGCCTTATGATATGATAAATAGTGCGGGGCAGATACTCTAGGTCTTCAACAAAGAACTCTCTTGGGTATTCAGCGTCGCGTGGCAGAGGCTTCATCGTGCTTAGCATTTGGCTCATGTTGGGCTCTGGCTTCTGAAAGATGCTTTCCAATGCATTGCGGTGAAGCTGACAACTAGGCTCGAAGAGTTCACCTGGAGTGGGCAGGCCAGTTAGCTCAATGATATCAAGAGCTTTGGCTTCATGATGGACATTGCCTGTCATCCACTCAAGGACCCAAGTCTTCGGATACCTGTTGTAGCCGCGAATGTGGAGGGTAGCATAAAATTGTAGCAGAAGCTCTTCATTCCAATGCTCCTTATCAGTCACAAAGTTTAGCAGTCCAGCATCACGGAAGCAGTCAAGGGCTTCTTCTAGGCAGGGCAGTCCAGCAATGGCTTCACAGTCAAGACGCATATGAGGAAAGATGCGCCCTTGATCATAGAGAACACAAGAGTAGTAGCTGCGCTGCTGATAGCTCCAGAACCGATCAGATGAAATCCGTGGCTTGGAATAGGGGTTCTTGGCACTATCGAAGAAAGTGTTGTGCGCAATGAAGCCATTTGCATTGAAGGACCCTGGTGAAGTGGCAGTACCTGGAAACCTGGGCAACCTTGGCTTAGGCTTCTGGACCTGAGGCCTGTGCTCGACATGGTAGTTAAATTGAGGACCAGCAGCAGGCGGAGGAACCAGAATGGGCCATCTAACAGTGACCAGCTGACCATGATCATATGCTTGCTCGATTGTGTGTGGCCTTGGAGGCGGTACATGAGCAGTGGCATTGACTTCAGGCTGCAGATTTGCATCAGGTGCAGCATTGGCTTCGGGAGCAATCACTTTAGGCACCGCATTAACTTCAGGCGCCACATTAGCTTCAGCCATGAGAACGTCATTGGCTTCAGTGTTGGTGTTGGTGGTCGCAGCAATGTTATCAACCTCCACTTGAGTAGCTGGAGGGTCGGACACGTTCTCCTCGAGAACAACTTCAAGGTTGGTTGGGGGTGTAGCAACACGTTCTTCTTCAACTCGTGGCTCTTCTTGTTCATCGGCTGATGCAGCCGGTATATCTTCAGCCGCTTTGGCTTCAGACACGGAGATGTTCGCAGTAGGAGAGGCTTCAGGAAAAACTTCGCATGATACTGATTGGTGCTCTGCTCCTTCTGGAACACTTGACAGAGTGACTTGTGGCCTTGGTCCTTTGCGAAGCCTGCGGAACGCTAGCGACGCTTGTGGAGATGGAGTTGTCTGGGCCACAAAGTCTTCATCTTCAAGTACCGGAGTGGTGACTTGATTTGGGGGAGTAGTTGGTGTTTCTTCTTCACGGGGTGAGTCTTGTGGGTGATCAGCCCATGAGTCATCCTAAGCAATTGGCGTCAAAGGACGACCAATGCTGATGAGTTCGCTGTTCGTGAGAACATGCGATGATACCACATTGTGCTCGATCTGAGGAAGGACTTCATCATCTTCAACATTGTCTTGATGACCAATGTCTTCAGCTGCGGTGGGGTTGACAGCTGAAATGTCTTCAGCTTCAGGAGCCTCTGGGGAAGCAGGCTCATGAACTATCAAACAACGCTCTTGTTATGCAGATGCAGGACGGGCAACGGAAATTGGCTCGACGACAAGGGGCTCTGTGGGAGCAGCCCGATCTTTCTTCTTGGTTTTGTGCTTTTTGGCAGGTGGAGCCTCGTCAGTGGTGTTCTTGGTCTTGCATTTTCTGTCTTTGGCTTCAGCTGCCCTTGTTTTCTGAAGCTCTGAAGCTACTGTGGGGACCTTAGGTTTCACGCCTGTCATACTGGCAGGGAAGACAACGCGAGGTTCTTCCTGCCTAGATGCTTCAGCTTGGTCCACAGTAGGCTTCTTCTGCTTGGCAACCATCTTGGGGTCGATGCCAGGACGCCCAAGTGCCTTGCGCTTCTCAGCTTCATTGTAAGCTTGAACACACTTGGCAGCGAGGATCTTCATGCGCTCTCGAGAACCTTTGGCTTCGTCATGTTTCTTGTGAAATGCTTACTTGAGCTCATGCATCATAGTCTTGAAGTTTTGGACGTCTGTCACGCTGAGCTTGGTCACATGCTTCTTAAACTGAGCCTTTTCATAATCAATCTTGTGCTTCAGCTCAACAATTCTCTGAGCTAGAGCCAGCTCAGGAGCAATGGCTCCATGAAAGGAGACGCTGAGGCCAACGGGGAGTTGCAGATCATCAAAGCTGAGATTGGGGGTGTCAAACCACTCATCAATGAAATTGTTTAACACTTCCACGTCAAAGAGAGGCAAATCATTGAAGATTTCCGCCTCTTGCTTGCTCTTTATCAGCAGCTCAAGAGCATCATCTGTAAGATCATCGTCACTCGACAGATCAATGGCATCGTTCTCATTCCTCAGAACGGCAGCAGGGGTCAGAGCTGGACCAGGAGTGTGCATGGGCTTCTTCTTCTTCTTCTCAGACTTGGAAATGCGTGAGAGATCTTCAGACTGCACACTTGGTGCAGGAGGAGTAGTGGCCAGAGGTTTCGCTCGCGAAGCTCTTGGTGCAGTGGAAGGCTTCGAAGCCTTGGGTTTCTTTAGCTTCTTAGGCTTCGGTGGTGCAGGCGCTTCGTCAGAATCAACGTCATCTGCAGAGTGATCCACGACAGTCCCTGGAACCATAATGTGAGTGATGAGACCTTCTAGGTTGTAGAAGGGCCCAACAAGATTGGGTTCAGCTTCGCGTGTGCCATCGGCACGAGGAGCAGAGGGACCTGGGTTGAAGTCTAGGCCTCGCGACTTCTTGTTCTCTTTGTCCGAGTTCTTGGCAAATTGAAAGTTGCGCTTGAACAGATTGTCGTCACGACACCATAGCGATGAAGATGGGTCGGCATCAGCAGGCTGTGGTCCACGGACCATGCAAGGGTAGAAGCCTTGTTCAATGGCTTCAGCTCTGGACCTGGGTGGAAGATTTTTGTACAAGATGTCTCCCCAGGGTCGCTTTATGGCATTCTTTTCAGCATATTCCTGGGTCACTAACCTGTACTTGTACCATTGTTCTGCCCAATATCTTCGAATCCATTGGATTCGTGTTTTGCGCTGATTGTAATCCTCTTCTGGATCTGTCTTGTACAGCTCATAGAGGTCTGGTGGCAAATCCTTCGATGTATTCCCACAACGCTGTCTGCCACTCTTCCTTGTTGACTTATCTGTTGCCATGAAGTTCAGACTGAATGGCTTCAACACTGTCAAAGGCTTCCGTCAGCTGGTCAGACAGGAACTGGCTTTGGGAGAGTTGATATGATGATGTAAGAATTTTGCAAATGAATGCAGACTGTGAGAACCAAGGGATTCTCCCACGGACATGTACCTGTGACAACATTAGAGATGCGAGGGAAGGGGAAGTGGTCATATGCATTCTCAGAAGATTTTGAAGATAAATCAGTTTAGAAGACATTGACCTCATAGCACGAAGACATTCACTTATATGTTGAGAGTTGGTTCCAGATTTGTACGAATCCAAGAATAGGTACAAGTGAGGAATCTAACTACGTGTGAAGCATAAGTGAATCTACTAGGCATCATATGAGATGTAGAACATGATAGATCCAAATTTGTGGAGGCAGAAACCACTTTTGGTAGGAAGGATGAATCTATCGGGTCAAAAAGACAGTAAAAAGAGGGTTTTAATTTACCACACGATGAACTGCTAGACGGAGTAGAAGATGAGGCCGAGCAGTTCGATCTTCCGTGCCCTAACTTGGCGACGGCGGAAACCTACGGCGGCGGCGGAGAAGACGATGTCCGCGGCCGGCGTGAAGACGGCGTCGGTGAGGTCGCGGCAGCTAAGCGCTTCGTCGCCGGCATCGTCGAGAGCTAGCGGTGGCGCTAGGGTTTGTCGAGGTGGAGAGGTGGAAGAAGGATTTTTGACCGCGATGGGATGTGCATTTATAGGGAGAGGGACAGCACAATGTAATTACGCAGGTGCCGCTGGCGGTTCACATCTAAGGGACACGTGGAGAACATGCAACATATTGGGAGTTGTTCCATGTTCCCACGCACGCCTGGACTGTCGGGTGGTCATTCCGGCTTCTCCGGGTTTCAGGCAATAAGAATAGAGCATTTAAAACAGATTTAATGTTTGTCTCTGTATTTTCTGCTAACAAGGACGCAGAGAAGACATTCGACGGTTTCAACAGAATGCATATGATTTGGATAGATAGAGTTTGAGGTAGAAGCATAGAGAGGTTAGGGTCCGATCACATTCACTTAGTTCAAAAGATTCAAACGAGAAGACATAGCTACAAGTGAATGCTGTAGAGGACAGAACACTAATATATGTATATATCAGAATAAGACCAAATCAACATTGTGAAGATAAACATGAAGTCATGTTAATATTGAAGACAAACCAAATGCGAAGGCTTAGCAAATGTAACGAGATTTCTTGTAATGGAGGAGAATTGTGACGCCCGGATAATTAAGCTACAATAATCCTCTGTTAATGATGCCATGTCACCACTGTTACTCTTGCTAAACCCACTTGTTTCAAACACAGGTCAAATTCAAATTCCGAAAACAAGTCAAATTCTTATTTCTTCAAACTGTCTAGTAAAAATGTTCGGTGGGTTGAAAATATTCGCTAACTAATTGTCATGAATGATTCAACATCATTTGAGATATTTAATTTCCCTTGGAAATTAAAACAGTTCCAAATCAGCCTTTTCTTATACTTTTCCATTTGTGAAAAATCCAAATCAATTCAAACTCCTCCCAAACTTTTTGTGGTAGTGCCAAATATTGTAATGTATTTATGTGGCCAAGTTCCACATTTTTACAAAGACCAATTAACAGCTCAAAATATTGCAAACAGATTCTGCAATCAGTGTAAAAATAAAATAAAAGGGGAAGGCCTAACTACTATGTGTTAATGGGCTCTAGTGCCATTGTGCACTTTGGCCCGTCTAACAACATTGGGCAGCCCACCTCCACCTCATCCCCAACCTCGCTACAGGAGGCGGGGGGATCGTGGCGGCCGTCCCATGGCGCCCCTGGTCCCGTGGCGGTCATCCCCGCTCTCTCCCTGTGGATAAGAGGATGCCCCGATGCCCTCCTCCCTCCCTTGACGAACCCTAGCGCCCCCATCTCCTCTCCCTCGCTCTCTCTCAATGAAATCGCCCGAGTAGCCACCATGGCCATCGCCGTCGTCGCGGCCACTGGCCTCCCCGCGGCCGGAGCTCGTGTCCAGGAGGACCTCCGGCATCGTCTCCTTCACCACGTGCACCGGTTCGAGCTAGGACCACTCCAAGCCTCTCCATCGAGTTCTTCTCTGCCGCAGACGTCACCATCTCGCCGTCGATTCGCCTCTCCGACACCACTCCAACTGCCCCGAGCACTCCACCGGCCTCCTCCCAGTGAGCCGTGTTCCCCTCCCCTTCCCCCATCGATTCCACCGTCGATTGACGCCGTCTCGCTCGCGCCCGAAGCTCACGGCGACCTCGTACTCACCGCGCCCGTGCTCGCTAGGCTTCCAGCTCACTAGGCGTCGTCCGCACCCCACGGGCCTCCTGACGCGTGCCCCGCGCCCTGGTTGCGCGCTCGCGCCCCCCACCCGCGCTGGCCGCAACCACTATCGCCTCCGCCGCTGTCTCACAGCCGCCGACGCCCGCCACTGTTGTTCCTTCGCTGCCGCCGCCGCTCGGTCATCGCCGTAGCTGTACCTTTAGCCGCCTCCCCTGCCACACCCCGAGCCTGCCAGGGCCTCGGGCAAGCCCTGCACCATGCCGCCCGCGTACCTCCGTGCCCGTGCGTCGCCGGCCGTGCTCACCCACCGCCGCATGCGCGTGCGGCCGCCGCGCCGCGCCTCGCCCGTCCGCAGCTCCCCGGTCCCCCGCGCCCACCGTTCCTCCCTCTACCTCGCGCGAGCCGGCGGCCATCTCGTGCACCCCGCACCGGCGCTAGGCCGTGCCCCGCTCTCCCGCCCCTCGCAACTGCTTCGGCCCACCGCTCTTGGCCATGGCCTCGCCTTTCTCTGAACGAGCACGGGCTCATCCGAACTGATAATGGGGATTAGCCCCTATTCTTTTTGTTGTTTTTAATTACTTAGCCTAATGACAGGTGGCCCCCACCCCCACTATTAGTTAATTAATGAAAAACTAAATTTAATTAAGTTAATAGACACTGACAGCTCGGCCCCATGATTTAATTAGATTAACTAAAACATTTAGCTGTTCAGTCAATGACAGATGGGTCCCACAGGGGCCTTTGACCAGTCAACTGCTGACTGGACAGTTGACTGGGCCCACTGTCAGCCCCACACAGCCATGGGCTGGGTGTACTTTTGGGTACACTTAGCATTTCTAATCTATTTTCAAAATATTATTAAGTTCATAAATTGTTTAAATCTTTAATAAACCACAGAAAATAATCCGTAACTCGGATGAAAAAGTTTTATATATGAAAGTTGCTCAGAACAACGAGACGAATCCGAACACGCGGTCCGTTTACCTGTCAGATGCCTCTAACTATCTGAACATGGAACTTTTCCTCTCTGGTCATCTGTTATATATGAAAGTTGCTCAGAACGACGAGACGAATCCAAACACGCGGTCCGTTTACCTGTCAGATGCCTCTAACTATTTGAACATGGAACTTTCCCTCTCCGGTCATCTGTCTGACACAGGTCCGGAACCGGGAAAACATTCCCGGTTGACTTCCCCCTTCATTGGTATCGTGTAGCACCGCGTTAGAACACGTATAGCTTTGCATGTTGTCCTGTTATGCACTTGCTTGCTATGTATTTACTGTTTCTCCCCTCTCTTCTCTTCGGTAGACCCTGTGACGATGCTGATGCCCCTGTGATCGACGACGACACTTCTTCCTTTTCAGCAGAGCTTCCAGGCAAGCCCCCCCTTTGATCATCCCGATATCGCCCATTCCATTCTCTCATGCTTTCATTAGATTTTGCTACTGTTATTGTTTGCTCCTATTCTGATGCATAGCCTGCTTTTGTAACCTGCTTATTGTTACCTACCTGCTTATCCTAAACTGCTTAGTATAGGTTGGTTAGTGATCCATCAGTGACCCCCACCTTGTCCTTGTTGCCCCTGCTTCATCATCGAAGACCCGATCAACGGGATCGAAGACCAGGCCCCGGCACCGCACATCACTTTCCCCTTAGTTGCTCGACACTACCAGGTTACTATTGAGTGCCGAGGGTGAGACCTCTACAACACTTCTGATGTTAACCCTGTAGTGTAGCTATTCGGTCGTGGTCATCGAGGGTGATTCCGCCTTAACCACTTCCGATACGACTCTGTCGTGCAACCCCTCAAGTGTGAACCTCGGGGGGTGATTCCTCTTACGTTCACCTTGATGATTACATCGAGTGGAATTCACCGGGGGTGATTCCTCGGGTTTTCCCCTTGATGTCTGGACACACGGATACTTGTACTTTACAACTATTACTTGGAAAGGCGGGTCGACCCTGAGGGGTACCCGCGAGTGATGTGGAGACGGGTTGACCTGGAGGGTGCCCGCGAGATAATTACGAGGCGTGGCCGGGCATTCCTAGCCCTTGCCGCAAGTCCTCGAGACGAGGCAACGGGGTCACATCTTTCGTGAGTCTCTGCTTGTTACCGCGCGTTCCTAATCCACTACGATTTGGATATTTGATCCGAGGGGCCTCTGGCCTGATAGCACTAACCATCACGTGGGCATAGTATGGGCGTTCTGCGTCGTATGCATCAGCCGAAGCTTATTAGACGTCAGCGACTGAGCGGCGTGCGCCGGGTTGGACTGGTAAGCACCTTCCTTTTTAAGGAGGTAGCTAGGTTTGCTCACCGGCTGCGTTCGCAACGTGCAGGAGTTCCTGGGGCGATGGCCCATGACCCCTGGGGGCATAGGTTTAGTCCGGTGTGCTTGACCTCTCTATTAAGCCTAGGTCAGGTTGCGGCGTATTGTTTGGCCGAGGCCGGGCATGACCCAGGAAAGTGTGTTCGGCCGGAGTTAATCGAGCGTGGTGGGTAAGTTGGTGCACCCCTGCAGGGAAGAAAACATTTATCGATAGCCTGTCCTACGGTAACGGACACGTGGAGTTGTATCCCGATCGATACAACTAGAAATGGATACTTGTGATGAGAAATGGATTGTGATGAGAAATGGATAGTATGGCTCTGGGATTGCTTTCTCGCAAGGAGTCGAGAAAGGATCTCTGGCCGAGGTTGATAACACTACTACTACTTTACTTTATGCTACTCTTATCTCTTCTGATGCTGCAATATGCTTGGAGCTGCTTGAAGATGCTAGTCTTCGATAGGCTAGGCTTTCCCCTTCTCTTCTGGTATTCTGCAGTTCAGTCCACATATACAGCCCATTTCATTGATACCGATGCATATGTAGTGTAGATCCTTGCTTGCGAGTACTTTGGATGAGTACTCACGGTTGCTTTGCTCCCCCCTTTCCCCCTTTCTTCTTCTTTCCAGTTGATGCAACTAGATGTCGAAGCCCAGGAGCCAGTTGCCACCGCCGATGCCTACTACTACGTGGAGACCGCCGACGACCAGGAGTAGTTATGAGGCTCCCAGGCAGGAGGCCTTGCCTTTTCAATCGTAGATGCTCTTGTGCTGGCCTTATTAAGGCAAACTTGTCTAACTCTTGTCTGTACTCGGATATTGTTGCTTCCGCTGACTCTTGTGTATTCGAGCTTATGTATTAGAGCCCTCGAGGCCCCTGGCTTGTAATATAAAGCTTGTATTTTTTAATTTGTGTCTAGAGTTGTGTTGTGATATCTTCCCGTGAGTCCTTGATCTTGACCGTACACATTTGCGTGTATGATTAGTGTACGATTGAATCGAGGGCGTCACAAGTTGGTATCAGAGCCAACTGCCTGTAGGTAGCCCCCTTTCCAACTCCTTGGCCGAAGTTGAGTCTAGTCGTCCAAAACTGTTTTACTAACTTGGCTGTGTGGCTTACGGGCCCACGTCGCCATTGGGTGGTATTAGGATCTTTTTATTCCTCGTCTACACTCTGGGACTCTGATCTCTCGTCTATTCGGGTTAAAGACTTTACTAACTCTGACTCTAGGATCTCGTAACCACTTCCTCCCGGAGAGCCCCTTCACTACAGATGATCGCTTGCTTCGCCAGAAGATTCTGCAGATACTCCTCGATGTTTCCCGAGACCCTGTGCCCACTGCTTTGAGTTCCTGACCACCGATATTCCCCGTGAATAACATCCTTGCCGCTTGTACATTCTTCCCCAGTTGTTCCTGTTGTTACAAGATACCCCTAGTACTCTCCGTTGTTTCGAGAATCCTTTGTGCCTTCTGCTTTGCAGCTTCTTTTTGCACTGCGGATAATTCACTTAACCGGGGTTCGTTCATCCCCAGTTATTCATATGCTTTCCAAAATACCTGAAAATGCCATCTGATCTTTCAAAATCCTCTGCAGCCTATTGCTCTTGATTCCCCTTGCGTGCTTGCATTAAGATTAATTCCATATGTCTAGCAATATTCTTTAAAATTCTTTGTGATTGTCATTCTGTTCCCATGGATTCAGCGTGTGTGCGAATACTCGCAATCATCAATTAATCCTTGGAAATTTTCTTTCCGGCTCAGACATCCTTCCAGATATGAGCTGGTTCTTGCCCAATCAAGATTTGATTGGGTGCACCTCTAAGTCTATTCAACTTACTCATCTTTTGATCAGAGCCTCTGCTTCTGATCCTTCGTCTTGAAATCATAATTCGTGGGTACCCAAGCATCGAATCATTCAGACGTTTCTATAAGCCGATGCCTTTGCATCCCCTTCTTCATCTGATTGATTACTGATACTCACATCAACTCTGTCGTGAATCGCCAGATCCATTGCTGGGTTGTTATCCGACAGTGTCCTTCACATCCAAAATCTTATCAGTTTTTCCCTGATACATAATACCTTCGGTATATTGTATCATCTGCTTTGACTTCGATACTCTGATTTCGAACTCGTATCTTTTGCTTGGTTGATGGTTGTATAGATTCGTAAAAATGCCCCAATGGGTTGAACTTATGCCTTCCATAATCCATGTGAACCTAAGAGTTCTCATGAGTCTTACTCTTCTGGTACTTCACCAGATAAATTTTCAGCACTACAATTTCTTCGAAAACGAGAAGTGTCGTGGAATTAACACGTCAGATGTCCTAGGTGTAAGGACTTAGTCGAGGGGCCAACGCATCTATGTAGTAGCTTGAGAGGGGTTGATTGGGATGAGAGACGCAGGGCGGATCAATGCACAAGACAAGGGTTTAGACAGCTTCGGGCCCCGGGAAACATCATCCGGTAATAACCCTACATGCTGTTTGTGGCTAGGTCTCATTATGCTTATGAGAGAGTCGCCGGTAAGCCGGCTCTTTGTGTCTAGCCCTAGAGATTGTTTCTTGTTGCTCGTCCCTCTTTGAGGTGCCCTGCCCCTCCTTATATAAGTTAGAGGGGCGGGTTACATGTGGAGTCCTAGTAGGACTAGGACTAGTCTATCTTCTCTTATAAGTTAATTACAAGTCCGGGTTTTGCTTCCTTGTAAAGGAAATATTCGTCATCCCTTTCCTTTTAAGCCGGCCCATCATAAACGTGAGCCGGCCTTCTGGGCCTTGGGCCTAGTCTTCTATCTGACCCGCCGTCGGGGTCATCCGTGAGTCGTCAGGCTGTGAGCCGCCAGACCCGTGAGTCGCCAGTCCTCCGGTGGGTCACGGTGAAGCGCCAAGTCCGGTCGGGTCATACTTCCGGCCGGGTCATTCCGCGGGGTATATCCCCGACAAGAAGTGAATGAAAGGTTATGCATTGAAGAAGTGGGAGTCGACCTTGAACTTTGTGTTCATGCCCATGGAACCGAAGTAGAACTTATCATGGAAGCTGCTCGTAAAAATAATTATTTCCTTGGTAGTTCATCTTGTATCTATGATTTGATCATTCATAATCATGGTTCCGACCATAGTTTCTCCTTAATTCCATTTCCCGGACAAGTTAAAATACTTGTCTCCTGCAAGTCATTTCACCTGTCCAACCTCCAATTTGATCTACCTTCAAGTATTGCCTCATGTTATCTTGAGGATATTGTGTCATTGCACTACCTCTTGTAAATTCTTAATTAGAGTGATACTCCGTCATATCATTCCCAGCCTGATCGGTTATATTTTTATCGTGTCAACTTTTAACTGCGCTACCTGGTCCTTATGCCCGGAGCAACTTTCGACGATGAGCTAAGCTTACGTCGATCTTCCTCACCTTATCATTTCACCCCGAACAACAAGCTTGACTTCGAGCTTGTGTCGAATCCGTGGTTCTCATAGCCTTTCACTTCATCCTTCCTTTTCTGCTCGATGGCATCTTCATAGAGTCTCTCGACAAAATCTGTCGTGATCACCGTCAACACTTTGGCTTCTTGAGAGATGTCAATTGAATTCATGGCTAGAAATACCATCCCTGCCCCTCGATGATTTGTGATATCATCGATGACATCTTGACTTTCTGCCAACACAGACCTGGTTGTGCTTGGTTATTCCTTACGTTCTGAGATATCTTGGAATTGTTTCTCGGTATCTCTTGAGATCTTCGAACCCAATCTTTACTTGACACCATATCATTGCCACATCGAAGCATGACTGTGGTATTCCGAATATCAACAAGAACATCGGAAGCATAATACAAAAGGTTTCTCGTTCAATTACCCTCACACCATTGTATGGGTAATATCCTGATTCTTCCCTCCCCCATTATCTAAATGCTTTTGAACTTGCTGTCCTATCATGTATACCCTGCTCCGCTTTCCTTGGGAAGGATATACTCCCAACTCTTATGTGTGAACACATCTCCCTTTCCTTTGGGTTGTTTGATTCGGTAATCATATTTGTCCTTTCCATTGGTTTGTTTAACCTTTCTTGTAACATAACATATCTGAGCAGTGATAATTCCCTGCTTACGTAAACACCTCGATGTACAAACTCTATCAGTAAGACCTTGTTACTATTGTTGATGACATTCCGATAGCCACCGATGGACGAGAACTTTGCCTATTGGTCCGCCTCGTTCAACGAGCAGGAAAATGGTTCTCTTCGTCCCTCGCCCTTGGTACCAGCGTTGTTGCCAACATAACTGACAGGTTGTCCTTTGTCCTGCCTTGCTATCATGGCCGTGCAAATGTTAGCACCCTTCCTACTTTTAACCCATATGGTGGGCCCATAACCCACAGTTCCACAGGATCGAAACCTGACTCTCCTGTACCCCCCTGACTTCCAAAATTGTTCCTCGCACTTGGCTTCGTATGTAAATCACGAGCCACCTTCCTAGTGATCTATTCTGGTATCAGACGCAATACTTATTCCCATTGCTCTGAGCCCCATTCACCCTCTGTTTCAGGCAATGAATGATTGCCTACCCGGTTGAAGCTTCTTTTTGCTCCTCCTTACCTTGCACTCGATGACTCTTGAATTTCAACTCGAGAGATGCCTCTATGCCACGTTCACTGAGATAGCCCCTAGTTGCCTATCATGTGTTGAGCTCCGTCCTTCCCGAGTCTTTCCCCTTACTCCACCCCTTAATCTCGGGACGAGATTTCTTGTAGTGGAGGAGAATTGTGACGCCCGGATAATTAAGCTACAATAATCCTCTGTTAATGATGCCATGTCACCACTGTTACTCTTGCTAAACCCACTTGTTTCAAACACAGGTCAAATTCAAATTCCGAAAACAAGTCAAATTCTTATTTCTTCAAGCTGTCAAGTAAAAATGTTCGGTGGGGTTAAAATATTCGCTAACTAATTGTCATGAATGGTTCAACATCATTTGAGATATTTAATTTCCCTTGGAAATTAAAACAGTTCCAAATCAGCCGTTTCTTATACTTTTCCATTTGTGAAAAATCCAAATCAATTCAAACTCCTCCCAAACTTTTTGTCGTAGTGCCAAATATTGTAATGTATTTATGTGGCCAAGTTCCACATTTTTACAAAGACCAATTAACAGCTCAAAATATTGCAAACATATTCTGCAATCAGTGTAAAAATAAAATGAAAGGGGAAGGCCTAACTAGTACTCCCTCCGTTCCAAAATAGATGACCCAACTTTGTACTAAATTAGTACAAAGTTGGCTCATCTATTTTGGAACGGACGGAGTATGTGTTAATGGGCTCTAGTGCCATTGTGCACTTTGGCCCGTCTAACAACATTGGGCAGCCCACCTCCACCTCATCCC
>NC_057802.1:302527306-302737135 GCF_018294505.1 Triticum aestivum | reverse complement strand
GCTCTCTCCTTGTGGATAAGAAGATGCCCCGACGCCCTCCTCCCTCCCTTGACGAACCCTAGCGCCCCCATCTCCTCTCCCTCGCTCTCTCTCAATGAAATCGCCCGAGTAGCCGCCATGGCCATCGCCGTAGTCGCGGCCACTGGCCTCCCCGCGGCCGGAGCTCGTGTCCAGGAGGACCTCCGGCGTCGTCTCCTTCGCCACGTGCACCGGCTCGAGCTAGGACTACTCCAAGCCTCGCCATCGAGCTCTTCTCTGCCGCGGACGTCACCATCTCGCCGTCGATTCGCCTCTCCGACGCCACTCCAACCGCCCCGAGCTCTCCACCGCCCTCCTCCCAGTGCGCCGCGTTCCCCTCCCCTTTCCCCCATCGATTCCACCGTCGATTGACGCCGTCTCGCTCGCGCCCGAAGCTCATGGCGACCTCGTACTCACCGCGCCCGCGCTCGCTAGGCTTCCCACTCACCAGGCGTCGTCCGCGCCCCGCGGGCCTCCTGACGCGCGCCCCGCGCCCTGGTTGCCTGCTCGCGCCCCCCTACCCGCGCTGGCCGCAACCACTATCGCCTTCGCCGCTGTCTCACAGCCGCCGGCGCCCGCCACTGTTGTTCCTTCGCTGCCGCCGCTGCTCGGTCATCACCGTTGCTGTCGCTTTAGCCGCCTCCCCCGCCACACCCCGAGCCTGCCAGGGCCTCGGGCAAGCCCTGCACTGCGCCGCCCGCGTACCTCTGTGCCCGTGCGTCGCCGGGCCATGCTCACCCACTGCCGCATGCGCGTGCGGTCGCCGCACCGCGCCTCACCCGTCCGCAGCTCCCCGGTCCCCCGCGCCCACCGTTCCTCCCTCTACCTCGCGAGAGCCGGCGTCCATCTCGTGCGCCCCGCACCGGCGCCAGGCCGCGCCCCGCTCTCCCGCCCCTCGCAACTGCTTCGGCCGGCCACTCTTGGCCATGGCCTCGCCTTTCTCTAAACGAGCACGGGCTCATCCGAACTGATAATATGGATTAGCCCCTGTTCTTTTTGTTTTTTTATTACTTAGAGTTAGCCTAATGACAGGTGGCCCCCACTATTAGTTAATTAACTAAAAACTAAATTTAATTAAGTTAATAGACACTGACAGCTCGGCCCCATGATTTAATTAGATTAACTAAAACATTTAGCTGTTCAGTCAATGACAGATGGGTCCCACAGGGGCCTTTGACCAGTAACATCGACCAGTCAACTGCTGACTGGGCCCTCTGTCAGCCCCACACAGCCGCGGGCTGGGTGTACTTTTGGGTACACTTAGCTTTTCTAATCTATTTTCGAAATATTATTAATTTAAGAAATTGTTTAAATCTTTAATAAATCACAGAAAATAATCCGTAACTCGGATGAAAAAGTTTTATATATGAAAGTTGCTTAGAACGACGAGACGAATCCGAACACGCGGTCCGTTTACCTGTCAGATGCCTCTAACTATCTGAACATGGAACTTTCCCTCTCCGGTCATCTGTCTGACACAGGTCTGGAACCGGGAAAACATTCCCGGTTGACTTCCCCGTTCACCGGTATCGTGTAGCACCGCGTTAGAACATGTCTAGCTCTGCCTGTTGTCCTGTTATGCACTTGCTTGCTATGTATTTACTGTTTCTCCCCCCTCTTCTCTTCGGTAGACCCCGTGACGACGCTGATGCCCCTGTGATCGACGATGACACTTCTTCCTTTTCAGCAGAGCTTCCAGGCAAGCCCCCCTTTGATCATCCCGATATCGCCCATTCCGTTCTCTCATGCTTGCATTAGATTTTGCTACTGTTATTGTTTGCTCCTATTCTGATGCATAGCCTGCTTTTGTAACCTGCTTATTGTTACCTACCTACTTATCCTAAACTGCTTAGTATAGGTTGGTTAGTGATCCATCAGTGACCCCCACCTTGTCCTTGTTGCCCCTGCTTCATCATCGAAGACCCGATCAACGGGATCGAAGACCAGGCCCCGGCACCGCACATCACTTTCTCCTTAGTTGCTCGACACTACTAGGTTACTATCGAGTGCTGAGGGTGAGACCTCTACAACACTTCTGATGTTAATCCTGTAGTGTAGCTATTCGGTCGTGGTCATCGAGGGTGATTCCGCCTTAACCACTTCTAATACGACTCTGTCGTGCAACCCCTCAAGTGTGAACCTTGGGGGGTGATTCCTCTTACGTTCACCTTGATGATTACATCGAGTGGAATTCACCGGGGGTGATTCCTCGGGTTTTCCCCTTGATGTTTGGACACAGAGATACTTGGACTTTACAACTGTTACTTGGAATGGCAGGTCGACCCTGAGGGGTACCCGCGAGTGATGTGGAGACGGGTTGACCTGGAGGGTGCCCACGAGATAATTACGAGGCGTGGCCGGGCATTCCTAGCCCTTGCCGCAAGTCCTCGAGACGGGGCAACGGGGTCACATCTTTCGTGAGTCTCTGCTTGTTACCGCGCGTTCCTAATCCACTACGATTTGGATATTTGATCCGAGGGGCCTCTGGCCTGATAGCACTAACCATCACGTGGGCATAGTATGGGCGTTCTGCGTCGTATGCATCAGCCGAAGCTTATTAGACGTCAGCGACCGAGCGGCGCGCGCCGGGTTGGAGTGGTAAGCACCTGCCTTTTTTAAGGAGGTAGCTAGGTCTGCTCACCGGCCGCGTTCGCAACGTGCAGGAGTTCCCGGGGCGATGGCTCATGACCCCTGGTGGCATAGGTTTAGTCCGGCGTGCTTGACCTCTCTATTAAGCCTAGGTCGGGTTGCGGCGTATTGTTTGGCCGAGGCCGGGCATGACCCAGGAAAGTGTGTCCGGCCGGAGTTAATCGAGCGTGGTGGGTAAGTTGGTGCACCCCTGCAGGGAAGAAAACATCTATCGATAGCCTGTCCTACGGTAACGGACACTTGGAGTTGTATCCCGATCGATACAACTAGAACTGGATACTTGTGTTGAGAAATGGATTGTGATGAGAAATGGATAGTATGGCTCTGGGATTGCTTTCTCGCAGGGAGTCGAGAAAGGATCCCTGGGCGAGGTTGATAACACTACTACTACTTTACTTTATGCTACTCTTATCTCTTCTGATGCTGCAAGATGCTTGGAGCTGCTTAAAGATGCTAGTCTTTGATAGGCTAGGCTTTCCCCTTCTCTTTTGGCATTCTGCAGTTCAGTCCACATATACAGCCCATTTCATTGATACCGATGCATATGTAGTGTAGATCCTTGCTTGCGAGTACTTTGGATGAGTACTCACGGTTGCTTTGCTCCCCCTTTTCCCCCTTTCTTCTTCTTTCCGGTTGATGCAACCAGATGTCGGAGCCCAGGATCCAGATGCCACCGCTGATGCCTACTACTACGTGGAGACCGCCGACGACCAGGAGTAGTTAGGAGGCTCCCAGGCAGGAGGCCTGGCCTTTTCAATCGTAGATGCTCTTTTGCTGGCCTTCTTAAGGCAAACTTGTCTAACTCTTGTCTGTACTCGGATATTGTTGCTTCCGCTGACTCTTGTGTATTCGAGCCCTCGAGGCCCCTGGCTTGTAATTTAAAGCTTGTATTTTTTTAATTTGTGTCTAGAGTTGTTGTGCTATCTACCCGTGAGTCCTTGATCTTGATCGTACACATTTGCGTGCATGATTAGTGTACGATTGAATCGAGGGCGTCACAATGCATAAGTGTTAGGATGTGTGCCTGATCATAGGACATTCGAGGATTCCAAGATATTTAGCTCACACCGCAACTTGCAAAACCTTTTCTCATCCAAGGGCTTTGTGAAGATATCTGCCAATTGCTCTTCAGTGTTGACGTGTATGATATTAATATCTTCCTTCACGACATGATCTCTGAGAAAGTGATGACGAATTTCAATGTGCTTTGTCTTCGAGTGCTGAACTGGGTTGTTGGCAATCTTGATGGCGCTTTCGTTGTCACAGTAGAGTGGTACTTGTTTCAGATGGATGCCATAGTCCTTGAGTGTTTGCTTCATCCATAGAAGCTGAGCGCAGCAAGATCCAGCAGCAATGTATTCAGATTCAGCAGTGGAGAGAGATACACAATTCTGCTTCTTTGAAGACCAACAGACAAGTGATCGTCCCAGAAAGTGACATGTGCCTGATGTAGACTTGCGATCCACCTTGTCACCAGCATAATCAGTATCCGAGAATCCAACTAAATCAAACTCCGAGCCCTTTGGATACCATAATCCTAATGTTGGGGTGTAAGCCAAATATCAAAGAATCCGCTTCACAGCTAAGTGATGCGATTCCTTTGGTGCCGCTTGGAATCGAGCACACATGCAAACACTAAGCATAATATCTGGCCTAGATGCACATAAATAAAGTAAAGAACCAATCATGGAGCGGTATACCTTTTGATCGAACTCTTTACCATTGGCGTCGGGACCCAGATGACTCTTGGTTGGCATTGGCGTCGTGTAACCTTTGCAGTCTTGCATTCCAAACTTCTTCAGGCAATCTTTGAGATATTTCTCTTGAGATATGAAGATGCCATTGCTTTGCTGATGAATTTGAAGACCAAGGAAGAACTTCAGCTCACCCATCATTGACATCTGATATTGCTCTTGCATCATGTGTCCAAACTCATCACTATATTTCTGGTTGGTGCAGCCGAAGATAATGTCATCCACATATATTTGGCACACAAACAATTCACCATCATATGTCTTCGTGAAGAGTGTGGGATCAAGGGAACCAGGTTTGAAGCCTTTGCTCTTCAGGAAGTCTTTGAGTGTGTCATACCAAGTGCGAGGGGCTTGTTTGAGGCCATACAGTGCCTTGTTTAGCTTGTACACCATATCAGGATGTTTTGGATCTTCAAAGCCAGGAGGTTGTGCAACATACACTTCTTCTTCAATCTTGCCGTTGAGAAATGCACTCTTCACATCCATTTGATACAGCAGGATGTTGTGATGATTTGCATAGGCTAGCAATATGCGAATAGCTTCAAGCCTAGCCACAGGAGCAAATGCTTCATCGAAGTCAATCCCTTCAACTTGACTGTATCCTTGAGCAACGAGACGATCCTTGTTTCTGACAACTTGACCATGCTCATCTTGCTTGTTGCGATATATCCATTTTGTGCCTATTATGTTGTGCTTGCGGGGGTCAGGACGCTTGACAAGTTCCCAGACATTGTTCAGCTTGAACTATTGAAGCTCTTCTTGCATAGCTTGAATCCATTCAGGTTCCATGAAGGCTTCAGCAACTTTCTTGGGTTCAGATATTGAGACAAATGCAAAGTGCCCACAGAAATTTGCTAGCTGTGTTGCTCTTGAACGAGTGAGTGGACCAGGTGCATTGATGCTATCAATTATCTTCTCAATCTGTACTTCATTTGGAACACGAGGATGAACTGGACGAAGATTTTGCTCTTGCTGATCATTGTCATCGATAGAAGGATTGTCTTCAGGCTGAGCATTGTCTTCAGGTTGATTAGGTGCAGAAATGATAAGTTCCTCTTCAGGCTGTGCTTCAGACGGTATGATTTCTCCAGTTCCCATTAGCTTGATGGATTCACTAGGCGGAACTTCATCTAGCACATTTGGCAGGTGCTCTCTTTGCGAGCCGTTAGTCTCATCGAACCGCACATCCACAGTTTCAACCACTTTATAGTGAAAGAGGTTGAAGACTCTGTAGGAGTGCGAATCCTTTCCGTAACAAAGCATAAACCTTCCTGTGCTTTCGGTGCAAATTTTGAAGTGTGATGTGGATCCTTGATCCAGCACCTAGCACCAAATACTCTGAAGTAACTGACATTTGGCTTCTTACCAGTGAGGAGTTCATGGGATGTCTTCTTCAGAAGCTTGTGAAGATAAACACGGTTGATGATATGGCATGCAGTATCAATAGCTTCAGGCCAGAACTTTCTCAGAGTCTTGTATTCATCGAGCATCGTCCGAGCCATCTCAATGAGTGTTCTGTTCTTGCGCTCCACGATGCCATTCTGCTGAGGTGTGTACGGAGCGGAGAACTCATGAGTGATTCCCGATGTATCCAAGTAAAGGTCGAGGCCGGTGTTCTTGAACTCAGTGCCGTTGTCACTTCTGATATGCTTGATCTTGACGCCATAGTTGTTCATGGCACGGTTGGCGAAGCGTCTGAAGACATCCTGCACTTCAGTCTTGTAGAGAATTATGTGCACCCACGTGTATCTTGAATAATCATCAACAATTACGAAGCCATAGAGACAAGCAGTAGTAGTGAGAGTAGAGTAGTGAGTAGGGCCAAATAAGTCCATGTGTAGCAGCTCAAAGGGTTGAGATGTCGTCATGATTGTCTTCGAGGGATGCTTGGCCCTTGTCATCTTTCCAGCTTCGCAGGCACCGCACAAGTGATCCTTCTTGAACTTGACGCCCTCGATGCCTATGATATGCTTCTTCTTTGCGAGAGTGTGCAAGTTCCTCATGCCAGCATGCCCTAGCCTTCGATGCCAGAGCCAGCACTCTGAAGCTTTTGCTAGAAGACATACGGCAAGCTGTGGTCCTGCTGAGAAATCTACCATGTACAGATCATCTTTTCGGTACCCTTCAAAGACTAGAGACTTGTCAGATTCCATTAGTACAAGGCAACGATATTTTCCAAATATCACAATCATGTTCAAGTCACAAAGCATTGAGACAGACATTAAGTTGAAACCAAGGGATTCAACAAGCATCACTTTTCCATGTGCTGATTCTTTGAGATTGCAACTCTACCTAGACCCAATACCTTGCTTTTACCAGTGTCAGCAAATGTGATGTGACTCTTGTCAGATGGACGTAAAGTTGAGTCCATGAGAAGACTTCAATCACCAGTCATATGATTAGTGCACCCGTTGTCCATAATCCATTCTGAAGCATGAGGTGTCATACCCTACAGTACAGTTAGGGGGATAGGCTTCACCAAGAGTATTGTGAAGCATAAACATTTGACGCACAAGAGGATTATCAAAGCTCAGATCAAGATTAGGACTGATAGGATGTTTGGCAAGCGATTCAGGAACAAAATACATAGTGAGACCATTTGGGCATTTGATCTTGCGCCCTACAAGATGTTTTAGGTCCCCAGCATTAGCATCAGACGCCTTTGATTTCCGGCTGGAGACCTTTCCCTACAAAAGAAAGTTAATTCTTCTTAACCACCCACATCTTCAGGGGTGGCTTAGAAGCAATGAGTCTAAGTGCAGCATCTGAGAACTTCGGCTTTGAAGCCCTAGCAAATAGCCTTGCAGGAGGTGAATAGTACTCATATGAATAAGCAGAAAAGTTCTTAGTTTTATGAACATAGCGGTTTGAAGAAACACGCTCATATTCATAAGTCTGAGTATGATTTCCCTGCAAAACATTGGCGTTAGGGTAACTCAGGTGAGTCCTCTGTCTGTATGAAGCCTTTGGTCTGGGATTTGTCTTCTTCCCAGGCGGTGTCATGATGACATTCACAGGAAGATTCTCAAGACAACTTTTGGGAACCCAGATCTTCTTCATAGGTGGCCCATTCCTGTAGTTAGTACCAATATACGTGGCAAACAGTTCACCATTCTGATTGTTAAACAGTTTATAGTTTGCATCAAAGGATTCATTAATGATAATAGGGTTAGCACAAGTGAAGCCAGATAAGGTGGATGGATCCACTGAAGGTCCCTTTGCAGCAACCCATGTGGTTTTGGGGTACTGCTCAGGCTTCCAGTAGGAGCCATCAACATTGATCTTCCTCTCGAACCCAACACCCTCTTTCCTAGGGTTTCGGTTTAGAATCTGCTTTTTGAGGACATCACACAGTGTCTAATGCCCTTTGAGACTTTTGTACATCCCTGTTTCAAGCAATGTCTTCAACCTAGCATTTTCATTAGCAATAGTAGTGGTATCCTCAGCAGAGGGGTTAGTTACCACATCAACAGTTGAAGATATTGCAACAGTAGCAGCAATAGAACATTCAGCAACAGAAGTAGCGTTATCACGCTCAAGGCATTTTAGACATGGTGGTTCAAATCCTTCCTGAGCGGGACTGATTTGTTGAGCGCGAAGTGACTCATTCTCTTTTGAAGATCTTCATGAGCCGCTCTCAATTTCTCAAGCTCTTGCTTCCTTTGAAGATAATCATAGGAAAGCTTTTCATGAGTGGTTGAGAGCGTTTCATGACGACTTTCAAGTTCCTGGTACTTAACATGAAGATTTTTTATGTCTTCAATTAAGGATTGAGAACGGGTCATTTTCGCGTCCAACAGGTCATCGCTTTTGTCTATCAGTTTTTGAGTATGTTCCATAGCTTTCTGTTGTTCAGTTGCAATTTTAGCAAGTGTTTTGTAGCTGGGTTTGGATTCACAATCAGAGTCATCTTCACTTGATGTTTGAAAGTAAGCATCACGTGATTTTACCTTGGCACCTTGTGCCATGAAGCAGTAGGTGGGAGGAGAGTCGTCCTTGTCATTAGCATCGGCGTTGGTGACGGGGCCATTGTCTTCAGTGTTGAAGATGGACTTGGTAATGTAGGCTGTAGCTAGAGCCAGACTTGCAACGCCAGGGTCGGACTCCTCCTCAGACTCCACCTCCGCCTCCTCAGAAGCAGACTCCTCCTCTGAATCCATCTCCTTGCCAACAAAAGCACGAGCCTTGCCAGATGAGCTCTTCTTATGTGATGAAGACTTGGACGAAGACTTGAAAGAAGACTTTGAGGATTTCTTCTTCTTATTGTCATCAGAATCATATTCCTTGCTCTTCTTCTTCTTCTTGTTCTCATTGTCCCACTTTGGACATTCAGAGATGTAGTGTCCTGGCTTCTTGTACTTGTTACATGTTCTCTTCTTGTAATCATGAGTGGAAGCTTCATCATTTCTTGAGCTGGATCGTGAAGACTTTCTGAAGCCCTTCTTCTTAGTGAACTTCTGAAACTTCTTCACAAGCATAGCAAGCTCCTTTCCAATGTCTTCAGGATCACCAGAACTGCAGTCAGATTCTTCTTCAGATGAGGAAACAGCTTTTGCCTTCAAAGCGTGAGTTCGGCCATAGTTGGGACCATAGATATCTCTTTTCTCAGATAGCTGGAACTCATGTGTGTTGAGCCTCTCAAGTATGTCAGACAGATCGAGTGTCTTGAAGTCAGGGCGTTCTTGTATCATCAGGGCAAGGGTGTCGAACGAGCTATCAAGTGATCTCAGCAGTGTCTTGACGATTTCATGCTTGATGATCTCAGTGGCGCCGAGAGCACGAAGCTCATTTGTGATGTCAGTGAGGCGATCAAACGTGAGCTGGACATTATCATTGTCGTTTCTCTTGAAGCGGTTGAAGAGGTTGCGAAGAACACTGATCCTTTGATCTCTCTGGGTTGAGACGCCTTCGTTGAACTTGGAGAGCCAGTCCCAGACTAGCTTTGACGTTTCCAGAGCACTCACACGGCCATACTATCCTTTGGTCAGATGACCACAGATGATGTTCTTGGCGGTAGAATCCAGTTGAATGAACTTCTTGACATCAGCAGGGGTGACACCTTCACCAGTCTTGGGAACACCATTCTTGACGACATACCAGAGGTTGACATCAACCGCTTCAAGATGCATGCGCATCTTATTCTTCCAGTAGGGATATTCAGTTCCATCGAAGACGGGGCAAGCAGCGGAGACTTTGATTATCCCTGCAGTCGACATAGCTAAAACTCCAGGTGGTTAAATCGAATCACACAGAACAAGGGAGTACCTTGCTCTGACACCAATTGAAAGTGCTAGTTATCGACTAGAGGGGGGGGTGAATAGGCGATTTTTATGAAAGTCTTCAAAACATGGGAGTTTTGAAGACAAATGATAGAAATGAACCTATAAACATGCAGCGGAAGGTAAACTACACTAAGCAAGCCATAGTCAAGTATTCGATGAAGTGAAAGCACGAAGACTAATAGCAGCTAGGTAGTAAAGATCAGGATGGAAGATAGTATGAAGCCAAACAACAATAGTAGTCACATAGTGAAGTCAAACAGGTAGTGCAAACAGGCAATGACTTCACGAAGACAAACTGTAAGTAAAGAGAGGGAGAGGATAGAACCAGACACTTGGTGAGGACAAGGATTTTTTGGACCAGTTCTAGTTGCTGTGACAACTGTACGTCTGGTTAGGGAGGCTGAGATTCAACTCAGAAGACCGTGTCTTCACCTTATTCCCCTTGAGGTAAGGACACCCAGTCCTCGCCCAATCACTCTGGTAAGTCTTCAAGGTAGACTTCCAAACCTTTACAGACTTCGTTCA
The DNA here is from genome assembly GCF_018294505.1 of Triticum aestivum. Classification (NCBI taxonomy): domain Eukaryota; kingdom Viridiplantae; phylum Streptophyta; class Magnoliopsida; order Poales; family Poaceae; genus Triticum; species Triticum aestivum. Next base: position 302,726,907 of record NC_057802.1, on the reverse strand, counting down.
CCGGTGATCCACAATGACTCTTGGATACTCACAACGCGACGCCTAACCGGCTGGAGGATTCACAGTCCTCAAGTGTAACAAGTCTTCAGGTCACGTGGACAGAAAGACTTCAGTGATGCCTAACACTCTTTGGCTCTAGGTGTTTGGGCTTTGTCCTCGCAAGGATTTCTCTCTCTCAAAAGCTCCGGAGGTGGGTTGCTCTCAAACGACAAAAGCCGTGCACTAACTCTGAGCAGCCACCAATTTATGGTGTAGGGGGTGGGCTATTTATAGCCACCAGGAAACCTGACCTGATTTGTCCGAAATGACCCTGGGTCACTAAGGAACTGACATGTGTTCCAACGGTCAGATTTCAAACACACGCGGCAGCTTGACTTGGGCTGCAAGTAAAGCTGACTCATCCAGCTCTGGATAAGATTTGCTCTCATTGTCTTCGCTCGAAGACATAGGATTTGGTTGAGCATCACTTCAGTCACTCTGACTTTGTTCACTCGGACCCCACTTAACAGTACGGTGGTTCCTATGACTCAACAAAGAAGAAAAGGAAACAACGAAACAACTAAGTCTTCGCGCTCCATAGTCTTCACACGATGTCTTCTCTAGTCATAGTCTTCGATGTGAATATCTTCACATACCACCATTGTCTTCAATGTCTTCATACATTTTTAGGGGTCATCTCTGGTAGGTAAACCGAATCAATGAGGGACTACTACCTGTGTTATCCTGCAATTCTCACAAACACATTAGTCCCTCAACCAGGTTTGTCGTCAATAATCCAAAACCAACTAGGGGTGGCACTAGATGCACTTACACTATCCCTCTATATCAGATGATGAAAAAAACAGACAATTTTGTCTGGAGTGATGCTGCTAATGCGGCGTTTGAGGACTTGAAGAAACAGTTAGCTGAGCCACCTGTCCTTGCTGCTCTGGTCGATAAAGAGCCGCTTTTGTTATCTGTGGCTGCTAATGCCCGAGCTGTCAGTGTGGCCATTGTGGTGGAGCACAAGGAGGCTGGGAAGGAATATCCGTTTCAACGGCCGGTTTATTATATCAGTGAGGTGCTTATTGAGTCCAAACAGAGGTACCCACATTGGCAGAAACTGGTGTATGGAGTTTTCATGGCAAGCCGGAAGCTTAAGCAGTATTTTCAGGGTCATCCCATCACTGTGGTCAGTTCTGCCCCTTTGGGAGATATAATCCAAAACAGGGAAGCAACTGGCCGGGTTGCCAAGTGGGCCATTGAGCTTGGACCTCACGGGTTAAAATATGTGCCTCGTACGGCAATCAAGTCCCAAGCGCCTGTGGATTTCATCAATGACTGGACAGAGTTACAAGCGCCGGAAGAAAAGCCGGATCATACTTATTGGACTATTCATTTCGATGGATCCATGCAATTGGAGGGCTCGGGGGCTGGAGTCGTGTTAACTTCCCCACGAGGTGATAAGTTTTGTTATGTTCTTCGTTTAATGTTCCCTTGCACTAACAATGCAGCAGAATATGAGGCTTTACTCCATGGTCTTCGAATGGCTAAGGAGATGAATTTAAGCCGGGTTAAGTGCTTTGGTGACTCGGACCTGGTGGCTCAACAAGTGTATGGTACTTGGGATTCCAAGGACCCGCTCATGGCAGCATACCGTCGAGAGGCGGATATTGTTGCTGGTCACTTCAAAGGTTATCAGGTTGACCATGTGGACCGGCGAAAGAACGAAGTGGCGGACGCTTTAAGCCATTTGGGTTCCCAATGTAAACTGGTTCCACCCAATGTTTTTCCGGATGTTTTGCATAACCCGTTGGTCAAGCTACCTACAGAGGAGGATTTGGCTGTTCCTAATCCGGAGGCTCAGTTGGTGGCGGCTCTTCACATTATCCCAGATTGGACGGTCCCATATTTGGCGTATATGAACCGGGGCGAGTTACCGGAGGATGAAACTTTGGCCTGGCAGATAATCCGGCGGTCCAAGTCAATGACCATTGTCAATGGAGAATTGCATCATTGCAATGTAACAGGGGCGTTTCAGCGTTGTGTATCTCCTGAAGAAGGCCGTGAGATTTTGCGTGAGATCCACGAAGGAGATTGTGGTCACCACGCCGGTTCAAAGTCCTTGGTAGCTAAAGCTTTTCGTCACGGTTTCTATTGGCTGACGGCTCATGCTGATGCTGAGGACTTGGTGAAAAAGTGTGATGGTTGTCAGATGTTTTCACGTCGAGCTCATGTTCCGGCTCGGGAATTGAGGATGATTCCAATCACTTGGCCGTTTGCAACTTGGGGGCTAGATATGGTTGGGCCCTTTAAGAGGTCCAAGGATAAGAAGACCCACCTTCTGGTGGTGGTTGATAAGTTCACTAAATGGGTGGAAGCAGAGCCAGTCAGTAAGTGTGATGCAGCTACGACGGTTCAATTCATCAAGAAGGTGATTTTCCGGTTTGGTTTTCCACACAACATCATAACTGATAATGGCACTAATCTTTCCAAGGGTGCTATGAAAGAATTTTGTCAACGTGAGCACATCCGGCTTGACGTGTCATCAGTGGCTCACCCCCAATCTAATGGTCAAGCGGAGAGAGTCAATCAAGAGATCCTGAGAGGCATCAAGCCCCGGCTTATGGTTCCTTGACAACGGACGCCGGGTTGTTGGGTGGAGGAGTTACCTTCTGTGTTGTGGAGTATCAATACCACACCCAACGGATCTACGAGTTATACGCCTTCTTTCATGGTTTATGGAGCAGAGGCGGTTCTCCCTAGTGACATCCGTCATGACTCGCCTCAGGTGGCAGCTTATGTTGAGGATGACAATGAGAAAGCACGTCAGGAAGCACTTGACCTGTTAGATGAAGAGCGTGACATTGCAGCGGCTCGTTCGGTGATTTACCAGCAAGATCTGCGTCGTTATCACAGCCGCCGGGTTAAAACCAGAACTTTTCAAGAAGGAGATCTGGTGCTCCGGTTCATCCAGGATCAGACTGATATGCACAAGTTATCCCCGCCTTGGAAAGGACCTTTTGTGGTCAGCAAGAATCTGCATAATGGGTCATACTACCTTATCGATGTTCGAGAGCACAAAGACTCACGTAAATCGGAGGAGGAGACCCACCGGCTGTGGAATATCTCTCATCTTCAGCCCTACTACACCTGAGCCATAGGCTCCTCTTATGTACATATTCTTGACAATGTATATATTATGACCAATATAATAAACCGACATCCCTACTAAAGCAGGGCCTCTGCCGTTCTTCCTTCAGAAGTTTTTTGGTTACATGGGGGCTTCTGTTTATAAAGCGGAGTTCTGATTACACATTGATCCGGCTTATAAAGCCACAAAAAAATTCGGGGCTTGTTACCCAAAGTTAAAAGGGGCCAAAGAGAGTGTTGCAGAAGCACAACTCAAACATAGGCACCCATTAAGCATATCTCAAAATATTGCTCGGGGGCTCTTTGCTTCTACAAGAACAAAGAGCCTATAACCTTGTAATAGGCTATAAAAGCCAGGATTGGAAGCCAGGTGTATTCAGCTAAAACCCCGGGTTATCCTGCCTTTTTTTAATAAGCCACTCCGTCTAGGTAATCCTGGTAAGACCCGTCGAACATTTGACAAGTCAATCTTATAAAGACCCTGAACTTGTCATAGTTAAAATGACGATTGGTTAATGTGAGGTCCATCTTATAAAGGCTTTGTAAAATGGTTTAACTCAGTGGCCTGGCAGCCCATGAAAAGCCTCGCCTTTTTTCATGTTTTCTTCTGAAAATTTTCTTTTTGCGGTTTATTTTGATGAGGTTTATGTTAATCCGGTGTTTACTGACCCGGTTTGGCTTTTAAGTTGCCAAGTACAAAATTACAAGATGACCGGTGTCAATTGACCCGGCTTGGCTTTCAACTATAAGTTGTCAATGCACAATCAGTTATAATCCGGTGTTTATTGACCCGGTCTGGTTTCGACTACAAGTCGCCAGTATGATATACTGATAATCTGGTGTTTATTACAACCCGGTACGGCTTTACTATAAACCGGCAAAACATGGGAGGAGTTGTCAGTACTCAAGACTTGGGTTATCACCCTTACTACAAAAAGTTGGTAAACCAACGATGTGATTCAATGTCGCAGGTATGATATATTTCATATTTGATTATTATTAAGTATAGCCTTGGTTATAAACCGGGTTATATGTTGGGCATTATGACCCGTCCGGCGGTAAACCGACAGGACACTTTAAATTTGTTGTATTCAGCGAATGATGGAAGGACTCCTGCATTGGGATTTTGCCCCTGGCCTAGCCCTTGCAGATCAGGTGAGAAGAAAGTTTGGTTCCACCGTGCATTTCTCCCCCTCTCGAGACTCCAAGGAATTCTTCCTTGTAGTCACGTTTTCATCGGCTTCCTTCCCACTAAATGAAGAATCTGTGGGTATTGCACTCCAATGCTGCATTGGGGGATTTCATGTTGGCTTCAAAGTGCTTAAGATTAATCCTAGAGCTTATCGTTTCTCGGTTGCCAACAACAAGGTCGGCCATTTTATCTACGGTCTTAAGGATCGCATTTGGCCAGATTTCATTTGCCATTTTCATTTGTACAATGGCCGTTTCAATCGGGTTCCCTCGTCTACTTTAAATTGGCACGCGGATGAAGAACTAACGGAGATAACTGCTAGACATCCCTTGGCTATTAAATCGGACTTGGGTTTCTTACGTTCTGCATCCTTGTTGAATGACTCTTCCATGCTTGAGTTACGCAAGTTTACCTTTAAACCTATTGATCATATGGTTTTCTCCAACAAGCATGCACATGAGGCGTTGTCCTCCTCCTGCCGAATGAACAGTCATGGCATTCAAATTCAATTTGGATCTTTTTCGGCAACTGACAATTTGCCCCCGATAATTGAGGAATCATCTGATTTATCTTTACTTGAGAAATATCTCCGTCAAGCGCAATCTGAGGGTGATAATGACACAGAGTTTCTCCGTTTGGGCAGTTTTAATTGCCCCATTAATGTGCCTTATCCTCTCCCGCCACAATGCTTTCTCAAATCAGCCTTCAAATATGCCCCAGCCCATTCACAATGGCCGCCTCGTCTGTCGGCCCATTACAAGGCTGATTGGGCCCAAGCTGGATACTCTGAGGATGAGATTGATCTGATTGCTAATAATTGGGCAGTATTATGTGCGCGTTGCCTAAAATTGGGGCACCAAAAGATTCATCGCCCTGCTAGGGTGATTTGCATGAACTACTCCACTCCTGATCACAAGGCAAGCAAATGCCCGGCCCGGATTCCTCCGAAGCATCTTGGACCAATTTTGGTAGAGGACTAGACCAGTATCAATCAGTCTCGCCTTCCATCTTTGACACAAAAACAACCCAAGTGCAAATCGGCCATTCGATGTGAGGCTTGTTGTCACTATGGACATGTGGCACGATCCTGTAGAAGGAAGCGCTGGCTTGAGCGTTGGAAATGGATCCCTAAATATCCTCACAATACCAAAAATGCCCCGCACGCTTCCGCTTCTACTCGGTTTCCTCAATCGTCACCGCCCCGCGCCTGCCATTCGCCACCTCTGTCACACCCGTCACCTCAGCCGCTCTCTCTGCAACACCATCATGGCGAACTACCCCCTCAACCCGGTGCCGTTCCTGCCGCCAGGCTTCGCCGTCGAGCCTGGGCCGGCTGATCGGGTCGTCCGCAGCGGGATGGTGGTTGGCCCCATTTCGCCGCTCAACCACGACTTTCTGGCCATCGCGGAAACTAGCGCATACGCGCCTCTGCATTGCCGGGCTGCTGTTCATCAGGCTGTTCAAGGTTTGCTGCATGAAGCCCAGCTGTTTACTACTGAAGTAAGTGACCACCCTTTTGGAATAGGGATTTTTGGATTTGTGGAATCCTTCCTCCGTGATACTGCTGTTGCTACACCATTAGAACTTGAGGATGAGGATTTGCTTATTACTTTTGTTCCCCATAATGAAGCACTCAATCGCCGCTCCACCACCTTTGGGCCTAAGATCTGGTTGATGTTTGGCTTTCCATACGATTATCAGACAGATTATTACATCACTAAGTCGCTGGGTGGTTTTGGTTCTCTTGTTTCCTGGTACAATCCTCGCCAAGACCGCCGCTTCATGCTCATTAAGGCGAGAGTTCTGAACCTGCGTGTGGTGCCAAAAAGCTTTGTTGTTTGGCAGCTTGGAGGAGCTCGAGATTGTTGGACTGTCCAGATCACCATCCTCAGGAGCAATGATTGGAATGGACTCCTTCCTGAGGTGCCGCCGGCCGGCGAGGAACCACCGCCACCTGACGGGAACCTGCATCCTTTGTTTGGTCCCAATCTGACGGCAGAACAACTGTATCAGCAACAGGTTCGTAGCTGGCTTGTGCAGAATGCGGCACCTCCCAATGGCGCGCCAGATGGTCCTGATGCTCCACATAACCATGATCATGTTGGTTGGGGTGAATGGCCTGCACCTCCAGCTCCACCACTGCCCCAAATGCCATCTTTTCTCATGAAATTTCAGGCCTGGCTCGCAGCGCAGGGGCTGCAGGTACAAGATGGCATTGTGCTTGAGAACAATGTCACGGATAATGCTCTGCAGGCTTGGCATGACTCGCTCACGAGCTCTGAAGAATTGGATTCTGATCATTCATTTGATTTGCTTGTGCTCAATGGGCCTGATGCTTTGGAGGTTCAAGGTCCTGCAGATGTGCTCACTGTATCTGTTGAAGTTCACCGTCAGGGTCTGCGCTTTGGCCTGTCTGCACAAGGAGATGTGCTCATGTCTCTTCTGCTGACGAACCCAATACCCCGCCAACAGCTTAATGCGGCTCTCTTCTTGGCTTTGCACCCGCTGGTGGCTTCTTTTGGACCTTGGAGCTCGGGTCTTGGTTTTTGTCAGGAGTTTGCTCAAGTGGTTATGCAAGTGTCACTTTCAGGTGGAAACATTCAGTTCTCTCAGATCCAGACTCTGCTTCCTCCCGCCCAGGCTAGCTTGGAGGCATCCTCTGCTCCTCTGCTCCTCACCATGGAGCCATCTGAACCCATGCTCAACTCTGATGAGACACCCCTGGAGGATGAGATCCCATAATCTGCTCAGCTCGAAACTGCTGTTTCTGAACCTCTGCTGCCTTCTCTGTCACTGTCTGATGAGGGATCGTCGAGCTCTCTACCCACTACTACACATGCTCAGAAGCAGCGGAAAGGTAAGATGTTGGCCCCGATCGACACTGCTACCTTGCGTAGAAGCACTAGAACCAACAAGTACTATGGTTTTTGGGTTATTCAAGCTTCTGATTCGCGCCCAGCCAAGTCCAAGGTCAAGCCTCGTGTCATCCCTTCTACTGTGGAGATTACTGATGAAGTTCCTATTGCTACACCTGCTGCTGACGCCCACGGAGATGATGATGCTGCTCCGGCGCTGCCTCCACCAACTCCCATCTCCACCATGCAGGCCATTGGCACCAACCTCTGCGCGGTTGCCGCTGAAGAGCTCACCACTTCAGCTTTGTCTGAAGATTAGGTGGGGTTCTTCTTTCGTCTTTGTAGTTGTCTGAACTTTTATTTCCTCGATGCTTTTGTGCAATTGGAATGTACTTTGCTGGAATGTACACGGTCTTAATGCGCCTGAGAAACATTTAGCACTTGGTAATGCGATTCAGGCTAGTGGATGCGCTGTGATTTGCCTGCAAGAGTCTAAGATGCCTTCTTTTGATGCTGCCACTCTTAAATCTATATGCCCGCAACATTTTGATCAATTTGCGTTTATTCCCTCACATGGCGCTTCAGGTGGCATAGTTACAATCTGGAATAGCAGTGTTTTCACGGGCAAGGTCTTTCTGTCTGAGCAATTTGCGTTAGGAATTGAGTTCATCTCCATGCAATCTAACCACTGTTGGAAGCTTGTCAATGTTTACGGTCCCTGTCAAGGTGACTCTCTTGCTGCTTTCACTAGTTGGTTATTTGACTTGACGATCCCTCCTTCTGAAGACTGGCTTCTTCTTGGCGATTTTAATTACATCCGCTCGCCTGATAATCGCAACAAACCGGGAGGAAATATCCAGGATATGTTCACCTTTAATGATTTTATTCGTGAACAAAACCTTACTGAACTAACCATTAAGGGCAGAAAGTACACGTGGTCCAATATGCAACAACAACCGCTTCTTGAACAGCTCGGTTGGTTCTTTACCATGCTCAACTGTACTATCTCGTTTCCTCACACAATGGTAAATCCTTTGGGAAAGCCAGTCTCTGACCACACTCCGTGCTCTGTGGTCATTCAAACTACCATTCCAAAAAGTAAACTCTTCAGATTTGAAACATATTGGATTGCTCACCCAGGGTTCATGGAAGTGGTTGCGCAAGCTTGGAATAAACCCATCAAATATAATAAAATGTCCAACGTGGCTGCTAGAATCGGGCAGAAGCTCAAGGCTGTGAGATATGCTCTCAAGCATTGGAGTAAGAACATCTCCCGCTTACATGTTGCTATTGAAAACACTAACAAAACATTGCTGGAGCTGGATAACATTGAAGATTGCCGGCCACTGACTATTCCTGAGAGAAACTTTCGCAATATCCTAAAAAAACATCTCTTACGGTTTCTTCAACATCAGAAAGAATACTGGAAGAAACGTTGCACTATTAGATGGATCCAATTTGGTGACGAGAACTCCAATTTTTTTCAAACTGTGGCTACTGAACGTTACAGGAGGAATTGCACCAGCTCTCTTAAAACTGTCGATGGTGGTATAGTTGAGGATCATGCTGGGAAAGAATCAATACTTTTTGAGGCTTTCAAAGCTCGGATGAGACAGGCCAACCCTTCGCCTATGAAATTCAACCTAGATAATCTTCTCAAGGATGATATGTTGTTTGCCAATCTTGTGGCGCCATTTACAGAAAAAGAGATTGATGATGTTGTGGCGGCAATGCCACCTGATCGGGCTCTTGGACCCGATGGTTTCAATGGCGTGTTCTTGAAAGCATGTTGGCCTATCCTCAAAGAAGATTTCTATCTTCTCTGCCAGGAATTTCACCAAGGTGGCCTCAATCTAGAAAGCATCAATGCTGGCTACATCACATTGATTCCGAAGACCAACTCGCCTGACAATGTCAACGACTTCAGGCCCATCACTCTCCTTACTGTTGTCTGAAGCTGATCACTAAGATTCTAGCTAATCGTCTTCAGAGCATTATTCTTCAGTTGGTGCATAAAAATCAATACGGCTTTCTGCATGGTCGATCCATCCATGATTGATTGGCTTGGCCCTTCGAGTACATACATCAATGCCAAGCTTCCAAGAAAGAAATTGTCCTCCTTAAATTAGATTTTGTCAAGGCATTCGATACCATCGAACACTCTGCTATGCTCCTCATCATGAAGAAAATGGGTTTCCCGCCAAAGTGGCTGGCCTGGATGGACAGTATCTTCTCTTCCGGCAAATCTTCTGTGCTTCTCAACGGGGTTCCGGGTTGGCAGTTTCATTGTAAGTGCGGGGTCCGCCAGGGCGATCCTATGTCCCCCCTTATTTTTGTCATTGCGGCTGACCTCCTACAAACTGCCATTAATGAGGCACTTGATCAAGGCCTGATCACCCAACCGATCCCTCCCCATGGTAATGCTAAGTACCCAGTAATCCAATATGCAGACGATACTATCATAGTTTTGCCTGCGTGTCTTCTCCAAGCGACCAAGATAAAACAAATCCTTGAAGACTACGCCACCTCTATTGGGCTCAAAATCAACTTTCATAAATCCATGCTTGTCCCCATTAACACCCCTGCTGAGAAGTGCAATGCTCTGGCAACTCTCTTTGGTTGCACTCAAGCCGCTATGTCGTTCACTTACTTAGGGCTGCCTTTAGGAACCACTCGCCCTACGGTTCTGGATTTAACACCGTTTGTGTGCAAAGCAGAACGCAAAATCACGGCAGCCATGTCTCTCATGTCCCATGCAGGCAGGTTGGCGTTGCTTAATTCACTCATTACATCATTGGCCATCTATCCGATGGGCACGCTGCGCCTACCTCAGAAAATCATTGCTCAGTTGGACAAAATATGCAGACATTGCCTCTGGTATAAAAAAACAGCTGCTGGCGATAAACACACCTCTCTGGCAGCCTAGCCCATGGTCTGTCGTCCCAAGTCGAGTGGTGGCTTCGGTATTCTTGACTTGAAGATCCAAAATGACGGCCTGCTTTTGAAATTCCTTCATAAATTCTTCAACAAAATGGACATCCCCTGGGTGCAGCTGATTTGGGTGTCGTACTACGTGGATTCAATCCCCCATGCAGCTGACGCGTGCGGCTCATTTTGGTGGTGAGATCTCGTTCAACTCATGCCAATATATCGTGGAATCACCCAGGTTCAAGTCAACAACGGTACGTCTGCACTATTCTAGAAGGACAACTGGAATAATGATGTTTATGCTAATAAATACCCGAGGGCGTTCTCATACGTTCATCATGAAGATCTATCGGTCCGGGATTTCTTGACGGCCGCCACCCTGCATGAAACCTTCCAACTCCCCCTCTCTATACAAGCCCACGAGGAGCTCAAGCTTCTACAGCTTGATGTAGCGGAAGTAACTTTCGATGGCCGTGACAACGTTTGGGCCTGCTGCTGGGGAGCCACTATGTTCAAGACTGTTGCGTACTACCAATTTTTCTTTCGAGATGTGGTGGCTCATGTGGCCTTTCGTTGGCTTTGGCGCACCAAGTGTACCCCAAAAATCAAAGTCTTCGGTTGGTTTTTATTGTCTGACCGCCTCAACACACGAAACATGCTGAAGTGGAGACACTACAACATTGGATCCAACCTTGACTGTCTGCTGTGTGGTCATCACGTTGAGGAAACGGTGGAGCACCTCTTCTTCCACTGCGCCTTTAGCAAAGCTTGCTGTCAGCGACTGAATATCATTTGGGGCTCTGTTGGAAACATGCTGGATCTTGTTGAACAAATGAAGAAACAACACCCGCGCAAGATGATCATGGAAATCTTTCTGGTGGCTGCTTGGAGCCTCTGGAAAGAGCGCAACAACAACTATTTTAGGCACATAGTGCCTTCCATGGACTCATGGTGGGATCGGTTCAAAAGTGACTTTAGTAACATCCAATATAGACTACCAGAACACAAGAGACATGTTGTCTCTTCCCTGCTGCAAAACCTAACTCAGGACTCTCATTAGCTCTGTAGTGTTGTAGCTTCGTTTGCCATGTTGCTCACCTTTGTAATTACCACCATGTAACACCATGTAATAGCTTCTTTGATTTTTAATACATATGCAGTAGGAGCCTTTCCTACTGTCTTAACCCTAAAAAAACAAGCTGCTAAGGTTCATAAGCAGACATAACATATCTTAAATCATGGCGGATTAACAGTGTCATGCAAAGTGAATATGCACGATGGCATAGCAGACCAAGTACTTAAACTAGCCTATTACAAGGTGCTTTGATGCCCAAAAGGATAATTGTTTATCACATGCATTGCAGTGTGCAGAAGTTAAACCGGACTCCGGATCATGATTCTTCACCAGGCTGACTTGAAGGTTGTGGATCATCCTGCGCCGGTTCATCCTCCTCCTCTCCACCCAATGGCTGGAAGTCAATGGTTGCCCAGTCAATCCTAGTTAAGGCTTGGAAGACAGCTTCATCACTTATAAGGGTGGACGGTTCAACATCAGGGGCGTAGGTATGCTTACGGATTGGCAGGATAAGGTTTTGCACATCATAAGTTGGTGCATTCACCCGTTTGTTGTTGGCGTCATAAATCGACTGGTAATATGGCAAATCAGTGTCTTCAACCAATTTGCTTGCCAGTGGACGCATTTCCCTCGTTAGGGCCCTGAGGTCGTCATTATCAAAATCTGACCCGTCCTCTTTCTGGCTCGGATAGCTGTTTCCAATACCCTCCGGATCAAGGTCAGATATCCATGCCTTGGCCCGAGTCAATGCAGTAAGAGCACCGGCCCTAGCAGCTGATTTCTTCAATTCCTCAAACCGGGCAGGCATCATAGATAACCTTTCTAATGTTTCCTTGATTAAAGTTGGGGGCGGTTTATTATGCGAAGCTGTGCAGATGACCCGTTGAGCGCCGGTATATAATTGCTCTATTAGTGTATAAGCAGCCTTCAGTTTTTTGCGCATGTCCGAGCCAAGATGAGTAACACGGCTACCTGCAATGGTCAAAATATTGGTAAACCGGCAGTTTCATGGATGTTGTTTATTTAAAGTTTATGAAGAGGATATTTATCGAAGACAGCAGTGGTCATAGCATTGATTTGGCGCTTCAAGCCAGTCAGTTCTTCTGTTGCCGGTTTAAGGGCTGCTTCAGCGTCCTCCGCCCGCTTTAGCAGAGTTGCTTTTTCAGTATCCCATCCTGCCCGTTCACTTTTAAAGCTTTCCTTCAGTTGTTCCCTGGCTGTTAAAGCGCTGGTCAGCTCTTCTTTAGCCTTGGAAGTTTCTGCTTGCTGGGACTTGATATTTTCTTGAAGGTCAGCGATTTGAGATTCCTTTTTGCTCAGATCTGCCTGCAAGAGACATTTCATGAGTTGGTAGTGCGTATTTGAAGTCCCAAGCACATAACAAGTTATACACTTGGCACTTGGGGGCTAATGCATATTGCTTCTTATCACCTGTTATTTTAAGTCCCAAGCACATAACAAGTTATACACTTGGCACTTGGGGGCTAATGCATGTTTGCTCAAGTCAAGGTTATGAATTTTCCCTCCTCAATCGGATTACAAGGAAGATTATCAAGAATTTTGGAAGCTTCATGACAGAAAGGTACCGGTTCATCCTAAAGGTGTAAACCGGTCCCTGGGGGCTATGCAAGCAAAAGTAAATATTGTTCTGCTACAAGTCCTGGTACACATTAATATTATGAACCGGCCCTTGGGGGCTACTGGAATTGATAGTCTAAACCGGTCATAAGGAAAGAAAGCTTATACAGAGTGAGTGATATTTACCTCATACCGCTCCTTCATCAGACCCACTAAACTGGCTTCATAGTCGTGGCTTGTGTACAGACGGTTTAAGAATCCAGAATGAATGTCTTGGGCGTTGAGGTGGGCATAGCTTGATAAATCTGTTTTCCACTTGCCCTTTTCCATAGCAGAAAGTTCTTCCTTGGCACTATGTTTTGATAAAGCGACAGGATTGCCAGGGATGGTGTGGCCGATGCCGGTAATCATAATATCGTCCGTATTGTCATCAACAGCTTTGGCTGGACTTGGCGGTTTATCAGCCGTTTTTGCTGGGCTTGGCGGATCAGCAGCCTGACTCATCATATCTGTCTCCATTGGCTCAACAAAAGTATCCTGAACTTGAGGTACCGGATCATCCAAGATAGCATCAACATTTGGGTCCAGTGGTTCCGGGGTTTTCTCTGGTTCAGTGGCCGGGTTATCATCAGTCGGTTTATTCAGTTTGGCCTTCTTTCTGGGTCTGGCCTTGGCACTAAAAGGAACGGATATAAAGGTTAGTACAATAAACAAGTATAAGGCATAAAGGGTTAAGTTTCATATGCTCACCCAGGAACAGTCTTGAGAGGAGGGAGTTGTGTAGCCATTGACTCGCCAGATGATGAATGAGGTGTCCCCTGATAATTTGAATCGGACAGATTAAGAGGTTGTTGGAAATAACCCGCCTTGGGATAAGAAGTATCAGAAATATATGAGACCTCGGATCGACGTTTCCGGACTGGAGTGTTCGGTAAACCGGCTGAAGTAACTACTTGGCCGCTGTGCCGGGTTGTGCGACGAGCTTCGTGTTGCTGCTTCTTCAAAAGAAAGTTTGGGTCCAAGTGAGCTAGGGGGTGAGAAAATCTTACTTTCCGGTTTGCTTGACAGGTTTTCTGTGTTGGCAGAGGATCTGAACCGGAGGAAAGAATAATTACCTCTACATCATCAGCTTGGCTGGCTTCAGCGTCATCCTGATAATAGTCATTGTCAATCAGGTATATGAAAAAAGAACCAAGAGAATCGAGTTCTACCTATGATTCCGGATTATCCAGATCATCATCAATGTTTGGTTCAGAGGATTCAGCGGTTTTCTTCTTGGCAGGTTTTTTGGTAACCTTAGTCTTGGGGCGAGGTGTCTTCGCCGGTTTATCCTGTGGTTTCTTCTTCTAGAACGGATCATCACCCTGTCAAAGATTGACCAAATTTTGAGGGAATATTTAAAAGGATCAGGTTAAAACAAAAGTTATATGATTCTTACAGCTGGCGGTTTATTGGAAGCGCAGAAGGGACTTAGCCCTGTCTTGCTACAGACAGCCTCCGGTTCATTCAGTATTTTCTTGACAGCCTCAGTAATTTCATCTTCTGTTAGTTGAATGTCAATATGCCGTTGAGGGTCTTTTAAGTCCTCTGTGTACTCGCACATTAAACCGGGGCATTGGCTTAAAGGCAGAATACTCCAGGAGATCCAATAGCGAACAAAATCAATGCCTGTTAAACCGTTTGCAATGAAGGCCCGAAGCTTTGAAAGCTGTGGAGCATACTTGGCTCGTTCTTTGGCGCTAAGTCATTGGGGAAATGGATGTGTGTTGGTAAGCCGGTGAGGAGGATAACCCGACAGAGGATTCTCATCAGTTGGAGACGTATCTCGACAGTAAAACCAAGTCTGATTCCAGTCCTTGGGGTGACTATGATGCTTGGCGTGAGGGAAACTAACATCTTTCCTCTTCTGGATTGAAACCCCGCCAAGCTCAGTATTGGGCCCATCTGTAAACTCAGTACGGCGGTTCAAGTAGAAAAAGTCTCTGAACAGCTCAACAGTGGGTTCTTCTTGCAGATAAGCCTCGCAAAATACTTGAAAATTACAAATATTGGACACAAAGTTAGGACCAATATCTTGAGGATGGAGTTGGAAGCTAGCAAGTGCATCACGGAAATTTTTTGATCCGGGAGGGCTAAACCCTCGACCCAGATGATCAACGAACACGATTACTTCTCCATCCTTGGGCTCAGGAGGATTTTCTGGACCAGGGGCCCTCCAGTGGATGACTTCCTTTTTTACTAAAGCGTCGGTTGCGACACATCCGTTTAGTTGCTCTTCAGTAACCCGGGAGGGGACCCAGTTGCAAGCATAGAATTGTTTGGCCATTTCAATGAAAAGCTGGAAAAAGATCAATGCCGGTTTAAGATTCATGACTGACAAGTATAAAGCATCGCAAGGTCAGAAGGAGAAGATGTTGAAGCATATATATATGTTAAACCGGATTCTGACATTGGCAGGGTTACAAAAATGAAGAATTGGCGGTTTAATAGAGGGCTAATGGTACCTGGCGGATTATAAGTTTCTAAAAGTTAAACCACCTACTTTGGTATGGAAGGTACAGATCTGAAATAATTAAGTGATGGAAAAACAGGTTTCACAGATTGATATGATAATTTCAGATCTGCAGCGTGTCAGCAAATCAAAATATATTCAGACCTAAAATACAGGTGCTTAAGCAGTTCATCAGGTCTAGATGAGATTTTCCTATACGAAGAGGATGCTCTAATGATGAAAAAGGGGACTATAACTACGACTGCACAGGAAAATATCAGATCTGAACTCGCCATTTACGCTACGGAGAAGAACAGGGAAGAAAAACGCTAAGCTTCGATGAACTCGCAGAAACCCTAAACGGGATCTATGGGAAAGAACAAAGACAGACTCACCAGGGCTATTGAATGCGGAGGCGTGCAGACGAAAATCTGGTCGAATCAGGTTGATGCAGCGGCCGTTGTTGGGGCAGAGGTGAAGGGCGACAGCGGCGGCAGCGCTCGAGTACTGAGGCGACGCAAGGTGGAAGAAAGACGAAGAGGCAAGGAGAGAAAAGGAAAGGGACCCTCTGCCCTATTTATAAGACGAAGGGATAAGCGACAGGCGCGGGAATCGAGGAGCCCAAAAAAATGGATATGTGATAGAGCTGTCGCCTCGATTTTCGGAGGCTCATTAATAAAAGTAAGGTATATGCGGTTTTTTAATGAACAGGTGACGTCATGACGGTTTACTATAATCCTGGAAGATGACGTCATGGCGGATTACAAGGTTTACTCGAAGGTGCTGAAGAAGAAATTTTCCTAAGTGTTGAAGATTGACATGAGCAGGTTCAAATCAATCTGGAGCCTAATATTGGGGATATAACTACTGAGTATAAACCGCCCAGAAGGGGCCGGGTTATACCTGTAATGAGTTATCCATATTAAAGCCCATGAAGACAAGGAGTATGGCGCTTTACTGTAGAGATCTAAAAGCCCAGGGCCCAAAGGCGGATTAGGGCCCGTAGACATAAACCGCCATAAGGTGTGTAACTTGTGTTGTAAGATAGGAAAGGATAGAAACTGAGCCAGACACATTTATGAGCCGGCCGGGATTCTGTAAACCGCCGGGCGCCAACCTGTGTATATAAAGGGACGACCCCGCGGTGGTTCAAGGACAACAAACAACAACTCGAGAGCCAGGTCAAGCGGATTCGCTCCCTGTTCATCGAAACCCTAGCAATTCCACATCAACTGGATTAGGCCTTTACCTTCACCGCAAGGGGCCGAACCAGTATAAACTCCTTGCGTCCTTTGTCCTGCTTTAACCCCTTTAAGCTAACCCGTTGCAGTGGCTCCATGACTAAGTCCTCACACTAGGACATCTACCGTGACTAACCCACGACAGAAAGGGTAATGAGCTTCAAAGATGAAGTTATTGTTGGTGGTGCTGCTGAGAAACTGGTTGGAGCATTTTCATCAGGCGTGACTAATGCAGTCACCCTGGAAGGTTCTTCAGGCACGACACTTGTAGTCGTCCTGCGTATTTCTTCAGATGCAACATTATCAGTTACCCTTTCACTTTCTTCAGGTGCAACTTCTTCAGTTTCCCTGGCTGTCTCTTGAGGACATGGAAGTGCAATCTCACTGGTCTATGCCGTTGGAAGTGAAGCTAAGGTACTTGATGGTGGTACCATGCCAAACTTGGCGGCTTCTCGCTTGTTGTGGTCTTCAACTACCTTGGTGGAGGCAGTGATGAATCTCTCTTTAACACCACATAAATGATTAGCCTGTCTCTCATATTCTTCCGTCAGCTGATGAATTTCGGATTGTAATTGCACAAGCTGCTAAGGGGATATAGACATCATCTTCTTCCTCAGTTCTTTCTGCTTCTGAGTTTGCTGTTTCTTCACCATTTTGGCCTGAGCAATCTTGTGCTTCTCATTTAAGATGAATGATGAAATCATATGGCTTGGGCCCGGTGCCAAGTTGAGATCATCAAGAGGTGTTTCTGGGTTGGTGCACCAGATGTCAATGAAGTCTAGGAGCTGCTTGGGATCTAGCAGCGTAGGAATTGAAGAGTTCTTAGCAATAGCAGCTTAGCAATAGCAGCAAGTTCATCTTCATCTGCCAGCCTGTGTTCGTCAACCTGAGGCCTATGGCCTTGCTCTTGGGACTTGGCCTAGTTCCACGACCTATAGTGACTTTCTGTTTCAGCTTGGGTGTTAAAGAAGATGGTTGCCCACTGGCTGAGGCATTTGATGCAACAATTAAGGAATTTGCAAAGCCCTTGGTGCGCTGGCAAGATGCAAGCACGACCGATGTTGAAGCTCTAGATGCTGCCATTGATGAACTTGAAGCAGGAGGAGGCACTGAAGATTTGGAAGTCTTTGGTGCTGAAGCCTTTGATGCAGCTGGTTGGGCCACTGAGGGCATTGGGACAAAAGGCTTTGGCTTATTAGAAGGCTTCTTCTTCATTGCCTGCTTGGGAGCGCCTGCGCTGTGATACGTCTCCAACGTATCTATAATTCTTTATTGTTCCATGCTATCATATTATCCATCTTGGATGTTTTATATGCATTAGTATGCTATTTTATATCATTTTTGGGACTAACCTCTTAACGTAGTGCAAAGTGCCAGTTGCTGTTTTTTCCTTGTTTTTGTAATTTATAGAAAATCAATACCAAATGGAACTAAACTTTTTAAGGACTTTTCTTGGACCAGAAGACACCCAGGAACCTTCAGGAGGGGGTCAGAGGGGCCACCAGTTGATGACAAGCTTGGGAGGCCCGCCCTAGGGGGCTCCCCCAGGCTTGTGGGCCCCCTAATGCCTCTCTAACCCTAATCTTTGCCCTATAAATACCCAAATATTCCTCGTATACCAGAGGGCACAGCAAAAATACTTTTTCGCCGACGCAAATTTCTGTCCATGTGAGATCCCATCTGGAGACCTGTTCCGATACTCTACTGAAGGGGGATTTGATCACGGAGGGCCTCTACATCAACCTTGCTACCCTTCCGATGATGTGTGAGTAGTTTACCAAAG
The DNA here is from genome assembly GCF_018294505.1 of Triticum aestivum. NCBI lineage: Eukaryota > Viridiplantae > Streptophyta > Magnoliopsida > Poales > Poaceae > Triticum > Triticum aestivum. Next base: position 302,708,632 of record NC_057802.1, on the reverse strand, counting down.
ACCTATGGGTCCATAGTAGGTAGCTAGATGGCTTCTTCTCTCTCTTTGATCTTCAATACAATGTTCTCCTCGATGTTCTTGGAGATCTATTCAATGTAATCTTCTTTTATGGTGCATTGTAGAGATCCGATGAATTGTGGGTTTATGATCAGATTATCTATGAATATTATTTGAGTCTTCTCTGAACTCTTTTATGCATGATTAAGATAGCTTTGTATTTCTCTCTGATCTATTGATTTGGTTTTTGGCCAACTAGATTGATTTTTCTTGCAATGGGAGAGGTGCTTTGTAATGGGTTCAATCTTGCAGTGCTCAACCCCAGTGATAGAAGGGGACATGGCATGTATTTGTATTGTTTCCATTAAGGATAAAAATGTGGGTTTTTTCATATTGATTGGATCTATCCCTCTACTACATGCAATCAAGCTTAAGACGTTACTCTGTTCTTGTGAACTTAATACACTAGATGCATGCTGGATAGCGGTCGATGTGTGGAGTAATATTAGTAGATGCAGGCAGGAGTCGGTCTACTTGTCACGGACGTGATGCCTATATTCATGATCATTGCCTTAGATATCGTCAGAATTATTCGATTTTCTATCAATTGCTCAACAGTAATTTGTTCACCCACCGTATGCATTCTTTCAAGAGAGAAACCTCTAGTGAAAACTATGGCCCCTGGGTCTATTCTTATCATATTATTTTCAGATCTATAAAACCAAAAACCCAAAAATACCTTTCTGCAATTTATTTACCTTTACTTTATTTTCCACTTTTATTTCTATTTTATACCTATCTCTATCAGATCTCATCCTTGCAAATAACCATGAAGGGATTGGCAACCCCTTTATCGCGTTGGGTGCAAGTATTTGTTTGTTTGTGTAGGTGCTATCATTGGAGACTTGTGTGTTCCTTGGTGCTATCATTGGAGACTTGTGTGTTCCTCGGTGCTATCATTGGAGACTTGTGTGTTCCTCCTACTGGATTGATACCTTGGTTCTTAACTGAGGGAAATACTTATCTCTACTTTGTTGCATCACCCTTTCCTTTTCAAGGGGAAAACCAACGTAAGCTAAAGAAGTAGCAGGAAGAATTTCTGGCGCCGTTGCCGAGGAGGATCTACATCAAGCCTACCAAGTACCTATCATAAATTCTCATATTTCGCATTTACAATATTTTCCATTTGCCTCCCGTTTTCATCTCCCCCGTTTCTAAAACGTTTTCAGAAAAATACAAAAATATTTGCCTTTTTCCATTTGCCTTTTCGTTTGCCTTTATGTCTTACTTGGTTTGTTTGCTTGTTTTCTTGTTTGCTTGTTTGCTTGGCATAATTGTATGTTTATTGCAAATCCGAAAGCAAAAGGTTTATGGATCCTTATCCACTTGCTAATCTTTTTAAAAGATTCAATTATGATGAACCAATTGCTAGTGAGTTGCGTACACTAGATTATCTTTATGAAGTTTTGCTTGAAATTCGTGAATCTGGAAATTGTGATGATGTGCTAAAATAAGAAATTTATGAAGTGATTTACGATAGCTCCTTGAATGAAAATCATGATTGCAATGATGTTATTATAAATTCTATTAATGTCAATTGTGTTAATAATATGCGAAACCCTAAGCTTGGGGATGCTAAGTTTGTTATGACCACTACTTATTGTAATGGTCATGATTGGGGTGATTCTTCTTATGATCTTGAAATCTTGTTTAAGCCTCATGATGAATATGATATTGATAATAATATTTGCAATAATATTTTATGTGGGTTTGAAAGAGTGTCAACTTTATGTAATAACGATCCCACTACTTTGGAGATTGATCAATCTTATGAAATTCTTGATAAAAGTGGGCTTGAAGAGGTCATGACTTTATCTGATGATAATCCCACTACTTGGAAGAGTGTCAACTTTGCATGCATGTGGATCATGAAGAGAGTATTTTATGTGATAGTTATATTGATGAATTTGATTATTATCCTACATGTAATTATTATGAGAGGAAAATATGGTTGTAGAAATTTTCATGTTACTAAATCACCTCTCTTTGCGTTGAACTTATTAATGCTTCCTTCTTCCTATTTGCATATGCTAGAAATTGCTTGTCGTGATAAAAAAAATCCCTATAAAATGCCTGTGCATAGGGAGTATGTTAGACTTAAACTTGTTTTTCACATGCTATATGATGCTCTCTTCGTGCTTCAATTCTTGTCTTTCATGCGAGCATCATTAAAATTATCAATACCCGGCTAAAAGGCTTTAAAGAAAAGTGCTTGTTGGGAGAAAAACCAATACTTTTATTTTCTGTTTTTATGAGATTATGCAATTATACTTCTGTTATGATTGTGTTTTAGTGTTTTAATTAGTGTTTGTGCCAAGTAAGACCTTTGGGATGATTTGGAAGATTGTTGATTTGATTCTGTGAAAAACACAAACTTTTATGTCCAGTAACAGAATTTTTAAACATCACTGGAGCGATGAAAAATTCTGAATTTTTCCACTTTATTGATATACAATTTGTCCATGTTTTCCTAATTTTTGAGAATTTTTGGAGTTACAGAAGTTTGGCTATAGTCCAGATTACTATAGACTGTTCTATTTTTTGACAGATTCTGTTTTCATTGTGCTATTTGCTTATTTTGATTAATCCATGGGTAGTATTGGGGGGGTATGAGCCATGGAGAAGTTAGAATACAGTAGATATAATACAAATATAAAATTGTAATGAGTTTACAACAGTACCTAAAAGTGGTTATTTGCTTTGTTTCACTAACAGATGTCATGAGTTTTCTATTGAGTTTTGTGTTGTGAACTTTTCAAGTTTTGGGTGAAGTTTTGATGGACTATGGAATAAGGAGTGGCAAGAGACAAAGCTTGGGGATGCCCAAGGCACCCTAAGGTAAAATTCAAGGACAACCAAGCATCTAAGCTTGGTGATGCCCTAGATGGCATCCTCTCGTTTGGCTACGATCCATCAGTAAATTACTTGAGGCTATATTTTTATTCACCACATGATATGAGTTTTGCTTGGAGCGTCTTGTATTATACGAGTCTTTGCTTTGTAGTTTGTAACAATCATCCTTGCTGTATACACCTTTTGAGAGGGACACACATTAATCGTGAATTTATTAGAATACTCTATGTGCTTCACTTATATATTTTGAGCTAGGTAGTTGCTCTAGTGCTTCACTCATATCTTTTTAGAGCATGAAGGTGTTTTTATTTTGAAGAAATTGATGAACTCTCATGCTTCACTTATATTATTTTGAAGTCTTATAAATAAGTATGGCAATTTGCTTGGGTTATGAATTTGGTCCTAGTATGATAAGGTATTCAAGAGGGATATAATAAAAACTTTCATGAAGATCATTGAATATAAGATAAGTTTGATTCCTTGCATTTGTTTTGAGATATAAAGATGGTGATATTAGAGTCATGCTAGTAAGTAATTGTGGTTTAGTAAGAATATTTGTGTTAAGGTTTGTGATTGCTGAAGCATGCACGTATGGTCTCTCGTTATGCGATGAAGTTGGAGCATGATTTATTTTTGATTGCCTTCCTTATGAGTGGTGGTCGGGGACAAGCGATGGTCTTTCCCTACCAATATATCCCCCTAGGAGCATGCATATTAGTACTTTGCTTCGAGGGCTCATAAACTTTTGCAATAAGTATGTGAGTTCTTTATGACTAATGTTGAGTCCATAGGCTATACGCACTCTCACCCTTCCACCATTGCTAGCCTCTTTGGTACCATGCCTTGCCCTTTCTCACCTTGACAGTTGGTGCAAAATTCGCCGGTGCATCCAAATCCCGTGATATGATATGCTCTTTCACACATAAGCCACCTTATATCTTCTTCAAAATAGCCACTGGCATTTCCATAGCCATTCCAAGATATATTGCCATGCAACTTCCACTGTTCCGTTATTATGACACATACCATCATTGTCATATTGCTTTGCATGATCATATAATTGGCATAATATTTTTGGCTTCGCCACCGTTCATATTTTTTATGCATGCCATGCTAGATCATTGCAAATCTTGGTACACCTCCGGAGGCATTCATATGGAGTCATATCTTTGTTGTAGCATCGAGTTGTAATTCTTGAGTTGTAAGTAAATAAAAGTGTGATGTTCATCATTATGAGAGCATTGTCCCATGTGACGAAAGGATGATGGAGACTATGATTCCCCCACAGGTCGGGATGAGACTCCAGACTTAAATAAATAAAAAGAGGCCAAAGTGCTCAAAATAAAAAAGAGGCCAAAGAGCCCAAAAGAAAAAAAAGAGAAAAGAAAAGAAAAAAAAAGTGCGAGAAAAAGAGAGAAGGGACAATGTTACTATCCTTTCCACACTTGTGCTTCAAAGTAGCACCATGTTCTTCATGATAGAGAGTCTCCTATTTTGTCACTTTCATATATTACTAGTGGGAATATTTCATTATAGAACTTGGCTTGTATATTCCAATGATGGGCTTCCTCAAATACCCTAGGTCTTCGTGAGCAAGCAAGTTGGATGCACACCCACTTAGTTTTGTTTTTGAGCTTTCATACACATATAGCTCTAGTGCATCTGTTGCACGGCAATCCCTACTCCTTGCATTGACATCAATTGATGGGCATATCCATAGCCCATTGGTTAGCCTCGTCGATGTGAGACTTTCTCCTTTTTGTCTTCTCCACACAACCTCCACCATCATATTCTATTCCACCTATGGTGCTATATCCATGCATGGCTCACGCTCATGTATTGCATGACAGTTGAAAAAGCTTAAGAGCGTTAAAAAGTATGAACCAATTGCTTGGCTTGTCATCGGGGTTGTGCATGACAAATACTTTGTGTTAAGAAGATAGAGCATGACAAGATTATATGATATTGTAAGGATAACTTTCTTTAGCCATGATATTTTGAGAAGACATGATTGCTTTTTAGTATGCTTGAAGTATTATTGTTTTTATGTTAATATTAAACTTTTGATTTGAATCCTACGGATCTCAATATTCATGCCACCACTGGTACAACGAGGTGCTATACAAACGGTTTTTAACCCCTTTCCACGACGACATTTGGAACCGTCGCCTAGTGAGTGACTGCGATTAGGGGGTCCTTCCCACACGACCCAGAAACCGTCGGGGATAGGGAGCCTTGATGCATACAGTTGTCAGTGTATAATTGTTTCTGATATCTCGAATATCCCATATTCTTCATCCTTGCTACTCGTTTGTGCTTGCATTGCCATCGCAGTCAGAGTTTTGCGGTTTTACCTAAAACCAGGCATATTCCAGGCACAAGAGTTTTCCAGGCACGTACCAAACTGGCTCTATGTTTATGATGCCTGGCACATCACAAACAGTTCATGATTGTAAACCGTGTATGATAGGTAGACAATCACACACATTTAGTTTTCCCGCACCGTTTGTGATAGTGTCTGACATCACACACGCTTTGCAAACGGCAACTGTGTGCATTGTTACACACATTTCCTCTCCATGAACCATGCAAACGGCAACTGTGTATATCGCACACGCTTTGCTTTATAGACCGTGTGCGCCGTAATGACCTGCACACCGTAATTTCACCCTAATTTAATTGCTGCTATTTAAAATTGTACCTAATTTGTACTCGAAAGTAGGCTGTAGCTTTATTCATATCCATCAGGTTCAAACAACAAACACATTATTCGATTCACAGGTACATATGTTTAAGAATGACATAAGCACCAAATAAAGAATGATGAACCAGGGTTCTATACTTGTACTATTATAGATGGTAAAGTAAGAGGCGACAGACATTCTGGTTGCTGAACAAGGTGAAGCGGAATGGCCCTATTGTGCTCTCCTGGATGCAGAAGGCATGCACAACTCTAGTCCAACCCCTTGTGATGGCCGGCCGCCAATCATGTAGTTTGAGAGGTAATCTTGAGTAAACTGCTTCAGGATCCACTGCAAAGGAAAAAAGATTCAGACATTGTCATCTAACACAACTCATTACGGACAGTAAAAAGAAGGCTACAAAGTACTTACTTACCATCCTGCAGTTCACTGTTGTCTTGCATAAAGTGTAAACAAATTCGATTGACATCTTTTGCCCCATTTTAATAACAATCTTTATTAGTTTCCTCACTTGATGCTGGTTCATGAATATCTCATTTCCCCATACGCAGAAAGGGTCGAAGTGTGGATCTTTGGCAATGACATATGTACCTAAAAGCACCAAGTTAATATTAGAAGCTAAACCACAATTGCAAAATGATGTAGTACAACACTCCCTCCATCCCATTATATAAGATTTTATTACATGTATATCTAGACATCATCAGAACATTAAGGTAGCACTATTCCTTGTTGCCATGTAGCTTGGGATTGCATATTTAGTCATTCAGTACAATGCGTGTTGCTATGTATCCTTAGATATATTAAATATGGCCCTAGTTAACCTACTGATAAATGGGTTACAGATATATTCAGTGAAATGTATGATTCGACAATTAATCCCTTATCAGCCCCCAGGCTATATGGTACCAGCTACCGATATCCTGAATAGTGAGTACATATAAGCAATGCGAGGAAACTAACCTCGATGGAAAACATCACTGTTCTCAATATTGTCCTGTATGAGTACACATAAAGGCATGTTAAGCACAACATGCTAAACATCAACCAAATATATCCATGGTAGACAACATAATCTACAAATGATAGCTTCAGTGTGCAGGTTTAAGCACGCTAGTTAAGCAAAACAAGAAGTGGAAAGGTGTGTTAACTACATCTGGCATAACATTTAAAAACAAGTAAATAGTCATTCAAACTGCTATTGTGCAGGTCTAAAGTACACTAGTTATTGTTAAAAAAACGAAAATGCATGTTAACTGCAACATCCTTAACAGCAACCCAATATCGTAATTCATAGTGGTATTGTTGAAACTGTTATTGATAAAATTGAACTGCACGGCAAAATAGTTGCACATATAGAGCATTACATTGTGAAGAACTGAAATAAACAAGGCATAAGGCCATCTCTAGCCAATCCTTTAAAAGTTAACGGACTAAAACCCTTGGTGCATATATATATATATACTCCAGCAATTTTTGGTCGTTTATAGTCGATCCCCTAAACTTAATGTTGTAAACTTCAATTTGATCAAGTTCAAAGCAGGTTCAACCGAAGGTAGGATGCATTCAAACATAAATATAGATAGTTTTGCATAACCGAACATAAAACATAAATTTAAACTAAGCTAAACTACTTTCGGTCGAACTGGAGGTCGAGCCAATCCTTCCTCGTCAGGTACGGTGTGCCGCGAGCCGGGTCTGGGCCGATGGCGTCATCGGGATCATTGGGGAAGACACTCCTCCACTCGTCGATGTCGATCTCCTTGTCCTTGCCGCCCACCTCGACACCCTCTGTGCCGCCGTCCTCGCCGCCTTCGACCTTGTCATCGGAGGAGAACACGATAACCTCGCCACCCTCCGCGCTGGCAACGATCACCCGCTCTGCCTCCACGAGCTCCGGTGCTGCCAGTGGAGCTCTTACATGCAGGCCTCGTCGGCGGCCTTGTCCTCGAGGCGCTCCCATGCCTCACAGTACTCTCGCGCCAGAGTCGAGCTCACCACCTTGGCTCCGGCGATACGAGGTCGACCGGACGTGTGCCGAAGGGGCAATTGAGGCTAGCCGCCGCGCCGTGGTAGCGGACCTGCCAGCGGTTGTACTCCATGGCTGCGAGCTCGGCTGTGTGGAAGCTACTGATACGTCTCCGTTGTATCTATAATTTTTGATTGTTCCATGCCAATATTCTACAACTTTTACATACTTTTGGAAACTTTTTGTACTATTTTTGGGACTAACATATTGATCCAGTGCCCAGTGCCAGTTCCTGTTTGTTGCATGTTTTTTGTTTTGCAGAAAATCCATATCAAACGGAGTCCAAACGGGATAAAAACTGACGAAGATTTTTTTTGGAATATATGTGAATTTTGGGAAGTGGAATCAACGCGAGACGATGCCCGAGGGGGCCACGAGGCAGGGGGGCGCGCCCCTGACCCTCGTGGACACCCCGTAAGGTGGTTGGTGCCCTTCTTTCGCCGCAAGAAATCTAATATCTGGATAAAAATCGTGTTCAAATTTCAATCCAATCGGAGTTACGGATCTCCAGGAATTTAAGAAACGGTGAAAGGCCAGATCTGGGAAGAAGAGAGAGACAGAGAGACAGATCCAATCTCGGAGGGGCTCTCGCCCCTCCCATGCCATGGAAGCCATGGACCAGAGGGGAAACCCTTCTCCCATCTAGGGAGAAGGTCAAGGAAGAAGAAGAAGAAGAAGGGGGCTCTCTCCCCCTCTCTCCCGGTGGCGCCGGAACGCCGCCGGGGCCATCATCATCACCGCAATCTACACCAACACCTCCGTCATCTTCACCAACATCTCCATCACCTTCCCCCATCTATCTACAGCGGTCCACTCTCCCGCAACCCGCTGTACCCTCTACTTGAACATGGTGCTTTATGCTTCATATTATTATCCAATGATGTGTTGCCATCCTATGATGTCTGAGTAGATTTTCGTTGTCCTATCGGTAATTGGTGAATTGCTATGATTGGTTTAATTTGCTTGTGGTTATGTTGTTGTCCTTTGGTGCCCATCATATGAGCGCGCACGTGGATTACACCATAGGGTTAGTTGTATGTTGATAGGATTATGTATTGGAGGGCAAAAGTGACAGAAGCTTCAACCTAGCATAGAAATTGATGCATACGGGATTGAAGGGGGACCAATATATCTTAATGCTATGGTTGGGTTTTACCTTAATGAATGTTAGTAGTTGCGGATGCTTGCTAATAGTTCCAATCATAAGTGCATAGAATTCCCAGTCAGGGATGACATGCTAGCAGTGGCCTCTCCCACATAAAACTTGCTATCGGTCTAGTAAAGTAGTCAATTGCTTAGGGACAATTTTCGCAACTCCTACCACCACTTTTCCACACTCGCTATACTAACTTTATTGCTTCTTTACTTAAAACAGCCCCTAGTTTTATTTACGTGCTCTTCGTATTTTTGCAAACCTATCCCGTTACACCTACAAAGTACTTCTAGTTTCATACTTGTTCTAGGTAAAGTGAACGTCAAGCGTGCGTAGAGTTGTATCGGTGGTCGATAGAACTTGAGGGAATATTTGTTCTACCTTTAGCTCCTCGTTGGGTTCGACACTCTTACTTATCTAAAGAGGCTACAATTGATCCCCTATACTTGTGGGTTATCAAGACCTTTTTCTGGCGCCGTTGCCGAGGAGTTATAGCGTGGGGTGAATATTCTCGTGTGTGCTTGTTTGCTTTATCACTAAGTAGTTTTTATTTTGTACTCTTGTTTTCTATCTTTAGTTATGGGTAGGAAACGCAAAATACCAAAAAAATTAGTGATACCCACTGAACCAATGGTTGAAGAACCACTCAAAATCTATCACACTCCTAAAGCTTTTTACTTGGATCATCTTCGACCCCTATGTGCTCGTGCTGAAACCCCAACTAGCTTAGTTGAGGGCAAATCTTTAGATGAGCGTGCTTGTTATGTGCGACACCGCTTATCTCAAAAAGGGAAACTTTTACTGGATCAAATTTATCGTTTGCAATGCTATGCTTGGAATTTATGTGAAATATATGATTTTACTTGTTGTTCTGAAAACCCTAAGAAACACCTTCCCTACCAATGTGAGTTTAGTGATAATGGAATCATATCTTTGTATGCTAAGGGTGTTTATAATTACTATGATGTTCAACAAATTGAAGAATTTGTTGCTTTTAAGGGTGCTTATGAAATTGCTTCTTTGATTGAAAAGTATGATGCTACTCTTTACAAATCTGAAAATTCTGCCATACTTAAATATTGTTATGATAATTATGCTTCTAATGCCTATATTAAACCATATATTGAGGACTCCTCCACTGTCCAAGAAGAGACTAATATTTTGCAGGAGTCTATGGAAGAAGAAATTGATGGAACTATGAGCTCATTGGATGAAAAAGATGATGAGGAGAGCGAAGAACAAAAGGAGGAAGATCGGATTAGCTACCCGTGCCCACCTTCTAATGAGAGTAAATCTCCAACTCATACATTATTTAATGCCCCTTCGTTCTTACCGAAGGAGGAATGCTATGATGATTGTTATGACCCCGTTGATTCTTTTGAAATATCCCTTTTTGATGATGCTTGCTATGCTTGTGGCCAACATGCCAATATGAATTATGCTTATGGAGATGAACTTGCTATAGTTCCTTATGTTAAACATGAAATTGTTGCTATTGCACCCACGCATGATAGTCCTATTATCTTTTTGAATTCTCCCGACTACACTATATCGGAGAAGTTTGCCCTTATTAAGGATTATATTGATGGGTTGCGTTTCACTACTACACATGATGATTTTGATAGATATAATATGCATGTGCTTGCTGCTCCTACTTGCAATTATTATGAGAGATGAACTATATCTCCACCTCTCTATGTTTCCCACACGATAAAATTGCAAGAAACTGTTTATACTATGCATTGGCCTTGCATGAATTGTTCTTTTATGACATGCCGATGCATAGGAAGAGAGTTAGACTTTTTCATTACATGATATATGTTACTTTGTGCTCACTACTAAATTACAAATCATTGTTAATTAAAATTGGCTTTGATATACCTTGGGATCCGTGTGGATCCATTACTTGAGCACTATATGCCTAGCTTAATGGCTTTAAAGAAAGCGCTGCCAGGGAGACAACCCGGAAGTTTTAGAGAGTCATTTATTTGTGTTGAGTGCTTTTGTAAAGTTTAAAAACAAAAAATAAATAAAGAGGGTAACCGAAAACTTTTCAAAAAGGAAAGTGAAAGTGGGAGAGACAAGCATTGTTGAAGTGGGGGAGCTTTATTCATGCTCACGGAAACTTTGTGAATCTTGATTACAGAAACTTTTAAACAAAAATAATTATCCCCTTGTACAATTCCATTGTATTATAAAACTAATGTGCCAAGATTTGCCTTTAGGATGTTTACATTGCTTGTTGGTTTGTGCGGTGCAAAACAGAAACTTTGGCTGTAGTGCGCGATTTTACATTTTTTACTGGAACGTCAAACGGTTCTAAAACATTTTGGACTGTCTTTCTATACAAATTTTTTATTTTTCCTAATTTTTTCAGAATTTTGGGAGTACCAGAAGTAGGGTGAATGTTCAGATTACTACATACTGTCCTGTTTAAGACAGATTCTGTTTTTGATGCATAGTTTGCTTGTTTTGATGAAACTATCAATTTCTATCAGTGGATTAAGGCATGGAAAAGTAATATTAAAGTAGCTAAAATGCAAAAACAAAATATGAATTGGTTTGCAACAGTACTTAGAGTAGTGATTTGCTTTATTATACTAACGGATCTTACCGAGCTTTCTATTGAGTTTTGTGTGGATGAAGTGTTCGAAGATCGAGGAGGTCTCAATTTGAGGATAAGGAGGAGAGGCAGGAGCTCAATCTTGGGGATGCCCAATGCACGCCAAGTAAATATTCAAGGAGACTCAAGCGTCTAAGCTTGGGGATGCCCCGGAAGGCATCCCATCTTTCTTCAACAAGTATCGGTATGTTTTCGGATTCGTTTCGTTCATGCGATATGTGCAAATTTTGGAGTGTCTTTTGCATTTAGTTTTCACTTTTCTTTGATGCACCATGCTGGTATGAGATAGTCCATGGTTGATTTATAGAATGCTCTTTGCACTTCACTTATATCTTTTGAGTATGGCTTTATAGAATGCTTCATGTGCTTCACTTATATCATTAGAAGTTTGGATTGCCTGTTTCCCTACACATAGAAAACCGCCATTTGTAGAATGCTCTTTTGCTTCACTTATATTTGTTAGAGCATGGGCATATCTTTTGTAGAAAGAATTAAAATCTCTTGCTTCACTTATATCTATTTCGAGAGTTCACAGGAATTGGTCATTCACATGGTTAGTCATAAAATCCTACATAAAACTTGTAGATCACTGAATATGATATGTTTGATTCCTTGCAATAGTTTTGCGATATAAAGATGGTGATATTAGAGTCATGCTAGTGGGTATTTGTGGATTGTAGAAATACTTGTGTTGAAGTTTGTGATTCCCGTAGCATGCACGTATGGTGAACCATTATGTAACAAAGTTGGAGCATGAGGTATTTATTGATTGTCTTCCTTATGAGTGGCGGTCGGGGACGAGCGATGGTATTTTCCTACCAATATATCCCCCTAGGAGCATGCACGTAGTACTTTGTTTCAATGACTAATAGATTTTTGCAATACGTATGTGAGTTCTTTATGACTAATGTTGAGTCCATGGATTATACGCACTCTCACCCTTCCATCATTACTAGCCTCTTCGGTACCGTGCATTGCCCTTTCTCACCTCGAGAGTTGGTGCAAACTTCGCCGGTGCATCCAAACCCCGTGATTCGATACACTCTATCGCACATAAGCCTCCTTATATCTTCCTCAAAACAACCACCATACTACCTATCATGGCATTTCCATAGCCATTCCGAGATATATTGCCATGCAACTTCCATCATCTTCATATACATGACTTGAGCATCATTGTCATATTGCTTTGCATGATCGTAAGATAGCTAGCATGATGTTTTCATGGCTTGTCTGTTTTTTGACGTCATTGCTACGCTAGATCATTGCACATCCCGGTACACCGCCGAGTCATATCTTTGTTCTAGTATCGAGTTGTAATATTGAGTTGTAAGTAAATAACAGTGTGATGATCATCATTATTAGAACATTGTCCCATGTGAGGTTATCAAAATAAAAGTGGCCAAAGAAGCCCCCCCAAAAAAGAGAGAGGCCAAAGAAGCCTAAAAAACGAGAAAAATATATAAAAATATATTTAAAAAATGAGAGAAAAGAGGGAAGGGACAATGTTACTATCCTTTTACCACACTTGTGCTTCAGAGTAGCACCATGTTCTTCATATAGAGAGTCTCTTGAGTTATCACTTTCATATACTAGTGGGAATTTTCATTATAGAACTTGGCTTGTATATTCCGATGATGGGCTTCCTCAAATGCCCGAGGTCATCATGAGCAAGCAAGTTGGATGCACACCCACTTAGTTTCAGTTTGATCTTTCATACACTTATAGCTCTAGTGCATCCATTGCATGGCAATCCCTACTCCTCGCATTGACATCAATTTATGGGCATCTCCATAGCCCGTTGATTAGCCGCGTCGATGTGAGACTTTCTCCCTTTTTGTATTCTCTACACAACCTCCACCATCATATTCTATTCCACCTATAGTGCTATGTCCATGGCTCACACTCATGTATTGTGTGAAAGTTGAAAAGGTTTGAGAACAACAAAAGTATGAAACAATTGCTTGGCTTGTCATCGGGGTTGTGCATGATTTAAATATTTTGTGTAGTGAAGATGGAGCATAGCCAGACTATATGATTTTGTAGGGATAACTTTCTTTGGCCATATTATTTTGAAAAGACATGATTGCTTTATTAGTATGCTTGAAGTATTATTGTCTTAATGTCAAATGATAGACTATTGCTTTGAATAACTCGTGTCTTAATATTTATGCCATGATTAGATTGCATGATCAAGACTATGCTAGGTAGGATTCCACATCAAAAATTAATTTTTTTATCATTTACCTACTCGAGGACGAGCAGGAATTAAGCTTGGGGATGCTGATACGTCTCCGTCGTATCTATAATTTTGATTGTTCCATGCCAATATTCTACAACTTTTACATACTTTTGGCAACTTTTTATACTATTTTTGGGACTAACATATTGATCCAGTGCCCGGTGCCAGTTCCTATTTGTTGCATGTTTTTTGTTTCGCAGAAAATCATATCAAATGGAGTCCAAATGGGATAAAAACTGACGGAGACTTTTTTGGAATATATGTGAATTTTGGGAAGTGGAATCAACGCGAGACGATGCCCGAGGGGGGCACGAGGCAGGGGGCGCGCCCCTGACCCTCGTGGACACCCCGTAAGGTGGTTGGTGCCCTTCTTTCACCGCAAGAAAGCTAATATCCGGATAAAAATCGTGTTCAAATTTCAATCCAACCGAAGTTACGGATCTCCGGGAATATAAGAAACGGTGAAAGGCCAGATCTGGGAACACAGAAACAGAGAGAGGCAGAGAGACAGATCCAATCTCGGAGGGGCTCTCGCCCCTCCCATGCCATGGAGGCCATGGAACAGAGGGGAAACCCTTCTCCCATCTAGGGAGAAGGTCAAGGAAGAAGAAGAAGAAGAAGGGGGGCTCTCTCCCCCTCTCTCCCGGTGGCGCCGGAGCGCCGCCGGGGCCATCATCATCACCAACTTCTCCATCACCTCCCCCCATCTATCTACAGCGGCCCACTCTCCCGCAACCCACTGTACCCTCTACTTTAACATGGTGCTTTGTGCTTCATATTATTATCCAATGATGTGTTGCCATCCTATGATGTCTGAGTAGATTTTTGTTGTCCTATCGGTAATTGGTAAATTGCTATGATTGGTTTAATTTGCTTGTGGTTATGTTGCTGTCCTTTGGTGCCCATCATATGAGCGCGCGCGTGGATCAGACCATAGGGTTAGTTGTATGTTGATAGGACTATGTATTGGAGGGCAAGAGTGACAGAAGCTTCAACCTAGCATAGAAATTGATGCATACGAGATTGAAGGGGGACCAATATATCTTAATGCTATGGTTGGGTTTTACCTTAATGAACGTTAGTAGTTGCGGATGCTTGCTAATAGTTCCAATCATAAGTGCATAGAATTCCAAGTCAGGGAGGACATGCTAGCAGTGGCCTCTCCCACATAAAACTTGCTATCGGTCTAGTAAAGTAGTCAATTGCTTAGGGACAATTTTCGCAACTCCTACCACCACTTTTCCACACTCTCTATACTAACTTTATTGTTTCTTTACTTAAAACAACCCCTAGTTTTTATTTACGTGCTCTTTGTATTTTTGCAAACCTATCCCGCTACACCTACAAAGTACTTCTAGTTTCATACTTGTTCTAGGTAAAGCGAACGTTAAGCATGCGTAGAGTTGTATCGGTGGTCGATAGAACTTGAGGGAATATTTGTTCTACCTTTAGCTCCTCCTTGGGTTCGACACTCTTACTTATCGAAAGAGGCTACAATTGATCCCCTATACTTGTGGGTTATCAGCTACCGAGCCACCGGTGAGTGTGGGTCTCCCAATCCGTAATCTTGGCGACCCACGTCCCCCACCGCCGCTGCCAGATCCCAAGGTAGGACCTCGTCGGCGGCCGGGCCCGAGGGAGGACGGAGAAGTCCTCGAACTGGCTGATACGTCTCCAATGTATCTACTTTTCCTAACGCTTTTCCTCTTGTTTTGGACTGTAATTTGTATGATTTGAATGAAACTAACCCCGGACTGACGCTGTTTTCAGCAGAACTACCATGGTGTTGTTTTTGCGAGGAAGTAAAAGTTCTCGGAATGGAACGAAACTTTGCAAGGATTTTTTATACAATAAAAGAGAATTTCTGGAGCTGAGAACCACCGGAGTGAAGGAAATATGCCCTAGAGCCAATAATAAAGTTTTTTTTTGAATATTGAGCCAATAATAAAGTTGTTATTTATATTTCCTTATATCATGATAAATGTTTATTATTCATGCTAGAATTGTATTAACCGGAAACTTAGTACATGTGTGAATGCATAAACAAAACAGGTTGTCCCTAGTATGCCTCTACTTGACTAGCTCGTTAATCAAAGATGGTTAAGTTTCCTAACCATAGACATGTGTTGTCATTTGATGAACGGGATCACATCATTGGGAGAATGATGTGATGGACAAGACCCATCCGTTAGCTTAGCATGTTGATCGTTTAGTTTTAGTGCTATTGCTTTCTTCATGATTTATACATATTCCTTTGACTATGAGATTATGCAACTCCCGAATACCGGAGGAACACCTTGTGTGCTATCAAACATCACAACGTAACTGGGTGATCATAAAGATGCTCTACAGGTGTCTCCGAAGGTGTTTGTTGGGTTGGCATAGATCAAGATTAGGATTTGTCACTCCTAGTATCGGAGAGGTATCTCTGGGCCCTCTCGGTAATCCACATCACTATGAGCCTTGCAAGAAATATGACTAATGAGTTAGTCATAGGATGATGCATTACGGAACGAGTAAAGAGACTTTCCGGTAACGAGATTGAACTAGGTATGATGATACCGACGATCGAATCTCGGGCAAGTAACATACCTATGACAAAGGGAACAATGTATGTTGTTATGCGGTTTGACCGATAAAGATCTTCATATATTGGAAGGTTACATTCGGACACCGGAATGGTTCGGGTTGTATCGGATGAGTTTCGGAGTACCGGGGGTTACCGGAACCCCCCCACCCCCCCGAGAAGTTAATGGGCCATACATGGGCCTTAGTTGAGGAGAGAGGGCCGCTCAGGGAGGTGGCGGGCACCCCCTTGCCCAGTCCGAATTGGACAAGGGGTGGGGGCGGCGCCCCCCCTTTCCCTCTCCTACTCCTCCTCCCTTTCCCTCTTTGCTATTCCGAAAAAGGAAAAAAGGAGAGGGGAGTCCTACTTGGACTAGGGAGTCCTACCTGGCGCGCCCCCCTTGGGCCGGCCACCTCTCCTCCCCCCTTTATATACGTGGGAGGGGGGCACCCCAAAGGCACACCAAGTCTTCTCTTAGCCGTGTGCGGTGCCCCCTCCACAGTTACACACCTCGGTCATATCGTCGTAGTGCTTAGGCGAAGCCCTACGCCGGTAACTTCATCATCACCGTCGCCACGCTGTCGTGCTGACTGAACTCTCCGTCCGCCTCAACTAGATCAAGAGTTTGAGGGATGTCATCGAGCTGAATGTCTGCTGATTGCGGAGGTACCGTACGTTCGGTGCTTGGATCGGTTGGATCGCGACGACGTTCGACTACATCAACCGCGTTACTAAATTCTTCCGCTTTTGGTCTACGAGGGTACGTGGACACACTCCCCCCGCTTATTTCTATGCATCTCCTAGATAGATCTTGCGTGATCGTTGGTAAAATTTTGAAATAATGCGTTCCCCAACAGTGGCATCCGAACTAGGTCTATGCGTAGATGTTATATGCACGAGTAGAACACAAAGAGTTGTGGGCGATAATAGTCATACTGCTTACCAGCAACGTCTTACTTTGATTTGGCGCTATTGTTGGATGAAGCGGCCCGGACCGACATTACATGACCATGTTCATGAGACTGGTTCTACCGACGTGCTTCACACACAGGTGGCTAGCGGGTGTGTGTTTCTCCAGCTTTAGTTGAATCGAGTTTGACTACGCCCGGTCCTTGTTGAAGGTTAAAACAGCACACCTGACAAAAAATTGTTGTCGTTTTGATGCGTAGGTAAGAACGGTTCTTGCTATAAGCCCGTAGCAGCCACGTAAAACTTGCAACAACAAAGTAGAGGGTGTCTCACTTGTTTTTGCAGGGCTTGTTGTGATGTGATATGGTCAAGATGTGATGATATATAAATTGTTATATGAGATGATCATGTTTTGTAACATTTATCGGCAACTGGCAGGAGCCATATGGTTGTCGCTTTATTGTATGAAATGCAGTCGCCATGTAATTGCTTTACTTTATCACTAAGCGGTAGTGATAGTCGTAGAAGCAATAGTTGGCGAGACGACAACGATGCTACGATGGAGATCAAGGTGTTAAGCCAGTGACGTTGGTGATCATGACGGTGCTTTGGAGATGGAGATCAAAGGCACAAGATGATGATGGACATATTATATCACTTATTTTGATTACATGTGATGTTTATCCTTTATGCATCTTATTTTGCATAGTACGACGGTAGCATTATAAGATGACCCCTCACTAAATTTCAAGGTACAAGTGTTCTCCCTGAGTATGCACCGTTGCTACAGTTCGTCGTGCCGAGACACCACGTGATGATCAGGTGTGATAAGCTCTACGTTCACATACA
The DNA here is from genome assembly GCF_018294505.1 of Triticum aestivum. Taxonomy (NCBI): domain Eukaryota; kingdom Viridiplantae; phylum Streptophyta; class Magnoliopsida; order Poales; family Poaceae; genus Triticum; species Triticum aestivum. The sequence goes on along the minus strand of NC_057802.1, from coordinate 302,690,649 downwards.
ATGGGTGCAAGCCAGTTTTGCACACGCAGAATACTCGGGTTAAACTTGACGAGCCTAGCATATGCAGATATGGCCTCGGAACACTTAGACCGAAAGGTCGAACGTGAATCATATAGTAGATATGATCAACATAGTGATGTTCACCATTGAAAACTACTCCATCTCACATGATGGTCGGACATGGTTTAGTTGATATGGATCACGTGATCATTTAGATGACTAGAGGGATGTCTATCTAAGTGGGAGTTCATAAATAATATGATTAATTGAACTTTAATTTATCATGAACTTAGTCCTGATAGTATTTGCCTATCTATGTTGTAGATCAATAGCTTGCGATGTAGCTTCCCGTTTATTTTTGATATGTTCCTAGAGAAATATAAGTTGAAAGATGATAGTAGCAATGATGCGGACTGGGTCCATGATCCGAGGACTATCCTCATTGCTGCACAGAAGAATTATGTCCTTGAACTGCTAGGTGACGGACCTATTGCAGGAGCAGATGCAGACATTATGAACGTTTGGCAAGCTCGGTATGATGACTACTTGATAGTTTAGTGCACCATGCTTTACGACTTAGAACCGGGACTTCAAAAACATTTTGAATGCCATGGAGAATATAAGATGTTCCAAGAGCTGAAGTTGGTATTTCAGAATCATGCCCGAGTCGAGAGGTATGAGACCTCTGACAAGTATTTTGCCTACAAGATGGTGGAGAATAGCTCAACCAGTGAGCATGTGCTCAGAATGTCTGCGTACTACTACCGCTTGAATCAAGTGGGACTTAATCTTCCAGATAAGATAGTGATTGACAGAGTTCTCTAGTCACTATCACCAAGTTACTGGAACTTCGTGATGAACTGCAATATGCAAGGGATGACGAAAACGATTCCCGAGCTCTTCGTGATGCTGAAATCGGCAAAGGTAGAAATAAAAAAAAGCATCAAATGTTGATGGTTGAGAAGACCAATAGTTTCAAGTAAAAGGGCAAGGGAAAGAAAGGGAACTTCAAGAAGAATGGAAAGCAAGTTGCCACTCCCATGAAGAAGTCCAAAGCTAGACCCAAGCCTGAAACTGAGTGCTTCTATTGCAAAGGAAATGGTCACTGGAAGCGGAACTGCCCCAAATACTTGCCGGATAAGAAGGATGGCAAAGTGAACAAAAGTATATATATGATATACATGTTATTGATGTGTACTTTACTAGTGTTCATAGTAGCCCATGGGTATTTGATACCGGTTCAGTTGCTATGATTAGTAACTCGAAACAGGAGTTACAAAATGAACAAAGACTAGTTGAGGGCGAGGTGACGATGTGTGTTGGAAATGATTCCAAAGGTTGATAAGATCACCATCGCATACTCCCTCTACCTTCGGGATTAGTATTGGAACTAAATAAATGTTATTTGGTGTTTGCGTTGAGCATAAATATGACCGGATCATGTTTTTTGCGATACAGTTATTCATTTAAGTCAGAGAATAATTGTTGTTCTCTTTACATGAATAAAACCTTCTATGGTCTTACATCCAATGTAAATGGTTTACTGAATCTCGATCACAGTGATACACATAATATTGATGCCAAAAGATGCAAAGTTAGTAATGATAGTGCAACTTATTTATGGCACTGCCGTTTAGGTCATATTGGTGTAAAGCGCATGAAGAAACTCCATGCTGATTGGCTTTTGGAATCACTTGATGCTTGTGAACCATGCCTCATGGGCAAGATGATTAAAACTTCGTTCTCCAGAACAATGGAGTGAGCCACTCACTTATTGGAAATAATACATACTAATGTATGCGGTCCGATGAGTGTTGAGGCTCGCGGCGGGTATCGTTATTTCCTGACCTTCATAGATGATTTAAGCAGATATGGGTATATCTACTTAATGAAACAAAAGTCTGAAACATTTGAAAAGTTCAAAGAAATTCAGAGTGAAGTTAAGAATCATCGTAACAAGAAAATAAAGTTTCTATGATCTGATCGCGGAGGAAAATATTTGAGTTACGAGTTTGGCCTTCATTTGAAAACAATGTGGAATAGTTTCACAACTCATGCCACCTGGTACACCACGGAGTAATGGTGTGTCCGAATGTCGTAACCGTACTTTATTAGATATGGTGCGATCTATGACGTCTCTTACCGATTTACCACTATCATTTTGGTGTTATGCATTAGAGACAGTTGCATTCACGTTAAATAGGGCACCATCTAATTCGTTGAGACGACACCATATGAACTATGGTTTAGCAAGAAACCTAAGATGACGTCTCTTAAAGTTTGGGGTTGTGATGCTTATGTGAAAAAGCTTCAGCCTGATAAGCTCGAACTCAAATCGGAGAAGTGCGTCTTCATAGGATACCTAAAAGAAACTGTTGGGTACACCTTCTATCACAGATCCGAAGGCAAGATCTTTGTTGCTAAGAATGGATCATTTCCAGAGAAGGAGTTTCTCTCGAAAGAAGTGAGTGGGAGGAAAGTAGAACTTGATGAGGTAATTGTACCTTCTCTCAAATTGGAAAGTAGTTCATCACAGAAATCAGTTCCAGTGATTCCTACACCAATTAGTGAGGAAGCTAATGATGATGATCATGAAACTTCAGATCAAGTTACTACCGAACCTCGTAGATCAACCAGAGTAAGATCTGCACCAGAGTGGTACGGAAATCCTGTTCTGGAAGTCATGTTACTTGACCATGAAGAACCTACGAACTATAAGGAAGCGATGATGAGCCCAAATTCCGCGAAATGGCTTGAGGCCATGAAATATGAGATGGGATCCATGTACGAGAACAAAGTGTGGACTTTGGTTGACTTGCCCGATGATCAGCAAGCCATTGAGATTAAATGGATCTTCAAGAGGAAGACGAACACTGATAGTAGCGTTACTATCTACAAAGTCGAATTGTCACAAAAGGTTTCGACAAGTTCAAGGTGTTGACTATGACGAGAGTTTCTCACTCGTATCTATGCTTAAAGTCTGTTCGAATCATGTTAGCAATTGCCGCATTTTATGAAATTTGGCAAATGGATATCAAATCAGAATTCCTTAATGGATTTCTTAAAGAAGAGTTGTATATGATGCAACCAGAAGGTTTTGCCAATCTGAAAGGTGCTAACAAAGTGTGTAAGCTCCAGTGATTCATTTATGGACTGGTGCAAGCATCTCGGAGTTGGAGTGTACGCTTTGATAGTGTGATCAAAGCATATGGTTTTATACAGACTTTCAAAGAAGCCTGTATTTACAAGAAAGTGAGTGGGAGCTTTGTAACATTTCTAATATTATATGTGGATGACATATTATTGATTGGAAATAATACAGAATTTCTGGATAGCATAAAAGGATACTTGAATAAGAATTTTTCAGTGAAAGACCTCAGTGAAGCTACTTACATATTGGGCATCAAGATCTATAAAGATAGATCAAGACGCTTGATAAGACTTTCGATGAGTACATACCTTGATAAGATTTTGAACGAGTTCAAAATGGATCAGTCAAAGAAGGAGTTCTTGCCTGAGTTGTAAGGTGTGAAGTTGAGTAAAGACTCAAAACCCGACCACGGCAGAAAATAGAAAAAGAATGAAAAGTCATTACCTATGCCTCAGTCATAGATTCTATAAAGTATGCTATGTTGTGTACCAGATCTATTGTGTACCTCACCATGAGTTTGGCAAGAGGGTATAGTAGTGATCCAGGAGTGGATCACTGGACAACGGTCAAAATTATCCTTAGTGGAATAAAGACATGTTCCTCGGTCATGGAGGTGACAAAAAGTTCGTCGTAAAGGGTTACGTCGATGCAAGCTTTGACACTGATCCGGATGACTCTAAGTCTCAATCTGGATACATATTGAAAGTGGGAGCGATTAGCTAGAGTAGCTCCGTGCGGAGCACTGTAGACATTGCAAAATACATACGTCTCTGAATGTGGCAGACCCGTTGACTAAACTTCTCTCACAAAGCAAAACATGATCACTCTTTGGGTGTTAATCACATAGCGATGTGAACTAGATTATTGACTCTAGCAAACCCTTTGGGTATTAGTCACATGGAGATGTGAACTAATCACATAAAGTGTGAACTATTGGTGTTAAATCACATGATGATGTGAACTAGATTATTGACTCTAGTGCAAGTGGGAGACTGTAGGAAATATGCCCTAGAGGCAATAATAAAGTTGTTATTTATATTTCCTTATATCATGATAAATGTTTATTATTCATGCTAGAATTGTATTAACCGAAAACTTAGTACATGTGTGAATACATAGACAAAAGAGAATGTCCGTAGTATGCCTCTACTTGACTAGCTCGTAAATCAAAGATGGTTAAGTTTCCTAATCATAGACATGCGTTGTCATTTGATGAACGGGATCACATCATTGGGAGAATGATGTGATGGACAAGACCCACCTGTTAGCTTAGCATGTTGATCGTTTAGTTTTATTGCTATTGCTTTCTTCATGACTTATACACATTCCTTTGACTATGAGATTATGCAACTCCCGAATACCGGAGGAACACCTTGTGTGCTATCATGTAGCGACCAGACCTCAAACAGTCTGATCTACCGTGCACCAGTGTCATCCCTGGATTAGTAATGCTGACACGCACAGTACTTGGAGGATTTATAACAGAGTAGCAATCACACACTTATTACATCGAGTATCTCAAAAGAGAAATAAGTATGACAAATATGGCTTAAGGCCATCTAAAACGATAACAGCGGAAGACATGGAAGATAAGTGAGTCCATCAACTCCAATGGCATCACTGAGTATAAGACCACGACCTAAGGCACCTTACTCATCGTCTGAAAAGTCTGCAACATGAAATGTTGCAGCCTGAAAACGGGTCAGCACATGGAATATGCTGGCAAAATAACACATAGAGAGTAATGAACCGAATAAAGCTATACTACATGCATATTTGGCTGGTGTTTAAGCTCTATGGTTACATTTTTGCGAAACGCCAATTTTTCCCTACTGCAAAGGAATAAATTTTATTTAACTATCATGGTGGTTGTTAAACATTGAGAATGGTTGACAGCATCTCAATCCCAATTAAGTATCATTCTTAACCCAACAAAATTAATTTGAGTAACATGATGAGATTCACATGATAATCCAAGTACTAGATACTCAAGATGTCCATAACCGGGGACACGGCTAACCATGATTGGTTTATACACTCTGCAGAGGTTTGTGCACTTTTCCCCACAAGACTCGATCTCCTCCGTTGGATTACTCGCACTACATGGTGTTTGAGTGACGGATGACCGAGACATAGTCTTTCAGAAGTGTTTGCACCTTACGATCGGGTAGACCGTTACACCTACTTTCCCCTACATCTGCTAGTCTACCACTGTAAGAGTTCACACAACTTATTCAACTACGCTAGAGCCCATAATAGCTTGTGGCTGCACACGGAAGTTTCTAGCATGAATAATCTCATGATCCCTTTGAGCCTGGGCGGCGGTCCAAAAGAAAACAGGCAATCACTGGAATACCCAGGTGCCTCAATCCACCCAGATGTGTGTTTAAGTTGCCACCTTAAGTAAACCATTAAATTAACAATCTCACATCTGTCATGGATACACTCACCCAATCCACGTCTACTAGCATAGCATAGCATAGCAATATGAGCAAACGTAGAAGTAACTCCCAGGGTTTGATAACAAAACAGGTAATAGGTACTACCTCATCTACTTCCCAATACCCACAATTTAATTAGATCCTAATCATGCAATGTTTGAGGATTGGTCTAATGCAATAAAACTGGGTAGTAAAGAAGTATGATCAAAGTGTTACTTGCCTTGCTGATGATCCGTGAAACCAAGAGATTCGAAGTAGCAAGCGGCGCACTCCGGGTACTCTATCGCAAACAAACAAGCATACAGTAAGCACTCAACTAATGCATAGGTAAAACTCAAATAAAAGATCTAACCAGAAAGTTCAACTTAAGAACTCCGGTTTGCAAAAAGAATCAAATCAAACGAAGCAACGAAAGTCAAACGGCGAAAGAAACAAGCTTCGTATACTAATCTGGATCTAAGTCAAATTTTACAGTAGCAAAAACTTGTTTGAGTTGGTTAAACGGAAAGAGAATTTCGAGACAAAACTCTAGGCGCTTGAATCGCCTGATTCCGATAAAGGAGTGAAAAGATATACTAGAACGAAAATCGGATCACAAATCGTGATCTGGAATAATCGCGGAAAATCCGAGAAAAAGAAAAACTGACGAACAGTTTATCGAACGAACGTTCGTTAACTGTAACTAAACGACGAACACGTTCGTTAAAACGAACGAACGAGCGAACGCTCGCTAATTAACTAAACCAAGAAAAAGAAAAAAATAAACCGATCTAAAAAAATAAAAACAACCGTAGTTTTTTTTTAAAAACCGGGCGGTTTTCTAGAGAAAACCGCCGGCGGCGGCGACAACTCCGGCGGCTACCTCGGCGAGGGGCGGCGGCTCCGGCGGGGTCGGCGGGCGGCGGTGGCAACGGCGTCGGGCGGCGGGGCGACGGGCGACGGGGCGGCGGCGGCGGAGTCGGGCTAGGGTTAGGGTTCGGGGGCGGCGGCGGCTTGGGCCAACGGCGGGGTCGGAACGCGAATTATAAAGGACCCGGCCAAGCGGAGTCCTGGCCGAACACGGTCCATAGTAGGTTTCGTTTTTTTAATAAATACGCGCAAAAAAACAAACAAAAGAAAAACTAAACGAACTCCAAAAATCCCGAAATAAATTTTGGCCGGCTTCTAAAATCAAGCCGGACAAGATGAACATTTATTTGGGGCCTTAGTGCAATTTTGAAAAACGCGCATTTTTTCCCTATCCAAATAAAATAGTGAAAAACTCCAATGTAAAATCTTATTTGATTTTATTATTAAATCCTCAATATTTCTTTATTTTGGGAAAGTCATTTTATTCCCTCTCTCTTATTTTTATTATTGAAATAATTGAAGATAAAATAAATAAAATCAAATGATCCTATTTTCAAAATTTGAGAAAACCCAAATTTGAAAATAACGAAATCCCCAACTCTCTCCGGTGGGTCCTTGAGTTGCGTAGAATTTCTCGGATCTAGACAAAATGAAATAAAATATGATATGTAATGATGATCTAATGTATAACATTCCAAATTGAAAATTTGGGATGTTACAAACCTACCCCCTTAAGAGGAATCTCGCCCTCGAGATTCGGGTTGGCTAGAAAATAGGTGAGAGTGGTCCTTCCGTAGATCTTCCTCTTGCTCCCAGGTGGCTTCATCCTCGGTATGGTGACTCCACTGAACTTTGCAAAACTTGATAACCTTGCTGCGGGTGACTCGGCTGGCATACTCAAGAATCTTAACTGGTTTCTCCTCATAGGTCAAGTCACTATCCAGCTGAATCGCTTCCAATGGCACTGTATCTCTCAGTGGTATCTCAGCCATCTCAGCGTGGCACTTCTTTAACTGGGAAATGTGAAATACATCATGAACTCCTGACAATCCTTCAGGCAATTCCAGCTTGTAAGCAACTTCTCCCATACGCTCCAAAACTTTGTATGGTCCTACAAAACGTGGCGCTAATTTTCCCTTAACTCCAAAGCGCTTCACTCCTCGAAGTGGTGATACTCGTAGATAAACTCTGTCTCCGACTTCGTAAACTGTCTCCTTGCGTTTAGAATCTACATAACTCTTCTGCCTGGACTGGGCTACCTTGAGCCTATCGCGAATCAACTTCACTTTCTGTTCAGACTCTTTAATCAAATCTGGTCCAAACAACTGGCGGTCTCCAACTTCGTCCCATAACAATGGTGTTCTACACCTCCTTCCATACAAAGCCTCGAAAGGGGCCATCTTCAAACTGGATTGATAACTGTTGTTGTAAGAAAACTCTGCATACGGCAAATTGTCGTCCCAACTAGATCCATAATCTAGTGCACAAGCTCTCAGCATATCTTCCAAAATCTGATTGACTCTCTCGGTCTGTCTGCGTGTCTGTGGGTGAAAGGCTGTACTGAACTCTAGCCTGGTACCCAAAGTTTCATGTAACTGATTCCAAAACTTTGAAGTAAACTGGGTTCCTCTATCTGATACAATGATCCTCGGAACTCCATGCAGACATACGATCTTAGTCATGTATATCTTTGCCAACTTAGCACTGGTGTAAGTGGTCTTCACTGGGATGAAATGAGCTACGTTCGTCAAACGATCGACTACAACCCATATCGAGTCATAGCCTGATCGAGTCCTGGGCAATCCCGTGATAAAATCCATGCCTATTTTATCCCACTTCCATTCGGGTATCGGTAATGGCTGTAGCAATCCTGCTGGCTTCTGATGCTCTGCCTTCACTCTCTGACATACATCACAAACTGCTACATACTCCGCAATATCCTTCTTCATTCTGGGGTGGTAAGCAAAATCGTTTTACTGGCGCAATCGATGTTTCCTCCGTACATCGAGAGCCAATCCATACCCAAAATTACGTCCAAACCTTGCGACTCCAAGATTATCAAGTCTGAGGGGAAAACATGCCTACCTATGGACAATGGCATCTGAAAACATCCTTGGCTTGCCATATACTCGGCTCCTGGTGAACTTACTAACATAGGTATTCTAAGAACTTTGGTGGGCAGTTTATACTTATCCACAAATCCCCTTGATATGTATGAATGCAATGCACCAGTATAAAAAAGAACGAGTGCAGTAAATGACTTAACCAAAAACTTACCTATTACTGCATCAGGCTGTGCTTCAACCTCCTCCACGTAAACGTGGTTCACATGTCCTTTATTGAAAGGGTTAGGCTTCTTCCCAGAGCTTCCATTGCCATTTCCATTTTTAGCTTCGGGACATTCATTAGCATAATGTCCAGTCTTCTGGCACTTGTAGCAAGTGACTTGGCTCAGATCTCTCTTAACTGGGGTAGATGGGTTATTACGGTTCTATCTGTTGCTTCCTCCATTCCCATTACCATTCTTGGGTCTACTATGGTTGTGCGAACCTCCTGCTCCATGGGTATGCTGAAAAGATCCTCCCGAATTTGGGGTAAAACGTGGCTTCTGATGAGCTCCAGAATTGTACTTCCCTTGTCCATACTTCCTCTTGCGGTTTTCAATTTGCTGTTGCTTTCCTTCAATCATGAGAGCTCTATCTACCAACTCCTGGTAGTTTTTGAAGGTTGCTACCATCAACTGCATACTCAACTCATCATTCAGTCCTTCCAGAAACTTCTCCTGCTTGGCTGCATCTGTAGCAATGTCATCTGAAGCATAACGTGCTAACTTACTAAAGTCCTCCACATACTGGCTTACGGTGCGTTCTCCTTGGCGTAGGTTGCGAAACTCACGCTTCTTCATAGCCATAGCTCCTGCTGAAACATGGGCAGTACGGAAAGCTTGCTGAAACTGGTCCCATGTGACTGTGTCAATAGGGTGTGTGGCTGTGTAATTCTCCCACCATGATGCTGCGGGTCCATCAAGCTGATGTGCGGCAAAACGCACTCTCTCCGCATCTGTGGATCCTGCAGTGGTCAACTCCCTTCCAACTTTGCAGAGCCAATCATCTGCAACAATCGGCTCGGTGCTGCTGGAAAACACCGGCGGATTCAGTCTCAAGAAACGGGTTAAGTGATCAACAGGTGGTGGTGGTGGGTTGTTGTTGTTGTTGTTGCCTTGGTTCTGTACTAACACCTGCATCAGGGCATTCTGCTGCTGAATCAACTGAGTGATCTCCGGTGGGAAAACAAATCCGGTGTCGCGTCTCAGAGGCATCTGGTTAGAAAAGATGAGAATTTAGAATAGAATGAGGTCTAGAGAGAAAACACTACCCATATGCTCATGAGACAAACACAATCAATATCACTCAATCAATTCAAACAAGGCATACAATCGATCTAACTATCGTTACAAAGTGCTCGGACTATACTATATACATGGGGAAATACTACTACTGATTATGGTGGTCTACTAGAAATTTTGATCGGTCGAAGACTCCATGATATCTGCTCCAGCTTCATCAACAAAATCATCTTCACTGGGGTCTAAGTCGGTGTCGTCGATGATGATGTAGTTATCCGGGCAAGCGCAATCATCATCTTCTCCTCCTGGTGCTGGGTCTCCCATGAATACTCTGATCTTCTTTATCAGGTCGTCATTCTTCTCCAACAACGTGGCGATCTCCTCCTCATATCCATCGCGCGTAGACTTGAGTTCTTCCTCTAGTTCCATGATCCTAGTCTTTGCCTTCTTCAGTTCTATCATGTCTGCGCACATCTGGTTCTCCTGGCGACGAATGTGTTGGTTTTGCTCCTGGATGAAAGCTGCAATTGATCCATCCTTCTTGGTGCTGATCATCTCCCATTGCTCATCTCGGTGCCCACAAATCTGATAAATAGTATCCTTAAGCTCCCTGTGGTAGACTTCTCCAATGCGTCCCATAGTGATGTGGGCTGCCATGCTCTTCCCTAAACTCCAGGTTGGTGCATCAAAGGAAAACTCTATAGGCTCAGTGATTGGCGTAAACGTCCTTCCTGGAACTTGAACCATCCAGCGCTCTTCTTCTGGTAGTGCGGCATTGTAGGTCCCGGTGAAGCTTGGTATTCCGATGTTCAGGTACTTAGTGACTTCCTTCAAGTGTCGTCCAAAAGGTGTATCTTCATCCGATTGCATGAACTTGTTCCTTGCATCCGCCATTCCTAAAAGATTAGAAAATGGAGAGGAGTCAGAAATGAGAAGAGAGTAGTGTTCTAGGGTTTAAGCTTAGTGGTCGTGTCCTACAGTCAGCGTGTGCTCTGATACCACCTTTGTAGCGACCAGACCTCAAACAGTCTGATCTACCGTGCACCAGTGTCATCCCTGGATTAGTAATGCTGACACGCACAGTACTTGGAGGATTTATAACAGAGTAGCAATCACACACTTATTACATCGAGTATCTCAAAAGAGAAATAAGTATGACAAATATGGCTTAAGGCCATCTAAAACGATAACAACGGAAGACTTGGAAGATAAGTGAGTCCATCAACTCCAACGACATCACTGAGTATAAGACCACGACCTAAGGCACCTTACTCGTCGTCTGAAAAGTCTGCAACATGAAACGTTGCAGCCCGAAAACGGGTCAGCACATGGAATATGCTGGCAAAATAACACATAGAGAGTAATGAACCGAATAAAGCTATACTACATGCATATTTGGCTGGTGTTTAAGCTCTATGGTTACAGTTTTGCGAAAAGCCAAATTTTCCCTACTGCAAAGGAATAAATTTTATTTAACTATCATGGTGGTTGTTAAACATTGAGAATGGTTGACAGCATCTCAATCCCAATTAAGTATCATCCTTAACCCAACAAAATTAATTTGAGTAACATGATGAGATTCACATGATAATCCAAGTACTAGATACTCAAGATGTCCATAACCGGGGACACGGCTAACCATGATTAGTTTATACACTCTGCAGAGGTTTGTGCACTTTTCCCCACAAGACTCGATCTCCTCCGTTGGATTACTCGCACTACATGGTGTTTGAGTGACGGATGACCGAGACATAGTCTTTCAGAAGTGTTTGCACCTTACGATCGGGTAGACCGTTACACCTAATTTCCCCTACATCTGCTAGTCTACCACTGTAAGAGTTCACACAACTTATTCAACTACGCTAGAGCCCATAATAGCTTGTGGCTGCACACGGAAGTTTCTAGCATGAATAATCTCATGATCCCTTTGAGCCTGGGCGGCGGTCCAAAAGAAAACAGGCAATCACTGGAATACCCAGGTGCCTCAATCCACCCAGATGTGTGTTTAAGTTGCCACCTTAAGTAAACCATTAAATTAACAATCTCACATCTGTCATGGATACACTCACCCAATCCACGTCTACTAGCATAACATAGCATAGCAATATGAGCAAACGTAGAAGTAACTCCCAGGGTTTGATAACAAAACAGGTAATAGGTACTACCTCATCTACTTCCCAATACCCACAATTTAATTAGATCCTAATCATGCAATGTTTGAGGATTGGTCTAATGCAATAAAACTGGGTAGTAAAGAAGTATGATCAAAGTGTTACTTGCCTTGCTGATGATCCGTGAAACCAAGAGATTCGAAGTAGCAAGCGGCGCACTCCGGGTACTCTATCGCAAACAAACAAGCATACAGTAAGCACTCAACTAATGCATAGGTAAAACTCAAATAAAAGATCTAACCAGAAAGTTCAACTTAAGAACTCCGGTTTGCAAAAAGAATCAAATCAAACGAAGCAACGAAAGTCAAACGGCGAAAGAAACAAGCTTCGTATACTAATCTGGATCTAAGTCAAATTTTACAGTAGCAAAAACTTGTTTGAGTTGGTTAAACGGAAAGAGAATTTCGAGACGAAACTCTAGGCGCTTGAATCGCCTGATTCCGATAAACGAGTGAAAAGATATACTAGAACGAAAATCGGATCACAAATCGCGATCTGGAATAATCGCGGAAAATCCGAGAAAAAGAAAAACTGACGAACAGTTTATCGAACGAACGTTCATTAACTGTAACTAAACGATGAACATGTTCGTTAAAACGAACGAACGAGCGAACGCTCGCTAATTAACTAAACCGAGAAAAACAAAAAAATAAACCAATCTAAAAAAATAAAAACAACCGCAGTTTTTTTTAAAAAAAACTGGGCGGTTTTCTAGAGAAAACCGCCGGCGGAGGCGACAACTCCGGCGGCTACCTCAGCGAGGGGCGGCGGCGGGACGGGCGGCGGTGGCAACGGCGTCGGGCGACGGCGGGCGACGGGCGACGGGGCGGCGGCGGCGGGGTCGGGCTAGGGTTAGGGTTCGGGGGCGGCGGCGGCTTGGGCCAACGGCGGGGTCGGGCCGCGACTTATAAAGGACCCGGCCAGGCGGAGTCCTGGCCGAACACGGCCCATAGTCGGTTTTGTTTTTTTAAATAAATACGCGCAGAAAAACAAACAAAAGAAAAACTAAACGAACTCCAAAAATCCCAAAATAAATTTTCCCCGACTTCTAAAATCAAGCCGGACAAGATGCACATTTATTTGGGGCCTAAATGCAATTTTGGAAAACGCGCATTTTTCCTATCCAAATAAAATAGCGAAAAACTCCAATGTAAAATCTTATTTGATTTTATTATTAAATCCTCAATATTTCTTTATTTTGGGAAAGTCATTTTATTCCCTCTCTCTTACATTTATTATTGAAATAATTGAAGATAAAATAAATAAAATCAAATGATCCTATTTTCAAAATTTGAGAAAACCCAAATTTGAAAATAACGAAATCCCCAACTCTCTCCGGCGGGTCCTTGAGTTGTGTAGAATTTCTAGGATCTAGCCAAAATGAAATAAAATATGATATGCAATGATGATCTAATGTATAACATTCCAAATTGAAAATTTGGGATGTTACATTTCAAACGTCACAACGTAACTGGGTGATCATAAAGATGCTCTACAGGGGTCTCCGAAGGTGTTTGTTGGGTTGGCATAGATCGAGATTAGGATTTGCCACTCCGAGTATCAGAGAGGTATCTCTGGGCCCTCTCGGTAATGCACCTTACTATGAGCCTTGCAAGCAATATGACTAATGGGTTAGTCACAGGATGATGCATTACGGAACGAGTAAAGAGACTTGCCGGTAACGAGATTGAACTAGGTATGATGATACCGATGATCGAATCTCGGGCAAGTAACATACCGATAACAAAGGGGAACAACGTATGTTTTATGCAGTTTGACCAATAAAGATCTTCATAGAATATATAGGGGCCAATATGAGCATCCAGGTTCCGCTATTGGTTATTGACCGGAGATGTGTCTCGGTCATGTCTACATAGTTCTCGAACCCATAGGGTCCGCAAGCTTAACGTTTGATGACGAATTGTATTATGAGTTATGTGATTTGATGAACTGAAGTTTGTTCGGAGTCCCAGATGAGATGACGGACATGACGCGGAGTTTCGAAATGGTCGAGAGTTAAAGATTCATATATTGGAAGGTTACATTCGGACACCGGAATGGTTCGGGTCGTATCGGATGGGTTTCGGAGTACCGGGGGTTACCGGAATCCCCCGGGAAGTTAATGGGCCATACAAGGGCCTTAGTGGAGGAGAGAGGGCCGACCAGGGAGGTGGTACGCGCCCCCTTGCCCAGTCCGAATTGGACAAGGGGTGGGGGCGGCGCCCCCCCTTTCCCTCTCCTACTCCTCCTCCCTTTACCTCTTTGCTATTCCGAAAAAGGAAAAAAGGAGAGGGGAGTCCGACTTGGACTAGGGAGTCCTAGTAGGACTCCCCACACCTGGCGCGCCCCCCTTGGGCCGGCCACCTCTCCTCCCCCTTTATATACATGGGAGGGGGGCACCCCAAAGGCACACCAAGTCTTCTCTTAGTCGTGTGCGGTGCCCCCCTCCACAGTTACAAACCTCGGTCATATCGTCGTAGTGCTTAGGCGAAGCCCTACGCCGGTAACTTCATCATCATTGTCGCCACGCCGTCGTGCTGACTGAACTCTCCCTCGGCCTCAACTGGATCAAGAGTTTGAGGGACGTCATCGAGCTGAACGTGTGTTGATCACGGAGGTGCTGTACGTTCGGTGCTTGGATCGGTTGGATCGCGAAGACGTTCGACTACATCAACACGTTACTAAACGCTTCCACTTTCGGTCTCCGAGGGTACGTGGACACACTCTCCCCGCTCGTTGCTATGCATCTCCTAGATAGGTCTTGCGTGATCGTAGGTAAAATTTTGAAATACCGCGTTCCCCAACACGGAGGGGGGCACCTGGGTGGGCACAACCCACCAGGGCGCGCCTGCCCCCCAGGCGCGCCCAGGTGGGTTGTCCCCACCTGGTGGCTGATACGTCTCCAACGTATCTATAATTTATGAAGTATTTATGCCATGTTTACAACCATTTTATATGGTTTTGGTATGATTTGCATGGAACTAACCCGGACTGACGCTGTTTTCAACAGAACTACTGTCGTGTTGTTTTTTTGTGCAGAAATGAAAGTTCTCCAAATGAGCTGAAACTTTTTCATGATTTTTTTGGAACAAAAGAGACCCCCGAAGCTTCGTGGGAGGGCCAAAAGAGGCACGAGGAGGGCACAACCCACCAGGGCTCACCTGGTGGGCCTGGCTTGCCCCGGCAGGTTGTGCTCACCTCGAGGCCCATCTTAGCGTGAAACCAACGCCAAAAAATCCTAAAAATAGAGAAACCATCAGAAGTTAACCTAGATCAGAAGTTTCGCCGATGCAAGGCTCTATAGCCACCAAATACCAATCTAGACCCCGTTCTGACACCCTGCTGTAGGGGGGAAATCATCACCGGTGGCCATCTTCATCATCCAAGCGGCCACCACGATGAGGAGGGAGTAGTCCACCCTCGGGGCAGAGGGTTTGTACCAGTAGCTATGTGTTTAATCTCTCTCTCTCTCTCTCTCGTGTTCTTGAGATGTCACGATCTTGATGTATCGCGGGCTTTGTTAATATAGTTGGATCATATGGTGTTTTCCCCTCTCTATCTTGTGATGAATTGATTTTTCCCTTTGAGATTTCGTTGTTATCAGATTGAATACTTTTATGGATTTGAGAGCACTTGATATATGTCTTGTGAAAGGATCGATATAGTTGACTAGAGGGGGGGGGGTGAATAGGCAACTAACAATTTTTAGCTTTTCTTTACCAAATTAAACTTTGCATCAAAGTAGGTTGTCTAGATATGCAACTAGGTGGGCAGCCTATATGATGCAACAACAACAAGCACACAAGCAAGCAAGGTACAGAACACAAATAAGCTTGCACAAGTAAAGGGATGAAATAACCAAGAGTGGAGCCGGTGAAGACGAGGATGTGTTACGAAGTTCCTTCCTTTTGAGGGGAAGTACGTCTCCGTTGGAGCGGTGTGGAGGCACAATGCTCCCCAAGAAGCCACTAGTGCCACCGTATTCTCCTCACGCCCTCACACAATGCGAGATGCCGTGATTCCATTATTGGTGCCCTTAGAGGCGGCAACCGGGCCCTACAAACAAGGTTGGGGCTCTCTCCACAACTTAATTGGAGGCTCCCAACGAAACCACGGAGCTTCACCACAATGGAATGTGGCTCCGAGGTGACCTCAACCATCTAGGGTGCTCAAACACCAAAGCGTAACATAATCCACACAAGAAAGTATGGGGGAAGCAAATATCCTTTGGTGGAAGTGTAGATCTTGGTCTCCTCCTTCAATCCCTAGCAAATCAACAAGTTTGAGTGGCTAGAGAGAGAGATCGGGCAAGAGAGCTTGAGTAGCATTAATGGTGGAGTGAGAGAGGTAAGAGGTAAGTGTACGTGAAAAGATTCCCCCAACTCTTTCCAATGTGGATTCCCTCTTGATAGTACAGGTTCCCTACGACCAAAGAGATAAAAAGCGTAGATAACTCCGTCTTCGATCTTTTCCTTTCAGAGAGAATAGCTAACCAATGTAGGCCTAAATACCGAAAACCTGAAACACTTAGTACAAGATTAGACCAACAAAGGGTTGTCATCATCATCCAAAACACAATGTAGGGAAATGCCCTTACAATCTCCCCCTTTTTGGTGGATGATGACAACAACACGATTTGCAAGAGGGAAGTCTAAAAAATGTAGACGGGACTCCCCCTAGATGCGTGCCCCAAATTGAGAAGGCTATTTGAGAGCACACATTAGGGACGAGACCCCCCCTAGATTTTATAGACAAGTGAAAGTAAGCAATAAGACCATAATATGAAGGAAGGACTACAATGAATAAAGCAACAATATCACCGATAATAACGATAGATAGATAGATAAGCGCATGTCTTACACCATGCAAGATGAGATAAGCAACAAGGTTCACAGGCCAAAGTTCAACAACACGAACGAAAGGAAAGCACAAACCCAAGCAAGGAAAAAACCCATGCAAATCCCGAGACATATATAACTCTCTCCCCCTTTGGCATCAAGACACCAAAAAGGAAAAGAGTGAAGCTAGCGCCCCAAAGCTCAATTGTCCTCCTCTGACTCCTCGGTAGCATCTGGATCCTCATCATCAGCAGACTCGTCATCATCATCGTGATCAGATTCCTCCATGATATCATCAGCTGCAACAAAGGAGGTGGAAGGCTGGCGAGGAACCTCATCATCAGACCTCGTGCTGTGTGCAGAGATCCATCGTTCCTCCGGTGTGATGCTCTTCTCAGAACCACTCTGGATAGGCATGTTGAGGTGCTTCATCATCGCAATCTGACGATGCCGGGCATGCTTCTCATTGACATGGGCCTCATACATCCTCTTCTGGATGTCAGACTAGAGGCAGAAAGTCTTCTTCACCTTGGCAGTAAGCTTGTCCACCCATGAGGGCTTGGCCCCTTGCTCCATCTCAAAGTCCTCATCGTCAGAAGTTGCATATACATCCTCAGGAGCATTAGCAGGAAAGCGAGGCTCGGCATGCTTCTTCTTCTTGAGTAGCTTGACCTCGTGAACAATGAGATTATCAGGAGAAGTGAGAGCCTCTCCAGGACGGTGAACCTCCCAAACTGAGTTCAGAAAGCACATGACAAACGGAGCATAAATGGGGACCTTGTTGTAGATGACCATGTTGTACATCTCGTGCCACAGCCAGTTGGACACATCAAACGTTTCCCCAGAGCCCACCTTGGTCTTCATTGCAACCATCAAGTCAACAAGATAGCCATGGATTTCATCTTGATTCCCCACCTTGGGCAGAAGCAGATTGTGAAACACGCGATGCATGATGTCATAGACCTTCACCAAATCCTTAGATTCTCCAATAATACCACGGCCCTGAATGTACAGAGGGGCAAGCTTCTCCTTAGGCATCGACTCAGGATGGTCATGAGGACGAATGCCACCCCTTCCTTCCAGACCGGTATCGTCATACCCAATAGCATTGCAGAAGGCCCTCCAGGGCACTTGAAAGAGCTCATCACGGCACATGAACGTGAGAGTGCAAGCATCATGTGCTCCAAAGTGAACAGTGGCATAGAACTAATGGACAAGCTGAACATCAAAGTCACAGTTAACTGACATGAGCTTGACCAGATCGAACTCCTCACAGAGAGCCAAGGCCTCACCAAGGTACTCCAAGTTGTTCCTCCAGTGGTCAAGATCGATGGTCCACTGCTTGGCATACCTATTCTTGTTGTGCTCAAAGAGTTCATGAACAATCCGCACTTGCATCTCATTCTGGAACTGAATGGTGGTCCAACGAGGAGCAATGGGAACCTCATTAGTATTCTTCAAGCGGAAGGCTTCCCAATCCTTCGCTTTCCAACGGGGCAAAGGCAAAACCACACGTTGCTTGGCAGCGGCAGACTTTTCACGGCGAGTGGGCTTGGTGGGAATCACAACCTCTTCTTCGTCATCAGACGCAGCCGGGCGCAAGGTCCTTCGTGCCCTCTTCTTGGGCTTGCGAGGAGCAGAGCGAGAACTAGAGCCACCTGTACACACGCACGAGGAGAACACAAGAAACCCAGCAAAGAGGAGAGGATTGCACACGCAAACAGAGGAATAGATAGATTGCACAAACATAGAAAACAAAACAGGGCTACGTGGTGCAGATATCCCGGTTGTACCGGTTCTCCTACCGGTAGTACCGCTCCAGCGGTTGTACCGCCCGTAGAGGTGGTAGAACCGCTGAACAGCGGTACAAGCAGTAGGAAATAGATCTAACCGCGAGATATGAATCACACTAGCCATATTCTGATCTCTAAGAAGTGCAATCTAAGCAGGAGGCAAATATAGACCTCTTCCACCCAATAGTTTAAACAATAAACGCGGAATGTCAAGTAATGCCCTAGAAGTAGGGAAAGAACCATAGAACGAAGAACGAAGGACATGGGGCATTACCGACATCCATGGGAAGAGATCGGGAGGGAGGAGGCCTCCTCGGAGAGGATCCATGAAGACCCCACGGATCCGAAGCGCAAGAAGCACTCCGGGGCAGTGGCAATGGCGACCAGCGGCTAGGGCACAAGATGGGAAGAACAGGGGATGAGGGGAAAAAGAAACTCCCTTCAGCCCCATCCGCAATATATAGGCCCATAGACGCGCGGCGGTTGTACCGCTCAAGAGAGCGGTTGTACCGCTACCTGGTACGAGCCGGTGGTTGCGGGCAGTACTTCCGTCGCCAAGTGGGCATCGGTAGTACCGCCTGTGACCAACCGGTAGTACCGGCCAGACGGGCACCCTAGTGATTGAGCGGTGGAATCGCTCAAGCGCCGCTGGGAGTCCTCCTGGGGCGGGACAACCTGAGTGTACCAGCGGTAGAACTGCCCGTAACACCGGTTGTACCGCCCGGTCACCATTACCAAAGCCAAGATCAAGTGTGTGCAATTGGAGTAGAGGGTTCTCAAGGGAAGAGGAAGGCTTGGGATAGGGCACGGGACTGGAATATGGTGTGAGGATCTCCAAGAGACTAAAGGACAACAACGAAGGGATAAACCACACTTGGAGACCACAACACCTAGAGCCTAAGAAAACAAACGATGACAAAGAAAACAAGGACAAAACTCGAAGCACAACCTCTCCAAAGAGGGCGGTGGCCGGAGACACCTATGTTTGAGTCAATTGGTATGGCACCGCGAAGAATTATCCTTGGGTCCATGACCAACACTCGTCTTTGAAGCACAAATACCATCAAAAATGGCTTATGTGAAAGAGTTGATTAATTTATGCATAATGGGGGGAGGGAGAGTTCATTGAGAGAACAACACTCCCCCTATGTCCATGCCTACACCTAAACAAGATAGCAAGTTGAGTATGGTGAGGTGTGGAAGGGTTCAAGCCACATTGCTCGAATCAATGATATTTATCTCATGCCTTAACTCGCGAAATCTTGCTTCATCCAAGGGCTTCGTGAAAATATTTGCAAGGTTATCATGAGTGTTGACGTAGTTGAGCTCGATCTCCCCTTGCCTAATGTGATCCCGGATGAAGTGATACCGAATCTCAGTATGCTTCGTCTTGAAGTGTTGAACCGGGTTGAGAGAAATCTTGATGGCACTTTCATTGTCACACCAAAGAGGCACTTTGTCACACCTGACACTGTAATCCTTTAAAGTTTGCCTCATCCAAAGAAGTTGTGCACAACAACTACCGGCCACCACATACTCTGCTTCGGTGGACGAGAGAGACACACAACTTTGCTTCTTAGAAGACCAACTTACCAAAGAGCAACCAAGGAATTGGCACCCTCCGGAAGTGGACTTCCTATCCACTTTGTCTCCCGCCCAATCCGAGTCCGAATAGCCCACAAGCTTTAAGTTTGCTCCTCTTGGGTACCATAGGCCAAAGTTTGGGGTATGAGCCAAATATCGAAAGATTCGCTTGACTGCCACAAAGTGGCTTTCCTTAGGTGCAGCTTGAAACCATGCACAAATTCCCACACTCAACATGATATCTGGTCTAGATGCACAAAGGTAAAGCAAGGAGCCAATCATGGAGCGATATACCTTTTGATCCACTGCTTTACCATTGGGATCAATGTCAAATTGGCACTTGGTGGGCATTGGAGTGGAAGCCGGCTTGACATCACTTAGCTTGAATCTCTTTAGCATGTCTTGAGTGTATTTGGCTTGGTTGATGAAGGTTCCTTCTCTTCTTTGCTTAACTTCGAACCCGAGAAAGAACTTCAACTCTCCCATGGAAGACATCTTGAACTTTGAGGTCATGAGAGCGGCAAATTCCTCATTGAAAGCTTTGTTAGGGGAACCAAATATATTATCATCAACATATAGTTGGCACACAAACAACTCCCCTTTGACCTTCTTAGTAAAAAGAGTGGGGTCGATTTTCCCAACTTCAAATCCACGATCTTGCAACAACTCGGTAAGGTGGTCATACCACGCATGTGGGGCTTGTTTAAGGCCATAGAGTGCCTTATCGAGTTGATACACATGATTGGGGAAGTAGGGATCCTCGAACCCGGGGGGTTGCTTTACATATACCAACTCATTAATGGGACCATTAAGAAAAGCACTCTTCACATCCATTTGTTGCAACTTAAAGTTGTGATGGGAAGCATAAGCAATCAACAAACGAATGGATTCAAGGCGAGCAACGGGAGCAATGGTTTCACCGTAGTCGATACCTTCAACTTGGGAGTAGCCTTGTGCTACCAATCTTGCCTTGTTGCGAACTATGGTCCCATGAGCATCTTGCTTGTTCTTGAAAATCCACTTGGTTCCGATGACATTGTCGTTCCCCGTTGGTCTTGGCACCAATCTCCACACCTTGTTGTACTCGAAGTTGTTGAGTTCTTCATGCATGGCATTGAGCCAATCCGGATCTTCAAGCGCCTCATAGACCTTTTGGGATTCAACACAAGAGACAAACGCGAGATGTTCACAATAGTTTGCCAATTGTCTACGAGTGCTTACCCCCTTTTGGATGCTTCCAAGCACATTCTTCATGAGGTGACCCTTGGTGGAGAGCTTGGAAGCAATCTTGGCGGCACGACACTCCCATTCCTCCTCGGGGGTGAGTCGAGGAGCGGTCACTTGATCATCTTGAGCGCCGTCTTGAGCTTGTTCTTGATCTTGAACTTGCTCGGAGGAGAGAACTTGACCATGGGCATCACTTGGTGTTTCAACACTGTCTTGAGCTTGATCTTGCCCTTGGTCTTGTTCATGAGGTTGAGGGCCTTCACTTTGTTCTTCGGAAGCGTGTGGCCTTGGGTTGGTGATGGCTCCACTTGAGTGGAGCATTGTCCTTCTCCTTCGGCCACAAGGGGTTCCTCAATGGGTAGGATAAAACCAACTCCCATTCTTCTTATGGCTTGGGGAGGAATTTCATCACCTACATCACAAGTGCCACTTTGCTCCACTTGGGAGCCGTTATTCTCATCAAACTCCACGTTACACGTCTCCTCAATAAGTCCCGTGGACTTACTGAGGACACGGTAAGCATGAGAGTTTGTAGCATAACCAACAAATATGCCCTCATAAGCTCTAGCCTCAAATTTAGACAAACGAACACCTTTCTTGAGAATGAAACACTTACACCCAAACACCCGAAAGTACTTGAGGTTGGGCTTGTCACCGGTGAGTATCTCATATGGAGTCTTGTTCAAGCCTTTGCGGAGATAGAGACGATTTGATGCATGACACACGGTGTTGATGGCTTCGGCCCAAAAGTTGTATGGAGACTTGAACTCCGCCATCATGGTCCTTGCCGCATCCATCAACATCCGGTTCTTCCTCTCCACTACACCATTTTGTTGAGGGGTGTAAGGTGCGGAATATTGATGCTTGATCCCCTCATCACTAAGAAACTCATCCAAGGTGTAGTTCTTGAACTCGGTGCCGTTGTCACTTCTTATTGTCAAGATCTTTGCATTGTGTTGATGTTGGGCTTCATTTGCCAAGTCAATGATGGTTTGTTGGGTCTCGCTCTTCCTCTTGAAGAAATATACCCAAGTGTATCTTGAATAGCCATCCACAATCACCAAGCAATACTTTCTACCCCCAAGACTATCAAAGGATGGAGGCCCAAAGAGATCCAAATGAAGGATCTCCAAAGGCCTCTTCGAGTAAATGATAGTCGTGGGAGGGTGAGCCTTTTCATGTTGCTTTCATTCGATACAAGCACTACAAGCACGATCTTTAGCAAAACTAACATTGGTTAGTCCACGGACATAGTCCCCCTTGAGAATACTTTGCAAAGATCTCATATTGACATGGGCTAAATGGCGATGCCAAAGCCATCCCACGTCAACTTTAGCCATTAGGCATGTCGCGGTCTTAGTGGGTTGCTTCGGAAAGTTAATCACATAGAGACCGTTCTCGACATTCCCAACAAAGGCTACTTTAAGAGTCTTGCTCCACAAGAGGGCCACGGTATCAACATCAAAGAAAGTGGCAAAGCCCATGAGTGCAAGTTGTCGAACGGAAAGTAAATTGGATGCAAGGGACTCAACAAGCATGACCTTCTCGATCGTGAGATCATGAAAAATGACAACCTTGACAAGTCCAAATACCTTAGAGGACGAGGCATCACCCCACTCGACATTGGTGGGCATAGATGGAATCTTGTGAACATCCACCACCAAGTCCTTGCTTCCGGTCATATGATTAGTTGCTCCACTATCGAGCAACCATGATCCCCCACCGGAAGCAAACACCTACAAGAAATCAATGATTGGTTTTAGGTACCCATTTTGTAATGGGTCCTTTGATGTTAGTAACAAGGGTCTTAGGAACCCAAATAGACCATTCAATGTACTCATAAGAAGAACCAACAAATTTGGCATAAACATGTCCATCACTAGCACGACATAACACATAAGAAGGGTTAAAGTTGCCGGCTTTCTTAGGAAGGGAGGCGTTGCCCTTCTTGGCATCACCACCCTTCATGGTGTTTTTATTCTTCTCCTTAGTAGCACCCTCTCCCTCCTTCACAAAGGTTTGCTTGAGAGGAGGAGGTCGTTTGGCCTTGTCATTCTTCTTCTTGTTCTTGGACTTGGGCGCGTACCCAATCCCTTCCTTGGCCACAACTTCCTTTTGATTGCTCAAAAGGTTATTGAGGTTCTTCTCGCCTTGTATGCAAGTCACATGGCCTTTCTCAAGTTGCACCTTCAACTTAGCATTCTCCTCAACAAGATGCACATGCTCACAACACGGGTTAGTGGCATTTGCATTATCAATTAAGACCATATGAGGAAATGTGGCTTTCTCCTTGGTTAGCTTTACTTGGAGTTGATCATGAGACTCCTTGAGGCTAGCATGAGCACCCTTCAAGACCTTGTGAGCCTTGTCAAGTAAATCAAACTCCTCTTTGAGTCTAGCAAGATCAACCCCAAGCTTGGCCTTCTCGAAGGTTAGCACACGAGAGACAACAAGAGCATGATCAAGATCTTTCTTTAATTTAGCATGATCATCGTTGTGTGACTCCTCAAGAGCCAAACGAAGACCACGCTCTTCCTCAAGATCATTGGAAAGATCCGAAATCTCATTGGCTTAGTCATGACTATGCCCCTCCATCTTAGAGATGGTATCTTCGTGAGCCTCGATCATGTCATTGGCTTCACCAAGTTGTTCCAAGAGAGCAACGAAGTGCTTCTTGGATTTACCCTTGAGTTACTCATAAAATACTCAAACTCATTCTTCTCCACATTAGAACCCTCATGTTCATCAATGCAATCCGTCAAAGAAGGATTATTAATGATGGTAGTTTTGATGTTGGGGGTTACCTTGTTGGTGGCTTTAGCCATGAGGCATTTGGCAGTGATGCTCTCATTGGGTGAGTCGAAGAGAGACACCCGTGGAGTTGTCGCAATGGCAACGGAGGCCGTGGCAACCGACTCACCATCTTCATCATCATCATCATCCTCATTGTACTCTTCTTGGACCACCAACGCCTTGGGAGGAGTTTTCTTGGTGAAGTTGCTCTTGTTTGGGAAAGACTTGGCCTTGTCCTTTCGGATGAGCTTGCCACCATTGTCCCCCCTCTTCTCGTAAGGACATTCCGCAACAAAATGGCTCACATTGCCACAATTATAGCAAGTCCTCACTCGTTGCTTGACCTTCGTGCCACTTGAGTTGCTCTTGTTGAAGTTGGGCCTTGTGTTCTTCTTGCTCCAAAATTTCCTTGAAGCAAGAGCCATGTGTTCATGATAGGCATACTTTGTATCTTCGGGGTTGCTTTCCTCTTCTTCCTCTTCTTCTTCTTCTTCCACACTAACCTTGGCCTTCAAGGCAAGGTTGGGCTTCTTTGCTCTTTGAGAACGTAGCACCGCATTGTCGGCGGTCTTGTCCAAGTTGCTCATTGCCACAAACTCATCCAACACTTCACTCGAGGACAAGGTGTGGAACTCCGGCCTTTGACGAATGACGGAGGACATGGCCTTATGGTAAGGCATCATGGCCTTGAGGAATTTGCGCTTGATCCAATTGTCATCCGTGTCCTTGCTCCCATGATCTCGGAGTGAGACCGCGAGTTTGGTTACTCTCCAATAAAGCTCATGAGGTTCTTCATCTTCTTTCATTGCAAACTCATCGGCTTCATCTTGCACCACTTCATAGTTGGAGCGTTCAATGCTTGCGCTTCCCCGGTAGAGGGAAACAACACAATGCCATGCATCTTTTGCCATGGCGAAAGGCCGAAGATGAGGGAGATCTTCGGGTGGAATTGCATCTTGGATGATGAAGAGAGCATTCTCATTGAATTGATTATCCGCGGCTTCTCTAGGGGTGAAGTTGCTTCGGTCATGCGGATAGAAACCTTCTTCAATGATTCTCCAAAGATTAGTATTCACATGATTTAAATGACGCTTAAAGCGATAAACCCAAGAATCAAAGTCCTCATTTTTCACAATCTTAGGGGGAGGACCGGCATGATTCAAATGAGTGGAAGGAATCGGTCCACCATAAACAAGTGGAGGTTCCACATGGGCAAAGATGTCGGTGCCATTTTTACCACTAGAAGGAGTCTTTTCACTAGTAGCTTCCCCCTTGTCGGAGTTAGCATCCATCACCTTGTTGGTGGGATCACCCACTTTCAACGGTGCGGTGGATAATTTAAGCCCTTCAATGAATTTATTAAACAAGCTTTCAACCTCGGTCGTCATGGAGGTTTTCAATGTGTCCAAAGCCACATTAAATTACTCACGAGAGACCGCGGTTCCCCATCGCCCGTAGACGAGACCGGATTCACACCGGAGTGCTCCTCCACACCGTCTACGGTGTCAACTATACTCTTCAGAAGACAAAGTCCTTAATAAAGAGACGAGGCTCTGATACCAATTGAAAGGATCGATATAGTTGACTAGAGGGGGGGGTGAATAGGCAACTAACAATTTTTAGCTTTTCTTTAGCAAATTAAACTTTGGATCAAAGTAGGTTGTCTAGATATGCAACTAGGTGGGCAACCTATATGATGCAACAACAACAAGCACACAAGCAAGCAAGGTATATAACACAAATAAGCTTGCACAAGTAAAGGGATGAAATAACCAAGAGTGGAGCCGGTGAAGACGAGGATGTGTTACCGAAGTTCCTTCCTTTTGAGGGGAAGTACGTCTCCGTTGGAGCAGTGTGGAGGCACAATGCTCCCCAAGAAGCCACTAGGGCCACCGTATTCTCCTCACGCCCTCACACAATGCGAGATGCCGTGATTCCACTATTGGTGCCCTTGGAGGCGGCAACCGGACCTTTACAAACAAGGTTGGGCTCTCTCCACAACTTAATTGGTGGCTCCCAACGAAACCGCGGAGCTTCACCATAATGGAATGTGGCTCCGAGGTGACCTCGACCGTCTAGGGTGCTCAAACACCCAAGAGTAACAAAATCCACACAAGAAAGTATGGGGGAAGCAAATATCCTTTGGTGGAAGTGTAGATCTAGGTCTCCTCCTTCAATCCCTAGCAAATCAACAAGTTTGAGTGGCTAGAGAGAGAGAGATCGGGCAAGAGAGCTTGAGTAGCATTAATGGTGGTGTGAGAGAGGTAAGAGGTAAGTGTACGTGAAAAGATTCCCCCAACTCTTTCCAATGTGGATTCCCTCTTGATAGTACGGGTTCCCTACGACCAAAGAGATAAAAAGCATAGATAACTCCGTCTTCAATCTTTTCCTTTCAGAGAGAATAGCTAACCATGTAGGCCTAAATACCGAAAACCTGAAACACTTAGTACAATATTAGACCAACAAAGGGTTGTCATCATCATCCAAAACACAAAGTAGGGAAATGCCCTTACATCTTGCAATTGAATACTTGTGGTGACAATGGGGTATCGTATTGATTCACTTGATATATGCTTTGGCACTCAACTCGCGGATTCTCGAGGTGACATTGGGGTAATCTATGCATAGGGGTCGATGCACGTTCTTGTCTTTGTTTCTCCGGTAGAAATCTTAGGACATTCTTTGAAGTTCTTTGTGTTGGATTGAGTATTATGAATATGAATTTTCTTTGGTGTTATTTTAGTACGGACTCTAGGATAGATCGAACAGAAAGAATAGCTTTGTGTTATTTTAGTATGGACTCTTGAATAGATCGAACGGAAAGAATAGCTTTGAGGTGGTTTCGTACCCTACAAACAATTTATTCTTATATTCTCTGCTAGATAGGAACTTTGGAGCGATTCTTCGTTGCACGTTGAGGGATGGCTATATGATCCAATTATATTAGCATTGTTGAGAGATTACACTAGTGAAAGTACGGACCCTAGGCCTCATTTTCAAGCATTGCAATATCGTTTTTGTGCCCGTTTACTATTTTCCTTGCTGTTTTTATTTATTCAGATTATAAAAATATATTTCTACCATCCATATTACACTTTTATCACCATCTCTTCGCCGAACTAGTGCACCTATACAATTTGCCATTGTACTGGGTGTGTTTGGGACACAAGAGATTTCTTGTATTTGGTTGCAGTGTCGTTTGAGAGAGAACATCTTCATCCTACACCTCTCACGGATTGATAATCCTTAGGTCATCCACTTGAGGGAAAATTGCTACTGTCCTACAAAACTCTGCGCTTGGAGGCCCAACACGTGTCTATAAGAATAAATTTGCGTAGTGGACATCAAGCTCTTTTCTGGTGCCGTTGTCGGGGAGGTGAGTGATTGAAGGTATATCTTTAGATCTTGCAATCGAATCTTTTAGTTTCTTGTTTTATCACTAGTTTGGTTTTATAATAGAATACTACATAAAAATGGAATTGAGGTTTCATCATATTATTGATCATCTTTATAATATCTTTCTTGAAAATGATGGTTCGGAAAATTGTGCTCAATTCTTAGAAGAAGAAGTCAATGAAATGTTTGGCACAAAATATTTGAATGATGAGCATGATTGCAATGTTGTTAGTATGAATTCTTTGAATATCCATAATGCTAATGATATGCAAAGCCATAAGCTTGGGGATGCTATATTTGATGAATATGATATTTTTAGTCCCCCAAGTTTTGATGAGAAAATTTATTATGATGATTGCATGCCTCCTATTTATGATGATTATATTGATGAAAGTGGATTCAGAGAGGTCATGACTTTATTTAATGATGAATCCATCATTTTGGATGAGGCTTCAATTGACTATGAGAACAAGATTGCTATCTATGATGATTATGGTGATGCCATGTATGCTATTTTGAATAATGATAACCATGAAATTTGTCATCATGATTTTAATTTTCAATCACATGATAGTTATTTCGTTGAGTTTGCTCCCACAATTATTGATGAGAATAAATTTGCTTATGTGGAGAGTAATAAAATTTCTATGCTCGTGAATCATGAAAAGAATGCTTTATGTGATGGTTATATTGTTGAATTCATTCATGATCCTACTGAAAATTATTATGAGGGATGAACATATGCTTGTAGGTATTGCAATAATATCAAGTTTCCTCTCTATGTGTTGGAAATCTTGAAGTTGTGCATGTTTTGCCTTCTTATGCTAGTTGATTATTGTTCCCATAAATTATTTGCTCACAAAATCCCTATGCATAGGAAGTGGGTTAGGCTTAAATGTGCTTTCCATGTGCTTCATGATGCTCCCGTCATGTTTCAATTATCTACTCTTATGTGAGCATGATGGAAATCATCATGCCTAGCTAAAAGGCATTAAAGAAAAGCGCTTGTTGAGAGACAACCCAACACTTTTACCTACTGTTTTTGTGTGTTCACATGATTAGGCTACTGTATTTATCATGTTTTATTGCTTTCGTTTCAATAAAGTGCCAAGTAAGACCTTTGGGATGGCTTACGGTGATAGTTGATTTGATCTTGCTGAAAAACAGAAACTTTTGCTCTCAGGAAAACAATTCTAATATTTAACAGAAGTGTGATAAAATTTTGATTCTTTTTGCATAAGATTAATAGACAAATTGCCCAGGTTTTCCTATTTTTCAGGATTTTTGGAGTAGCAGAAGTATGGTTGGAGTACAGATTACTACAGACTGTTCTGTTTTGACAGATTCTGTTTTCAATGCATAGTTTGCTTGTTTTCTAGTTTCCATGGCTTATATTGCTCATTATAAATTGTGGAAATGATATGCTACAGTAGCCATTGTGTGAGAATATTTATGAATCTTTACTTTCACAGTACCAAAAGTGAAATAGTTTGCTCTTTATCATACTAACTTATCTCACAAAGTTCCGTTAAGTTTTGTGTGATTGAAGTTTTCATGTTTTGGGGGAGATATCGATATGAGGGGATTAAGGAATGACAAGACCCTAATATTGGGGATGCGCAAGGCACCCCAAGTCAATATCCTAGGAATATACAAGCAACTAAGCTTGGGGATGCCCCGGAAGGCATCCCCTCTTTCGTCTCCAACATTATCAGTAACCTCACTCGGAGCTATGTTTTCATTCGTCACATGATATGAGTTTTGCTTGGAGTGTCAATTTATTTTGTTAGGATTTTCTTGCTGTTATTTATCATAATGTTTTGCATCTTTTATTTCAATAAAAGTGGCATTGATAGCCTTTACTATGCTCATTTTGCAAGTCTACATGTTGCTGTTTCAAAACAGAAAGTTTATCGATGTTGCAAAAATTCCCTAGAAAAGTAAGAATGTGATAAAATGTTGAAACTTTTTGCATAAATAAGTCTGATAAATTATCTACAGTGTGGTAAATTTTCATATTGTTTGGAGTTGGATAAGTATTGATACTCTTGCATTCTTTACAGACTGTACTGTTTTGGCAGATTGCTGTTATGTTTGCATTGTTTGCATATGTTTGCTTGTTTAATGACCCTATTTGAGGATAGGAGTATTAAATATGCAGAGGCATTTAGTATGCAATGATGAATAATAATTTTAGTGATTTTCTATAGTAGAGAATGATAAGGTTTTTGCATTGGTTTATACTAACTTATATCACGAGTTCTTCTAGAGTTTTGTGTGGATGAAGCTTTTGAGATTTAGGTAAACCGTGATATAAAAGGAATTAAGAAGACACAAAAGCTCAAGCTTGGGGATGCCCAGGGCACCCCAAGATAATATTTCAAGTGGTCTCAAGCATCTAAGCTTGGGGATGCCCCGGTAGGCATCCCACCTTTCTTCTTCAACAATTATCGGTTAGTATCAGTTGAGCCTCAGTTTTCACTTCTTCACATGATGTGTGCTATTCTTGGAATGTCATTTTGTTTTGTTTTTGCTTGCTGTTTTAATAAAATACTTAGACTGAAAGTTTTTAAATAAAATATAGTCCTCAAATAGTTGCCAAGGAGGCTAAGTAAGCGGCACTCATATCCCGTCAACGAAGCTCTTTTATATGGAATTGCTATATTGCTTCACTTAAATTAATTTGAGAGAAAGAAATATTATTCTCATGATCTTCATTTATAGTTGTTTGAGCTTATCAAAAGCAACACATGAAAATTAGTTCCAAAGTGATAGATATCCAAGAAGGATATAATAAAAACTTTCATGAAGATCATTGGACAAAATAAACTTGATTCCTTGTAATAGTTTTGAGATATGATGATGTGATATGTGAGTCATGTTGATGATTAATTATGCTTTAGTAAGAATACTGATGTTAAGGTTTGTGATTCCCTATGCAAGCACAAAAGTCAATAGTTGTGCAATGAAATTACATCCTACTTGTGGTGCATTATTCGGTGTTAATTATGCTCAATGCTCGCTTATGAGATTATTCGTTTCTTGGTTGGTCGCTTCTCAATCTTTTGCTAGCCTTCACTTCGCACTAAGTATGATCACTACTTGTGCATCCAAAATCCTTTAAACAAGTTTTGCCACATGAGTCCATTATACCTACCTATATGCGGTATTCTTTTGCCATTCTAAGCAAATTTGTATGTGCCATCTCTAATTTTCAAAATAAATTTCTCTTTTGTGTGCTCATACCGCTCGCGAGGCGGTGAGGGGTGGCCAATATTTTCCATGCTAGATATTTTATTCTCATGATGAGTGTTTATTCACTTGTCATTGCACGAGAGTAAGGCAAAGGTATTAGGGATGCCTATTCCCGAAATGAAAAATGAATTTACTTTATGTTGTCAAATAATAAAGTCCTTGGAAAGTGTTGGTATGGAGGGCACCCGTGGATACGGTTAGCCATGGAAAGTGAAAGTATGGTGGAAAAAGGAATAAACTTTATTTTCTGTTTGGGAACCTCCTATGATATATCTATCATGGAAAGTGTTGGGAGCTCTAAGTCGTTTTCGTTGGTGGGAAAAGTATGCCTGTCAAAAAGAATTATCTCTCAATTTTTGCTTTGAGCTCTGGTACCTCTACCAATCCCTACTTCCCTCTGCGAAGGGCCTCACTTTAACTTTATGCAATTTTTATTTTTAATTTGAGTCTCAATCTTCTCTATAAAGCACCAACTAGGAGGCACTATGATCGTACTTGAGCATTGGGTATAGCTAATATGCGAGTGTGTTTCATGAATGGATCAATGATTAAGCATGATGGGCTAGGGATAACTTATTTTAGCGTTGATATTTTGAAAGACATGGTTGCTTGTTGGTATGCTTCAATATTAAAGACCTCATGTCAAAACTAGACTATTGATTTGAACCATATAAAAGTCCAAATGTCCATGCTACAAAAGAAAAGAGTTTATGATGAATATGATAGGTAGCATTCCAAAACAAAAATTCCATTTTCACTTGCTACTTTATCATGATAAGTTTTATGAGAAAGAGTTGTTGTTATGATGCTAGGAAAAGTGACTGAAATTATCATTGATCAAACTTATGCACTTTGCTAGCATTCACACTTCATAAGTTATTTCTTTTAATAATTACCTACTCGGCGACGAGTAGGAATTAAGCTTGGGGATGCTGATACGTCTCCAATGTATTTATAATTTATGAAGTATTCATGCCATGTTTACAACAATTTTATATGGTTTTGGTATCATTTGCATGGAACTAACCCGGACTGGCGTTGTTTTTAGCAAAACTACAGTGGTGTTGTTTTTTTGTGCAGAAATGGAAGTTCTCCAAATGAGCTGAAACTTTTTGATGATTTTTTGGAACAAAAGAGACCCCGAAGCTTCGTGGGAGGGCCAGAAGAGCCACGAGGAGGGCACAACCCACCAGGGTGCGACTGGTGGGCCTAGCTTGCCCCGGTGGGTTGTGCCCACCTTGAGGCCCATCTTAGCGTGAAACCAACGCCAAAAAATCCTATAAATAGAGAAACCATTAGAAGTTAACCTAGATCAGAAGTTCCGCCGCCGCAAGGCTCTATAGCCACCGAATACCAATCTAGACCCCGTTCTGGCACCCTGTTGGAGGGGGAAAATCATCACCGGTGGCCATCTTCATCATCCAGGCGGCCACCACGATGAGGAGGGAGTAGTCCACCCTCGGGGCTGAGGGTTTGTACCAGTAGCTATGTGTTTAATCTCTCTCTCTCTCTCTCTCTCTCTTGTGTTCTTGAGATGTCACGATCTTGATGTATCGCGGGCTTTGTTAATATAGTCAGATCATATGGTGTTTTCCCCTCTCTATCTTGTGATGAATTGAGTTTTCCCTTTGAGATTTCGTTGTTATCGGATTGAATACTTTTATGGATTTGAGAGCACTTGATATATGTCTTGCAATTGAATACTCGTGGTGACAATGGGGTATCGTATTGATTCACTTGATATATGTTTTGGCACTCAACTCGCGGATTCCTGAGGTGACAATGGGGTAATCTATGCATAGGGGTTGATGATGTCGGGGAAACGACCCCGATGGGACCATAAGGATCCCTTCTACGGTTTGGCAGGGAGCTAGGGGCTAAGCAAAGAGCAGATCTAGTGATCAACACCACGAGGATTTACCCAGGTTCGGGCCACTGAGATGCGTAAAACTCTAGTCCTGCTTGGTTGTGTATTCAGTGTTCTTGAGCTTCGGCTCGTTGCTGTGCATGTAAGCTGGGCCAAGAGGTCCAAAAAGCCGAATCCTGTTCCAGTACGCTGTGGGTCTCCTTTTATATGACCAAGGGGCTGCCACAGTGGCATACAGGAGGTGTAAAGCTGCTATAGTACACATGCTTATCTGGGTCATCTAAGGACAAACACATTAAATGCACCACTTACGTGCCCTCTAGCTTTATCGGGGACGGGGAGAGAGCCTGCCCCGTCCGTTGCCGCCCCGCCCCGCCTCGACACGCGTCCATGCCGATGGGGCATGCAGTGCCAAGTTGGCTGGTGATAACCCACAAGTATAGGGGGCCGCAACAGTTTTTGAGGGTAGAGTATTCAACCCAAATTTATTGATTCAACACAAGGGGAGCCAAAGAATATTCTCAAGTATTAGCAGCTGAGTTATCAATTCAACCACACCTGGAAGACTTAATATCTGCAGCAAAATATTTAGTAGCAAAGTAGTATGGAAGTAACGATAACGGTCGCAAAAGTAACAGTAGCAGTTTTGTAGTAATTGTAACAACGGCAACGGAAAAGTAACTAAGCAAAGATCAATATGTGAAACTCTCGTAGGCATTGGATCGTTGATGGATAATTATGTCGTATGCGATTCCTCATGCAACAGTTATAACATAGGGTGACACAGAACTAGCTCTAGTTCATCAATGTAATGTAGGCATGTATTCCGAATATAGTCATACGTGCTTATGGAAAAGAACTTGCATGACATCTTTTGTCCTACCCTCCCGTGGCAGCGGGGTCCTATTGGAAACTAAAGGATATTAAGGCCTCCTTTTAATAGAGTACCGGACCAAAGCATTAACACTTAGTGAATACATGAACTCCTCAAACTACGGTCATCACCGGGAGTGGTCCCGATTATTGTCACTTCAGGGTTGTTGGATCATAACACGTAGTAGGTGACTATTGACTTGCAAGATAGGATCAAGAACTCGCATATATTCATGAAAACATAATAGGTTCAGATCTGAAATCATGGCACTCGGGCCCTAGTGACAAGCATTAAGCATAGCAAAGTCATAGCAACATCAATCTCAGAACATAATGGATACTAGGGATCAAACCCTAACAAAGCTAACTCGATTACATGATAAATCTCATCCAACCCATCACCGTCCAGCAAGCCTACGATGGAATAACTCACGCACGGCGGTGAGCATCATGAAATTGGTGATGGAGGAAGGTTGATGATGACGATGGCGACGGATTCCCCTCTCCGGAGCCTCGAATGGACTCCTGATCAGCCCTCCCGAGAGAGATTAGGGCTTGGCGGCGGCTCCGTATCGTAAAACGCGATGAATCCTTCTCTCTGATTTTTTTCTCCCCGAACGTGAATATATAGAGTTGGAGTTGAGGTCGGTGGAGCTTCAGGGGGGCCACGAGGCAGGGGGCGCGCCCCAAGGGGGTGGGTGCGCCCCCACCCTCGTGGACAGGGTGTGGGCCCCCTGGTGTTGATTCTTTCGCCAGTATTTTTTATATATTCCAAAAATATTCTCCGTGAAGTGTCAGGTCATTCCGAGAACTTTTATTTCTGCACAAAAATAACACCATGGCAATTCTGCTGAAAACAGCGTCAGTCCGGGTTAGTTCCATTCAAATCATGCAAGTTAGAGTCCAAAACAAGGGCAAAAGTGTTTGGAAAAGTAGATACGTTGGAGACGTATCAACTCCCCCAAGCTTAAACCTTTGCTTGTCCTCAAGCAATTCAGTTGACAAACTGAAAGTGATAAAGAAAAACTTTTACAAACTCTGTTTGCTCTTGTTATTGTAAATATGTAAAGCCAGCATTCAAGTTTTCAGCAAAGATTATGACCTAACCATATTCACAATAACACTTAGGTCTCATGTTTACTCATATCAATGGCATAATCAAATAGCGAGCAATAATAATAAATCTCGGATGACAACACTTTCTCAAAACAATCATAATATGTTATAACAAGATGGTATCTCGCTAGCCCTTTCTGAGACCGCAAAACATAAATGCAGAGCACCTCTGAAGATCAAGGACTGACTAAATATTGTAATTCATGGTAAAAGAGATCCAGTCATACTCAATGTAAACTAATAGTAATGCATGCAAATGACAACAGTGCTCTCCAACTGGTGATTTTTAATAAGAGGGTGATGACTCAACATAAAAGTAAATAGGTAGGCCCTTCGCAGAGGGAAGTAGGGATTTGCAGAGGTGCCTGAGCTCGATTTTTTAAATAGAGATAAATAATATTTTGAGTGGCATACTTTCATTGTCAACATAAAAACCGAGAGATCTCGATATCTTCCATGCTACACACATTATAGGCGGTTCCCAAACAGAATGGTAAAGTTTATACTCCCCCACCACCAACAAGCATCAATCCATGGCTTGCCCGAAACAACGGGTGCCTCCAACTAACAACAGCCCCGGGGGAGTTTTGTTTGCAATTATTTTGATTTGAGCATGGGACTGGGCATCCCGGTGACCGGAAATTTTCTCGTGAGTGAGGAGTGGAGTCCACTCCTCGTGAGAATAACGCACCTAGCATGGAAGATACAGACAGCCGTAGTTGATACATGAGCTATTCGAGCATACAAAACATAATTTCATTTGAAGGTTTAGAGTTTGGCACATACAAGTTTACTTGGAGCGGCAGGTAGATACCGCATATAGGAAGGTATGGTGGACTCATGTGGAATAACTTTGGGGTTTATGGTAGTGAAAGCACAAGCAGTATTCCCGCTTAGTACAAGTGAAGGCTAGAAAAAGACTGGGAAGCGACTGTCGGCGTTCTGGGAACGGGGGTCCCCAGACTTGCCTACCTGCGGCCCATGGCGTGGCTAAGCCAGCAGGCCGTACGGCCCATCTTCATCAACAAGGCATCCAAGACCCTCGCGAGGCGGACGACACAAGGCCTCCTCAGGAGTGGCCTAGTCAGGCAGGCTCACGAGCAGCGGAGATATCAAGGCGGGGCAAACCTCACGAGGCTCTCGTGACGTGAGCCATGATGATCGACACCAGGCGGGCGCCAGCGCGCGCAGCGTCCTTGTTTCCTCTTTGGTGCTAAGGAAGCAGGCGTAGGCGAGGAGTACCGAGGCATCAGGCAAAGGTTGCTATATCGGTGCAACGAGACCAAGACCAGGAGGACGGCAAGGCGGAGGTCATCGTGGAGCCCAAGACGGCATCACCACCAGAGCCTTTGCAGGCGAAGACCACTTTTGTCAGGATAGCTTGTACTACCTGTCCCCGTTCAAATTTGCCCGCCGTTGTTGGCTCCCTTCCCGCTCAATATTTGGGAAGAGGACCAGGGCCTATATAAGTAGAGCTAGCCACCACAGTATGGGATCGAGCAATTCATCCAGCTCTCACCCGCTAAGTCACCAAGCACAAGAACACCTCAACCTCAGGAGGCTGTTCTTTCCCTTGTACTGTTCTTCATCAGCCCAAGAGGCAATCCAACACCACCACACTGGAGTAGGGTATTACACCACAACGGTGGCCCGAACCAGTATAAATCTCGTGTCGCTCTGTGTTGCGAGTTCGTCGAGTTCGTCCGCGAGATCGTAGCGAGCTAGGGCGTAGATCGGTAGGAGGGAAAGACTTTGCGCGCACCCCAGTGTTCGAACCTTAAGGGTTTGCCAGAACCCTACATCCGACATTTGGCGGGGTGCGCCGGAGCTTCTTCTCCGCCAGTCGACTTGCCGACGCTCCACGGTCAAGATGTCCGGCGACCCAAGAGCTGACTCCGACCGCTGGGCAGCCTGTCCGGCCCGGGCGACGACGCCCGCCCATGAAGACCTCGACCGTGCGCTCCAGGCGGCGCGGGCGTCGTCCAACGCTGCGGGGCGCGGGCGGCGTGGCCAGGCATCGTCCACCCCCACTCCACGACAGGTATGAGCCGCTACGAGGGCAGCAAGCCACGCCATGGCGACGGCCGCCGCACTCGCGGCGAGAGCAGGCAAACATGCGGGCGGCACTCACCGTGGCAAGGGAGCTGCTGTGGTGCCGGCTGATGGAGAGCGGCCGAGACACGCTGCTGGAACGCGTTGCTGAGCTGCTGGACGCTGCGGCCTCGGGAGCGCCCCCTTTCTGCTATCGACTCCCTTCTCAGGCCGTTGCGGGAACTCATGGCGGGCCTCGCCGCACCCACGCGCCGACGGGCGCGCATGGGGGCTTCGTCAACACCAGCGCGGCCGGCGGCGCCAGAGGCCCCGCCGCCCCCACACCGCCTGCAACAAGCACGGGCAGAAGCGTCGCCCCCCATGGTCCGGCGAGATGCCATGCTACTATCCTCAGGACGCCACGCTGGGCCGGGCAACATGGAGTGTGGGGCACTACAGCGAGGTGTTCGGGGTAACAGCCCCGGAAGCCTACGTGCCCACATGACGGACCAGGAGTACACACCAGAGGACGACCCCATCTAGTTCGTTGGAGAAGATTGGGAAGAAGGGGCGCTAGGAGTCGAAGCCTTCCAGGAGCCGCAGGGGAACCACCACGACCGCGTGTGCAACGACCACTACAGGGTACCCCTAATCCCTCAGGAGCAAGCTTACACTAACCATGAGTCACAGGAGGAACATGTTGGGAACGTAGTAATTTCAAAAATTTCCAACGCACACGCAAGATCATGGTGATGTATAGCAACGAGAGGGGAGAGTGTTGTCCACGTACCCTCGTAGACCGAAAGCGGAAGCGTTATCACAACGCGGTTGATGTAGTCGTATGTCTTCACGATCTGACCGATCAAGTACCGAACGCACGGCACCTCCGAGTTCAGCACACGTTCAGCTCGATGACGTCCCTCGAACTCCGATCCAGCCGAGTGTTGAGGAGAGTTTCGTCAGCACGACGGCGTGGTGACGATGATGATGTTCTACCGACGCAGGGCTTCGCCTAAGCTCCGCAACGATATTATCGATGTGTAATATGGTGGAGGGGGCACCGCACACGGCTAAAATATCGTATATCAATTGTGTGTCTAGAGGTGCTCCCCTGCCCCCGTATATAAAGGAGCAAGGGGGAGGCCGCCGGCCTAGGAGGTGTGGCGCGCCAGGAGGAGTCCTACTCCTACCGGGAGTAGGACTCCCCCCTTTCCTTGTTGGACTAGGAGTGGAAGAAGGGAAGAGGTGGAGGGGAGGAAGGAAGGGGGGCGCCCCCCTCGCCTTGTCCTATTCGGACTGGGGGGGAAGGGGGGCGCGGCCCTGCCCTAGCCTCCTCTCCTCTCTTCCACCTAGGCCCACTAAGGCCCATTAAGTTACCGGGGGGTTCCGGTAACCTCCCGGTACTCCGGAAAAATCCCGATTTCACCCGGAACACTTCCGATGTCCAAACATAGGCTTCCAATATATCAATCTTTATGTCTCGACCATTTCGAGACTCCTCGTCATGTCCGTGATCACATCCGGGACTCCGAACAACCTTCGGTACATCAAAACATATAAACTCATAATATAACTGTCATCGTAACTTTAAGCGTGCGGACCCTACGGGTTCGAGAACTATGTAGACATGACCGAGACACCTCTCCGGTCAATAACCAATAGCGGAACCTGGATGCTCATATTGGTTCCCACATATTCTACGAAGATCTTTATCGGTCAGACCGCATAACAACATACGTTGTTCCCTTTGTCATCGGTATGTTACTTGCCCGAGATTCGATCGTCGGTATCTCGATACCTAGTTCAATCTCGTTACCGGCAAGTCTCTTTACTCGTTCCGTAATACATCATCCCGCAACTAACTCATTAGTCACAATGCTTGCAAGGCTTATAGTGATGTGCATTACCGAGTGGGCCCAGAGATACCTCTCCGACAATCGGAGTGACAAATCCTAATCTCGAAATACGCCAACCCAACAAGTACCTTTGGAGACACCTGTAGAGCACCTTTATAATCACCCAGTTACGTTGTGACGTTTGGTAGCACACAAAGTGTTCCTCCGGTAAACGGGAGTTGCATAATCTCATAGTCATAGGAACATGTATAAGTCATGAAGAAAGCAATAGCAACATACTAAACGATCGAGTGCTAAGCTAACGGAATGGGTCAAGTCAATCACGTCATTCTCCTAATGAGTGATCCCGTTAATCAAATGACAACTCATGTCTATGGCTAGGAAACATAACCATCTTTGATTAACGAGCTAGTCAAGTAGAGGCATACTAGTGACACTCTGTTTGTCTATGTATTCACACATGTATTATGTTTCCGGTTAATACAATTCTAGCATGAATAATAAACATTTATCATGATATAAGGAAATAAATAATACTTTATTATTGCCTCTAGGGCATATTTCCTTCAGTCTCCCACTTGCACTAGAGTCAATAATCTAGTTCACATCGCCATGTGATTTAACATCAATTCACATCACCATGTGATTAACACCCATAGTTCACATCGTCATGTGACCAACACCCAAAGGGTTTACTAGAGTCAGTAATCTAGTTCACATCGCTATGTGATTAACACCCAAAGAGTACTAAGGTGTGATCATGTTTTGATTGTGAGATAATTTTAGTCAACGGGTCTGTCACATTCAGATCCGTAAGTATTTTGCAAATTTCTATGTCTACAATGCTCTGCACGGAGCTACTCTAGCTAATTGCTCCCACTTTCAATATGTATCTAGACCGAGACTTAGAGTCATCTAGATTAGTGTCAAAAACTTGCATCGACGTAACCCTTTACGACGAACCTTTTGTCACTTCCATAATCGAGAAACATATCCTTATTCCACCAAGGATAATTTTGACCGCTGTCCAGTGATCTACTCCTAGATCACTATTGTACTCCCTTGCCAAACTCAGTGGTAGGGTATACAATAGA
Organism: Triticum aestivum; assembly: GCF_018294505.1. Lineage (NCBI taxonomy): Eukaryota > Viridiplantae > Streptophyta > Magnoliopsida > Poales > Poaceae > Triticum > Triticum aestivum. The sequence goes on along the minus strand of NC_057802.1, from coordinate 302,650,968 downwards.
TCTGGTACACAGCATGGCATACTTTGTAGAACCTATGGCTGAGGCATAGGGAATGACTTTCATTCTCTTTCTATCTTCTGCCGTGGTCGGGTTTTGAGTCTTACTCAATTTCACACCTTGTAACACAGGCAAGAACTCTTTCTTTGACTGTTCCATTTTGAACTACTTCAAAATATTGTCAAGGTATGTACTCATTGAAAAAACTTATCAAGCGCTTTGATCTATCTCTATAGATCTCGATGCTCAATATGTAAGCAGCTTCACCGAGGTCTTTCTTTGAAAAACTCCTTTCAAACACTCCTTTATGCTTTGCAGAATAATTCTACATTATTTCCGATCAACAATATGTCATTCACATATACTTATCAGAAATGTTGTAGTGCTCCCACTCACTTTCTTGTAAATACAGGCTTCACCGCAAGTCTGTATAAAACTATATGCTTTGATCAACTCATCAAAGGGTATATTCCAACTCCGAGATGCTTGCACCAGTCTATAGATGGATCACTGGAGCTTGCACATTTTGTTAACACCTTTAGGATCGACAAAACCTTCTGGTTGCATCATATACAACTCTTCTTTAATAAATCCATTAAGGAATGCAGTTTTGTTTATCCATTTGCCAGATTTCATAAAATGCGGCAATTGCTAACATGATTCGGACAGACTTAAGCATAGATACGAGTGAGAAACTCTCATCGTAGTCAACACCTTGAACTTGTCGAAAACCTTTTGCGACAATTCTAGCTTTGTAGATAGTAACACTACTATCAGCGTCCGTCTTCCTCTTGAAGATCCATTTAATCTCAATGGCTCGCCGATCATTGGGCAAGTCAATCAAAGTCCATACTTTGTTCTCATACATGGATCTCATCTCAGATTTCATGGCCTCAAGCCATTTTGCGGAATCTGGGCTCACCATCGCTTCTTCATAGTTCGTAGGTTCGTCATGGTCTAGTAACATAACCTCCAGAACAGGATTACCGTACCACTCTGGTGCGGATCTTACTCTGGTTGACCTACGAGGTTCAGTAATAACTTGATCTGAAGTTCCATGATCATCATCATTAACTTCCTCACTAATTGGTATAGGTGTCACAGAAACTGGTTTCTGCGATGAACTACTTTCCAATAAGGGAGCAGGTACAATTACCTCATCAAGTTCTACTTTCCTCCCACTCACTTCTTTCGAGAGAAACTCCTTCTCTAGAAAGGATCCATACTTAGCAACGAATGTCTTGCCTTCGGATCTGTGATAGAAGGTGTACCCAACTGTCTCCTTTGGGTATCCTATGAAGACACATTTCTCCGATTTGGGTTTGAGCTTATCAGGATGAAACTTTTTCACATAAGCATCGCAACCCCAAACTTTAAGAAACGACAACTTTGGTTTCTTGCCAAACCACAGTTCATAAGATGTCGTCTCAACGGATTTAGATGGTACCCTATTTAACGTGAATGCAGCTGTCTCTAATGCATAACCCCAAAACGATAGTGGTAGATCGGTAAGAGACATCATATATCGCACCATATCTAATAAAGTACGGTTACGATGTTCGGACACACCATTACACCGTGGTGTTCCAGGTGGCGTGAGTAGTGAAACTATTTCACATTGTTTTAACTGAAGGCCAAACTCGTAACTCAAATACTCTTCTCCACGATCAGATCGTAGAAACTTTATTTTCTTGTTACGATGATTTTCCGCTTCACTCTGAAATTATATGAACTTTTCAAATGTTTCAGACTTCTGTTTCATTAAGTAGATATACCCATATCTGCTCAAATCATCTGTGAAGGTCAGAAAATAATGATACCTGCTACGAGCCTCAATATTCATCGGACCACATACATCTGTATGTATGATTTCCAACAAATCTGTTGCTCTCTCCATAGTTCCGGAGAACGGCGTTTTAGTCATCTTGCCCATGAGGCACGGTTCGCAAGCATCAAGTGATTCATAATCAAGTGATTCCAAAATCCCATCAGTATGGAGTTTCTTCATGCGCTTTACACCAATATGACCTAAACGGCAGTGCCACAAATAAGTTGCACTATCATTATTAACTTTGCATCTTTTGGCTTCATTATTATGAATATGTGTATCACAACGATCGAGATCCAACAAACCATTTTATTGGGTGTATGACCATAGAAGGTTTTATTCATGTAAACAGAACAACAATTATTCTCTAATTTAAATGAATAACCGTATTGCAACAAACATGATCAAATCATATTCATGCTCAACGCAAACACCAAATAACACTTATTTAGGTTCAACACTAATCCCGAAAGTATAGGGAGTGTGCGATGATGATCATATCAATCTTGGAACCACTTCCAATACACTTCGTCACTTCATCCTTAACTAGTTTATGTTCATGCAACTCCCGTTTCGAGTTACTACTCTTTAGCAACTAAACAAGTATCAAATACTGAGGGGTTGCTATAAACACTAGTAAGTACACATCAATAACATGTATATTCAATATACCTTTGTTCACTTTGCCATCCTTCTTATCCACCAAATACTTGGGGCAGTTCCGCTTCCAGTGACCAGTCCCTTTGCAGTAGAAGCACTTAGTCTCAGGCTTAGGTATAGACTTGGGGTTCTTCACTTGAGTAGCAACTTGCTTGCCATTCTTTTTGAAGTTCCCCTTCTATCCCTTTGCCCTTTTTCTTGAAACTAGTGGTCTTGTTAACCATCAACACTTGATGCTCTTTCTTGATTTCTCCCTTCGTCGATTTCAGCATTGCGAAGAGCTCGGGAATTACTTTCGTCATCCCTTACATACTATAGTTCATCACGAAGTTCTACTAACTTTGGTGATGGTGACTAGAGAATTCTGTCAATCACTATTTTATCTGGAAGATTAACTCCCACTTGATTCAAGCGATTGTAGTACCCAAACAATCTGAGCACATGCTCACTGCTTGAGCTATTCTCCTCCATCTTTTAGATATAGAACTTGTTGGAGACTTCATATCTCTCAACTCGGGTATTTGCTTGAAATATTAACTTCAACTCCTGGAACATCTCATATGGTCCATGACGTTAAGTATGGTGCACCAAACTATCAAGTAGTCATCATATTGAGCTAGCCAAACGTTCATAACGTCTGCATCTGCTCCTGCAATAGGTCTGTCACCTAGCGGTGCATCAAGGACATAATTCTTCTGTGCAGCAATGAGGATAATCCTCAGATCACGGATCCAATCCGCATCTTTGCTACTAACATCTTTCAACATAATTTTTCTCTAGGAACATATCAAAAATAAACACAGGGAAGCAACAACGCGAGCTATTGATCTACAACATAATTTGCAAAATACTATCAGGACTAAGTTCATGATAAATTTAAGTTCAATTAATCATATTACTTAAGAACTCCCACTTAGATAGACATCCCTCTAATCATCTAAGTGATTACGTGATCCAAATCAACTAAACCATGTCCGATCATCACGTGAGATGGAGTAGTTTCAATGGTGAACATCACTATGTTGATCATATCTACTATATGATTCACGCTCGACCTTTCGGTCTCCGTGTTCCGAGGCCATATCTGCATATGCTAGGCTCGTCAAGTTTAACCTGAGTATTCCGCGTGTGCAACTGTTTTGCACCCGTTGTATTTGAACGTAGAGCCTATCACACCCGATCATCACGTGGTGTCTCAGCACGAAGAACTTTCGCAACGGTGCATACTCAGGGAGAACACTTTTATCTTGAAATTTTAGTGAGAGATCATCTTATAATGCTACCGTCAATCAAAGCAAGATAAGATGCATAAAAGATAAACATCACATGCAATCAATATAAGTGATATGATATGGCCATCATCATCTTGTGCTTGTGATCTCCATCTCCGAAGCACCGTCATGATCACCATCGTCACCGGCGCGACACCTTGATCTCCATCGTAGCATCGTTGTCGTCTCGCCAACTACTGCTTTTACGACTATCGCTACCGCTTAGTGATAAAGTAAAACAATTACATGGCGATTGCATTGCATACAATAAAGAGACAACCATATGGCTCCTGCCAGTTGCCGATAACTCGGTTACAAAACATGATCATCTCATACAATAAAATATAGCATCATGTCTTGACCATATCACATCACAACATGCCCTGCAAAAACAAGTGAGACGTCCTCTACTTTGTTGTTGCAAGTTTTACGTGGCTGCTACGGGCTTAGCAAGAACCGTTCTTACCTACGCATCAAAACCACAACGATAGTTTGTCAAGTTGGTGCTGTTTTAACCTTCGCAAGGACCGGGCGTAGCCACACTCGGTTCAACTAAAGTGATAGAGACAGACACCCGCCAGTCACCTTTAAGCAACGAGTGCTCGCAACGGTGAAACCAGTCTCGCGTAAGCGTACGCGTAATGTCGGTCTGGGCCGCTTCATCTCACAATACCGCTGAACCAAAGTATGACATGCTGGTAAGCAGCATGACTTATATCACCCACAACTCACTTGTGTTCTACTCGTGCATAACATCAACGCATAAAACCAGGCTCGGATACCACTGTTGGGAACGTAGTAATTTCAAAAATTTCCTACGCACACGCAAGATCATGGTGATGCATAGCAACGAGAGGGGAGAGTGTTGTCCACGTACCCTCGTAGACCAAAAGCGGAAGCGTTATCACAACGCGGTTGATGTAGTCATACGTCTTCACGATCCAACCGATCAAGTACCGAACGCACGGCACCTCCGAGTTCAGCACACGTTCAGCTCGATGACGTCCCTCGAACTCCGATCCATCCAAGTGTTGAGGGAGAGTTTCGTCAGCATGACGGCGTGGTGACGATGATGATGTTCTACCGATGCAGGGCTTCGCCTAAGCTCCGCAACGATATTATCGAGGTGTAATATGGTGGAGGGGGGCACCGCACACGGCTAAAATATCATATATCAATTGTGTGTCTAGAGGTGCTCCCCCGCCCCCGTATATAAAGGAGCAAGGGGGAGGCCGCCGGCCTAGGAGGTGTGGCGTGCCAGGAGGAGTCCTACTCCTACCGGGAGTAGGACTCCCCCCTTTCCTTGTTGGACTAGGAGTGGAAGAAGGGAAGAGGTGGAGGGGAGGAAGGAAGGGGGGCGCCCCCCTCTCCTTGTCCTATTCGGACTGGGGGGGAAGGGGGGCGCGGCCCTGCCCTAGCCTCCTCTCCTCTCTTCCACCTAGGCCCACTAAGGCCCATTAAGTTACCGGGGGGTTCCGGTAATCTCCCGGTACTTCAGAAAAATCCCGATATCACCCGGAACACTTCCGATGTCCAAACATAGGCTTCCAATATATCAATCTTTATGTCTCGACCATTTCGAGACTCCTCGTCATGTCCGTGATCACTTCCGGGACTCCGAACAACCTTCGGTACATCAAAACATATAAACTCATAATATAACTGTCATCGTAACTTTAAGCGTGCGGACCCTACGGGTTCGAGAACTATGTAGACATGACCGAGACACCTCTTCGGTCAATAACCAATAGCGGAACCTGGATGCTCATACTGGTTCCCACATATTCTACGAAGATCTTTATCGGTCAGACCGCATAACAACATACGTTGTTCCCTTTGTCATCGGTATGTTACTTGCCCGAGATTCGATCGTCGGTGTCTCGATACCTAGTTCAATCTCGTTACCAGCAAGTCTCTTTACTCGTTCCGTAATACATCATCCCGCAACTAACTCATTAGTCACAATGCTTGCAAGGCTTATAGTGATGTGCATTACCGAGTGGGCCCAGAGATACCTCTCCGACAATCGGAGTGACAAATCCTAATCTCGAAATACGCCAACCCAACAAGTACATTTGGAGACACCTGTAGAGCACCTTTATAATCACCCAGTTACATTGTGATGTTTGGTAGCACACAAAGTGTTCCTCCGGTAAACGGGAGTTGCATAATCTCATAGTCATAGGAACATGTATAAGTCATGAAGAAAGCAATAGCAACATACTAAACGATCGAGTGCTAAGCTAACGGAATGGGTCAAGTCAATCACGTCATTCTCCTAATGAGCTGATCCCGTTAATCAAATGACAACTCATGTCTATGGCTAGGAAACATAACCATCTTTGATTAACGAGCTAGTCAAGTAGAGGCATACTAGTGACACTCTGTTTGTCTATGTATTCACACATGTATTATGTTTCCGGTTAATACAATTCTAGCATGAATAATAAACATTTATCATGATATAAGGAAATAAATAATACTTTATTATTGCCTCTAGGGCATATTTCCTTCAGAACAGGTCACCACAACGGCTGGTGGCCCCAGCTCGGCGGCCTCCCTGCCGGCAGGGGGGCGCGTTGGGGGCTGTAGGAGAGGGGTCGGGAGCCAGGCCCCTCCCCACGGCGCACGAAGCCAGGGGACACCCGGAGGTAGGCCCTCTGCCGGGGAGGCTTCAACAACCCTTCCCCCGGCAGAGGACCTGTGGTCGCCGAGGGCACCGCTGGCGTCCTCTTTCCCTCTTTTGTGTCGTCCTGGCAACCGGTCGGCTCAAAGGAGGTCAAGGGTAGCGCAAGGCGGGGCCCTCGACTGGCGATATGAAGCAAGGCCGGTACCTGTGAAGAAGGCCCAGTGCCTGTGAAGCTCGCCGCCCGTGACACTCTCACGTAATAATGAGTTGGGGCTGTACACGCCCCAGAGTCTCAGGAGCGCCGGCCTCAGGCCCTGGGGCTCCCTCCCACGCCTAGTGGCAGCACTTAGCTCCACGCTGGTGAGAAGACTTGAAGACCGGAAGACTAGACTAGGTGCTGGACGCAACCTTTTGCTTTGGATCTCTCTTTCCGTAGCTTTGCTTTCTGGATCTGGATTTAAGTTGAAGCCAAATTTTTATCGATGCGCGCGGGGGTGCCTTTTCTTGTTCGAGCAATTTCTTGCCTTCTGGATCTCGTTTTGTCTGGGACTCATGTCCATCGCCTTTCCCTCACGAGCTCCTCGCGAGTTGGACCGCACAAAGCGCACGCTCGTCAAGCGCGCGCCGGCGCTGCGGCTGGTGCTCACCTCTTGCGGGGCCCCTTCAGACGGGGCGATAAGCTCCGCAGGATTCTCAGAAACTCGTCGGTTCGCGACCCAGCTCGAAGCTGGCGCTGACTAAGGTAAACCTCGACGGAAAACTCGCCCCCGAATTCATGAGTTCACGAGGACACATAGTCACATCGCATAGGAAAGTAAAAACTGCAATTTGCTTACATGAGGGGCTCCCCCTCTCAAAATGCTCTTACAAGTTTTCCAATATCCACGCCTGAGTTTTATGTACAGGGTGAAACGATAGGAGAACATGGGGTCAGCCAGAAATGTCACTCGCTACATCACCCTCGGATGCGTCACTCGCGTCGTCATCATCTTCGCCGGCACCGTCGCCGTTGGCAACGCCCCCATCGCCGTCGTCGACCACGTCGCCTTCATCTGCGACGACCATCACCGTGTCGTCCTCCGAAGTGAAGGCCCTGACCAACGCGTCCACATTGTCCTCAACCCAACGCGCTAGGTCGCCCCGGACGGCCGTGGGTACTGGGGCGATGGCGGCGTCGAAATCAAAGTCGGGGTTGGCATTCCGAAGGTGGCTGAAGACACGGGAGAAAGTGCGCCCAAGTAGGCCACGACCCCTCTCCTCCACAAGCTGGCGAGCTCTGTCAGATCGGGCCTCCAGGCGCGTCACCACCTCGGTGAAGAAGGTCAGATGGCTGGCATAGTCATTCGAGTGAGGGGCCGGAGCATTCTCGTTGCAGATGTAACCCAGGGCGGTGTTGGCCCTGTTCCGGAGGTCTTGAAGCATAGGAGCATGCTCGCGCTCCAACGTCCGACGTTGGAGCACTTCCTCCCTGTTTCGCCGTGCGACGGCCTCGGCGTCATCAACCCGTTTCCGGAGAGAAAGCAGCTCGGTGCGGGCGGAGGCCAAGTCCGCGTGCGCCGTAACCAGGGCGGCGGCCGTGGCATCCGCACGCCTCTCGGCCTCATCCAACCTGGGCCTGAGGGCAGTGGCCCTGCCCGCATCCTCCGCACCCGCGAGCTTCAGCTTCAAGTCGTACCTACCCTCCAGGTCTGCGCAAACTTCGGCCACCCGGCGGTCGACCTCCTCCTCAACTCTGGCCTCGCGAGCCCCGACGGCATCTTCTGCTTGAGCAACTTGACGCTCCCTTGTCTCCAGTTGCTCGAGCTCGAGGCTGCGCTCCATGGCTTCCAGGGCCAGCGCCTCCTCGCGTTTCAGGACCTCCTCTTCCTCCGCGGGCGTCCCCCTCAGCGATGCAAGAGCGGCCCTGCGTGCCTCCACCTGCTGCTCAAGGGACGCGCTCCAGGCTTGGAGCTCCCACGCGCGCTTCTCCGCAGCCTCGCAATGACGGTCAGCCTCACGAGCCTCTTCCAAGGCTCGCGAGCGGGCTTCATGGGAAACCTTGAGGGATGCCTCGGCCTTCGCATTCTCAATGTTGCGCTGATAGCGACCGAGGTTGATGGCCACCCTCAGCTTGCGCCGCTCCTCCACCAGCCGGAGACCTTCAGCCTCAAGGCGTGAGTCGACACCCGCGAGCTCTTCACCAAGTCGACTCATCGCGCCCATCGCCTCCTGGAAGAGCTCGTGGTGAACTATGCTCCGCCCGCGCTCGAGCTCGAATGCTCGGCCCACCTCGTCCTACACCTCGGGGGCTGCGGGCGAGGCTGCAAGCGGCGCACCACCTCCCGGCAGGGGGCTGGGGGATGGCACCGCACCTGACGTCAGCCAGTCCTCGCGAGGAGCCCGAGCCAATCGGGGCTCGCTGCTTGAAGAGGAGCCGAAGATCAAAGCCAACCAGCTACTGTCCGTGAGCAAAGGAGGAGTCTTGGGTACGCCCGCCAAGCTCAACGCCAGACTGTGGGGGAGGGGTGACCAAGCAGCGGGCTCAGCGCGCCACGAAGGCGGAGACACTCCCCCAACCGACCCTGCTCCAGGGACGGCAGGCGGACCAGGAACGCTCAAGGCCGATGGGGGAGTTGATGAAGGAGCAGGCCGCTTCTCAGAAGACGCAACAGCTTCAACGGAAGGAGCCCTGAAGGACTGATGTCAGGATAAGAAGACTACATGCAAAAGCCATGACAATAAGATACTTACATGTCAATGGTGATGTACTTTCGTCGCTTCAACGGCCCGAAGATATTGCTGCCGCTAGGGGATCCTTTCCTCTTGCAGAGCTCCTCAAAGTCCACACAGAGATGACCAAAGCGCTGGACGTGACGGCCGGTGCGCGACGGGGCTGAAGAAGAGCTTGGAAGGATGTCTTCAGGGATGCCCGGTTGCGGCGAACAGCTGGGCACCGTCTCACCACAACCTCCCGAGGCTCCTGGAGCCTTGGCCTCGGGAGCCGCATGCCGCGTCTCCTCAGTGACCGACGCCTCAGGAGGGGGGTTGCAGGCCCCCGAGGACGACGCCCCAGGATCACCACTCGGCATGTGCTCCTCGGCACTCGAGCCACCGGCCCCCGTCGGAGCTCGCCCTCCCGCACCTTCACCTGGGGCGAGCTCGGCACCGGCGGCGAAGAAGGGAACCACGACGACGGGGTTCTCGCGGGACCCCACCAGGCCGATTGGGCGCAGCCCCCACTCATCAAAGGAAGGCATGCTCGCGGCAAATGCGGCTTTGTTCTCGCAGCGGTACAATAGGCAGCTATTCCTGGGCATCTCGTCCGGCAGAGGGACACCCGATAGGACCATGAGCACAGTTTGCCACGTCGCAAGAGGAAGCCCCTTCTCCTGAAACCTCATATGGTCCTGGCTGCTGAGCAAGTCCCACATCGGGCGGGAGTGGCACTGAAGTGGAGCGACTCGACGCTTGATGAACTCCTTCACCACCATGGGCGCAGTCACGCCGCGGTTCTTCAACCACCTCAGCCTGGCCCAGACGGGGGCAAGGCGGGGGCTCGTGAGCTTCTGATGGCCCCAGCCGAAGTTTGGAACAGCGGGCCCCACCGAAACTTGGAGCAGAGGGTTGAGCACGCCGGCGTCAAGAAACACCCATCGTATACGGAACTCGCTCGTGGATGAAGGAAGCTCGAAGTCAATCCCCGCGCCCGCTGTCGCGGCCACGGCTTGGAAGCCCACGCACCCCGAGCTCTACCGAGGACCGGTCAGATGCAACGAGAAGAAATGGCGGAGGAGGGCCACGGAAGGAGCGATGCCCACCATGGCCTCGCACAAGAAGGCGAAGATGGCAAGAAGGGTCACAGATTGAGGGTCGAGATGAAGCATGTGGATCTGATAATGCTCGAGCACCACGTTGAAGAAGGCGGAGAAGGGAGGAATCAGGCCAGCCCAGAGGGCCTCTATGAAGATCGGGACCTCAGTGGCTGCCCAAGCCATGCGAGTGCGAGACGCGGGCCAAGCCACCGTCTCTCCCCACTCGTTGAAACTGGAGGCAAGCATGGGGCGCACCTTGTCCATGGCCTCGTCGTTGAGCACCCGAGGCTGGCCGAGCGCCGACTCAATGGACGGAGGCGCAGTTGGCAAAGACAGAGGTTTCTTCCCCTTTCCAGCTTGTTTCGGCGCCATGGCGATGAAGCAGGCGGAGCGCAAGTCAGATTGGAAGGGCAAAGCAGGGCCTCGAGGAAGCAGGGAGATTGGAAGAGCCAGGCGTGGGTGAAGGAAGAATAACTGTGTGAAATGCGGGGGGCGTATAGCCAGGCGGATTCAAGGGCAGCGTGGGGAAGCGGAGACACCCACGTCCAATCAACCGCCACACGTCAACCGAGGCCACAGGCTTTTGGGGCCAGCGGCGCTCCGAACTTGACCCATGGCTTCGCCGCAAAGCCAAGCCCGAGCGCGCCTTGGGCTCGGGGGCTATTGTCGGCGTTCTGGGAACGGGGGTCCCCAGACTTGCCTGCCTGCGGCCCACGGCGTGGCTAAGCCAGCAGGCCGTACGGCCCATCTTCATCAACAAGGCATCCAAGACCCTCGCGAGGGGCCAAGCCTCGCGAGGCAGACGACGCAAGGCCTCCTCAGGAGTGGCCTAGTCAGGCAGGCTCATGAGGAGCGGAGATATCAAGGCGGGGCAAACCTCATGAGGCTCTCGTGACGTGAGCCATGACGATCGACACCAGGCCGGCGCCAGCGCGCGCAGCGTCCTTGTTTCCTCTTTGGTGCTAAGGAACCAGGCGTAGGCGAGGGGTACCGAGGCATCAGGCAAAGGTTGCTATATCGGTGCAACGAGACCAAGACCAGGAGGACGGCAAGACGGAGGTCATCGTGGAGCCCAAGACGGCGTCACCACCAGAGCCTTTGCAGGCGAAGACCACTTTTGTCAGGATAGCTTGTACTACCTGTCCCCCTTCAAATTTGCCCGCCGTTGTTGGCTCCCTTCCCGCTCAATATTTGGGAAGAGGACCAGGGCCTATATAAGTAGAGCTAGCCACCATAGTAGGGGATCGAGCAATTCATCCAGCTCTCACCCGCTAGGTCACCAAGCACAAGAACACCTCAACCTCAGGAGGCTGTTCTTTCCCTTGTACTGTTCTTCATCAGCCCAAGAGGCAATCCACCACCACCACACTGGAGTAGGGTATTACACCACAACGGTGGCCCGAACCAGTATAAATCTCGTGTCTTTCTGTGTTGCGAGTTCGTCGAGTTCGTCCACGAGATCGTAGCGAGCTAGGGCATAGATCGGTAGGAGGGAAAGACTTCACGCGCACCCCAGTGTTCGAACCTTAAGGGTTTGCCGGAACCCTACATCCGACAGCGACCAACTAGAGAGCAACAACAGTCATGAACATGCATTAAAATTAATCAACACTGAGTGCAAGCATGAGTAGGATATAATCCACCATGAACATAAATATCGTGGAGGCTATGTTGATTTTGTTTCAACTACATGCGTGAACATGTGCCAAGTCGAGCCACTCGAATCGTTCAAAAGAGGATACCATCCTATCATACCACATAATAATCATTTTAATAGCATGTTGGCACGCAAGGTAGACCATTATAAACTCCTAGCTAATTAAGCATGGCATCAGCAAATATAATCTCTAATTGTCATTGCAAACATGTTTCATTCATAATAGGCTGAATCAGGAACGATGAACTAATCATATTTACAAAAACAAGATAGGTCGAGTTCATACCAGCTTCTCTCATCTCAATTAGTCCATCATATATCGTCATTATTGCCTTTCACTTGCATGACCGAACGGTGTGGATAATAATAATAATAATAATAGTGCATGTGCAATTGGACTAAGATGGAATCTGCAAGCATTTAATACACAAGAGAAGACAAGGTAATACGGGCTCTTTGTTAAATCAACAATAATGCATATGAGAGACACTTAACATTTTCATCATGGTCTTCTCCTCTCGACCCCCAAAGAAAAAGAAATAAAATAAAACTATTTACACGGGAAAGCTCCCAACAAGCAAAAAGAAGAATGAGAAATCTTTTTGGGTTTTATTTTAATTATTACTACTACAGGCATGGAAAGTAACTAGCTAAAAGCTACAACTATTTTTTTGTTTTTTTCTTAAGGTTTTTCAAACACACAAGAAGAGAGCTTAAAACAGAAAATAAACTAGCATGGATAGTACAATGAAAAAGTATGAGCACCGACAACTGGCATGAGTGTGTGAACATGAATGTAATGTCGGTGAGAAATACATACTCCCCCAAGCTTAGGCTTTTGGCCTAAGTTAGTCTATGCCCATGGATGGCCTGGCAGACATCCGAAGTTGTAACTGGGGTCGTACCGAGATGCAGCGGCTACTGCCTGACGAGCTGCACCTTGGAGGCGAGCTGCCTCCGTCCTCCTCTCATACTCGTTCGCCTCCTCCCTGGTTATAACATATCTCCCTTTTGCCTGAAAGTCAAAGAAAGTAGGAGCAGGGAGAGCAACATGGATAGTGCGACGTCTGTCAAAGATTAGTCGGTATTGGAGGAACTGTTCATTCCTCTCAATAAACTGATGATGAACCATAGCATTATAATCTAGATAAGCAGGAGGCAATTCCATATCATTTTCATGTATGGGTATCTCAAGATAATTAGCTACACGGGTTGCATAAATTCCACCAAACAAGTCTCCACTTAAACTATTAAGATGCAACCTTCGTGCAACGATGGCCCCCAAGTTATATTGTTTGTCACCTAGTACCGCTCTCTTGAAGACACAAAGATCTGGAACACACATGTGACAAGCCTCATCTTTACCATTAATACATCTACCCACGAAGAGAGCAAAATAATGTATGGCAGGAAAATGAATGCTCCCTATGGTAGCTTGTGTGATTTCTCTAGATTCCCCCACAGTGATACTAGCAAGAAAATCTTTATATTCAAATTTACGCGGTTCACTAACATTACCCCACTGCGGGAGTTTACAAGCAACACTAAAATCTTCTAGGTCCATAGTATATGATTTATCATAAAGATCAAATAGAACAGTGTGAGAATTACGCGAGGATGTAAATTTAAACCTTCTCACAAAGGAATCAGTTAGGTAGCAGTATTGCGGGCACTTATCTGACACAAAGCCCTCAAGATCAGCATTACGCACATACGCGTCAAATTCATCTTTGATACCCGCTCCGACCATAAACTCCTGTGACGGCCATTCACAAGGCCGCACTTGAGCTTCCCTCGGTTGTTCATAGTCCGGCTCATGTATCGCGAGCCTAGGTGCCTGCTTCCTTGAGGAACCACCTTGGTACATTTTCCTACACATATTTCTTCCTCTGAAAAATTTCTGAAATTTTCAGTAACTCAAAATAAAAGTGAACCAAACTCAACAAAATTGATAGCAACTACTCCCACAAGTGCCTAGAGGCTATATCATGCATTGGAACTACTTGGGACCATATAAATTTGACATGCAAGCTCAAGAATAGTGTCACTCTAAGCAGCAAAAATTTGCAAAATAAATAAAGCACTAGAACAAAATCTAATTGGACCATTGGAGGAGTCACATACCGAAGAACAATCCCCCAAAGCAGTTTTGTGAGTGGAGCTTTGAGTAAGGAGATCGAAAATCGCAGCAAGATGAGCTAGAACACGGGTTTGAGCTAGGGGGTGATTTTTTCTGGAGGAAGAAGGAGTGTGTGGGTGCTGGAACAAGTGGAGGGGGTCACGTGGGGTCCACGAGGCAGGGGGCCGCGCCCTGGACCCTCGTGGCCAGGTGGTGGCTCCCCTGGTGTGTTCCCAGTGCGAGATATTCTTAAATATTCTACAAAAAATCATATTTCATTTTCGGGACATTTGGAGAACTTTTATTTTTGCGGTATTTTTTTATTGCATGGATAATTCAGAAAACAGACACAAAATACTATTATTGCTTTATTTAATATAAATAACATAAAGAAAAAGGAGGGTACAGAGAGTTGTGCTTTCTAATTTCATCCATCTCATGCTCATCAAAAGGAATCCACTAACAAGGTTGATCAAGTCTTGTTAACAAACTCATTCCGAATTACATGAAACCAGAGAATTTTCGAATAGCACTAGGTTACCTCAACGGGGATATGCACATCCCCAACAATAAGAATATCATATTTCTTCTTGACAGTAGGAAGAGGAAATTCAAAACCTCCAATAGTAATAGTTGAAATTTTTCCAATAGAATTTATACTGTGGACTTGAGGCTGTTTCCTCGGAAAGTGTACCGTATGCTCATTACCATTAACATGAAAAGTGACATTGCCTTTGTTGCAATCAATAACAGCCTCTATAGTATTCAAAAAGGGTCTACCAAGAATAATAGACATACTATCGTCCTCGGGAATATCAAGAATAACAAAGTCCATTAAAATAGTAATGTTTGCAACCACAACAGGCACATCCTCACAAATACTGACAGGTATAGCAGTTGATTTATCGGCCATTTGCAGAGATATTTCAGTAGGTGTCAACTTATTCAAATCAAGTCTACGATATAAAGAGAGAGGCACAACACTAACACCGGCTCCAAGATCACATAAAGCAGTTTTAACATAGTTTCTTTTAATGGAGCATGGTATAGTTGGTACTCCTCGATCTCCAAGTTTCTTAGGTATTCCACCTTTAAAAGTATAATTAGCAAGCATGGTGGAAATTTCAGCTTCCGGTATCTTTCTTTTATTTGTAACAATATCTTTCATGTACTTAGCATAAGGATTCATTTTAAGCATATCAGTCAAGCGCGTACGCAAAAAGATAGGTCTAATCATTTCAGCAAAGCGCTCAAAATCCTCATCATCTTTTTTCTTGGATGGTTTAGGAGGAAAAGGCATGGGTTTCTGAACCCATGGTTCTCTTTCTTTACCGTGCTTCCTAGCAACGAAGTCTCTCTTACCATAACGTTGGTTCTTTGATTGTGGGTTATCAAGATCAATGGCAAGTTCAGTCTCTACATCATTGTTATTGCTAGGTTGAGCATCAACATTAACGTCATCATTATCACTAGGTTCATGTTCATTACCAGACTGTGTTTCAGCATCAGAAATAGAAATATCATTTGGATTCTCAGGTGTGTCAACAACAGGTTCACTAGAAGCATGCAAAGTCCTATAATTTTTCTTTTTCTTCTTCTTAGAAGGACTAGGTGCATCAACATTAGTTCTCTGAGAATCTTGCTCAACTCTCTTAGGGTGGCCCTCAGGATACAAAGGTTCCTGAGTCATTCTACCCCCTCTAGTCATAACTCTAACAACATTATCATTTTCTTATTATTTAATTCATTGAGCAGATCATCTTGTGCTTTAAGCACTTGTTCTACCTGAGTGGTAACCATAGAAGCATGTTTACTAATAAGTTTAAGGTCACCTTTAACTCTAGACATATAATCACTCAAGCATTAAGTTTCAATTGTCTATCAACATAAGCATTGAAGTTTTCTTGTTTAACAATAAAATTATGAAACTCATCCAAGCATTGGCTAGCGAACTTAATACGAGGAATATCACCTTCATCAAATCTATAGAGAGAATTTACCTTTACTACCTGTGTCGGGTTATTAAGACCATGTGTTTCTTCAATAGGTGGTAAATTCTTAACATATTTAGCTTTAATACCCTTTCTTTGATAGATTTCTTTGCCTCTTGCATATCTTCAGGACTGAGAAATAGAATACCCATTTTCTTCGGAGTTGGCTTAGGAGTTGGTTCAGGAAGTGTCCAATCATTATCATTACTCAATATATTATTCAATAGCAATTCAGCTTGCTCAACAGTTCTTTCCCTGAAAACAGAACCAGCACAACTATCCAGGTGGTCTCTGGAAGCATCGGTTAGTCCATTATAAAATATATCATGTATTTCATTTTCTTGAGAGGATGATCAGGAAAAGCATTAAGTAATCGGAGAAGCCTCCCCCAAGCTTGTGGGAGTCTCTCTTATTCAATTTGCACAAAATTATATATTTCCCTTAAGGCAGCTTGTTTCTTACGAGCGGGGAAAATATTTAGCAGAGAAGTAATAAATCATATCCTGGGGACTACGCACACAACCAGGAGCAAGAGAATTAAACCATGTTTTAACATCACCCTTTAATGAGAATTGAAATAACTTAAGGATATAGTAGTAATGAATTTTTTTCCTCATGAGTGAATAGGGTGGCTATATCATTCAATTTAGTAAGATGTGCCACAACAGTTTCAGATTCATAGCCATAAAAAGGATCAGATTCAACCAAAGTAATTAACTCAGGATGGACAGAGAAATCATAATCCTTATCAGAAATACAGATAGGTGAAGTAGCAAAAGTAGGGTCATATTTCATTCTAGCATTCAAAGACTTTTCTTTTTGCTTAGCTAACAATTTCTTAAGATCATATCTATCTTTGCAAGCAAAAAGGTCTCTAGCAGTTTCTTCATCCATAACATAACCCTCAGGCACATCAGGCAATTCATATCTAGGGGGAGAATCTTCATCATCACTTTCATCAATATTATCTGTTTCAATAATTTCATTCTCTCTAATCCTAGCAAGTTGTTCATCAAGAAATTCACCTAATGGCACAGTATTATCAAGCATAGAAGTATTTTCATCATAAGCATCATGCATAGCAGAAGTGGCATCATTAATAACATGCGACATATCAGAATCAATAACAGGTGTAGGTGTCGCAAATTTACTCATAACAAAAGGTGAATCAAGTGCAGAGCTAGATGGCAGTTCCTTACCTCCCCTCGTAGTTGAGGGAAAAATCTTGGTTCTTTCATCTTTCAAGTTCCTCATAGTGATCAACAGATATAAATCCCAAGTGACTAAAAGAATAGAGCTATGCTCCCCGGCAACGGCGCCAGAAAATAGTCTTGATGACCCACAAGTATAGGGGATCGCAACAGTTTTTTGAGGGTAGAGTATTCAACCCAAATTTATTGATTAGACACAAGGGGAGCCAAAGAATATTCTCAAGTATTAGCAGTTGAGTTGTCAATTCAACCACACCTGAAAGACTTAATATCTGTAGCAAAGTATTTAGTAGCAAAGTAGTATGGAAGTAACGGCAACGGTGGCAAAAGTAACAGTAGTAGTTTTTGTATTAATCGTAACAGTGACAACGGAAAAGTAACTAAGCAAAGATCAATATGTGAAAAGCTCGTAGGCAATGGATCAATGATGGATAATTATGTCGGATGTGATTCCTCATGCAACAGTTATAACATAGGGTGACGCAGAACTAGCTCCAGTTCATCAATGTAATGTAGGCATGTATTCCGAATATAGGCATACGTGCTTATGGAAAAGAACTTGCATGACATCTTTTGTCCTACCCTCCCGTGGCAGCGGGGTCCTATTGGAAACTAAGGGATATTAAGGCCTCCTTTTAATAGAGCACCGGACCAAAGCATTAACACTTAGTGAATACATGAACTCCTCAAACTACGGTCATCACCGGGAGTGGTCTCGATTATTGTCACTTCGGGGTTGCCGGATCATAACATATAGTTGGTGACTATTGACTTGCAAGATAGGATCAAGAACTCACATATATTCATGAAAACATAATAGGTTCAGATCTGAAATCATGGCACTCGGGCCCTAGTGACAAGCATTAAGCATAGAAAAGTCATAGCAACATCAATCTTAGAACATAATGGATACTAGGGATCAAACCCTAACAAAACTAACTCGATTACATGATAAATCTCATCCAACCCATCACCGTCCAGCAATCCTACGATGAGATTACTCACGCACGGCCGTGAGCATCATGAAATTGGTGATGGAAGATGGTTGATGATGACGATGGTGACGGATTCCCCTCCCCGGAGCCCCGAGCGGACTCCAGATCAGCCCTCCCAAGGAATATTAGGGCTTGGCGGCGACTCCGTATCGTAAAACGCGATGAATCCTTCTCTCTAATTTTTTCCTCCCCGAAAGTGAATATATGAAGTTGGGGTTGAGGTCGGTGGAGTCCCAGGGGGCCCACGAGGCAGGGGGCGGGCCCCACGGGGTGGGGGGGCGCCCTGCACCCTCGTGGACAGGGTGTGGGCCCCCTGATGTTGATTCTTTCGCCAGTATTTTTCATTAATTCCAAAACGTGTCTCTGTTGATTTTCATGTCATTCCGAGAAGTTTTATTTCTGCACAAAAGTAACACCATGGCAGTTCTGCTGAAAACATCATCAGTCTGGGTTAGTTCCATTCAAATCATGCAAGTTAGAGTCCAAAACAAGGGCAAAAGTGTTTGGAAAAGTAGATACGCTGGAGACGTATCACAAGGTATGCCACGGACGAACGGGCGGCTACTCGAACGCTCTCGGCGATTGCCAACTCTTTGGCCGTGGGTTGCCGACCATTGTCGGAGAAGCATCGTTCGATTTGTGCGGTGACCGCCATGAGCAGGGCGTGGTCGGCCTCCACCGGGACTAAGGCCATCACTACGGAACGAACATCTGCTATGCCGCTCTTGGCAGTTGCTATCCCCGAGGCAGATGTTGTTGCCGCCACCTGAGAAGCAACACCGGCCATTTGGGCTGCCTTGGCCGCCCAGTTGCAGATTGCGACCGCGCTCATGTAGCTTGTTAGCATGTGCATGGCGTCTGCGGCCGCGCTCTCGCCGGAGTAGGCCGCCGAAGTTGCCTTCACGACGGGGGTCCACGTCCCCATTGAGGGAGTACTGGACTAAGGGGTCCTCGGGCGTCCGGCCTGTTATCCATGGGCCGGACTGATGGGCTGTGAAGATACGAAGGCCGAAGACAATACCCATGTCCGAATTGGACTCTACTTGGCGTGGAAGGCAAGCTAGGCGACCTATTATGAAGATTTCCTCCTATGTAACCGACCTCATGTAACCCTAGATCTCTCCGGTGTCTATATAAACCGGAGAGCATAGTCCGAATAGGACAGAGTCATTACCATATACTTATAGGCTAGACTTCTAGGGTTTAGCCATGATGATCTCGTGGTAGATCAACTCTTGTAACACTCATATTCACCAAGATCAATCAAGCAGGAAGTAGGGTATTACCTCCATAGAGAGGGCCCGAACATGGGTAAACATTGTGTCCCCCGTCTCCTGTTACCATCGATCCTAGACGCACAGTTCGGGACCCCCTACCCTAGATCCGCCGGTTTTGACACCGACATTGGTCCTTTCATTGAGAGGTCCACTGTGCCATCGACGTAGGGCTCGATGGCCCCTCCAATCGCCGGCAACGGCGTCGTTCAGGGAGAAATCTTTTTCCCCAGACAAATATTTGTGTTCGGCGGCTTCGTACTGCGGGCCAACTCGCTTGGCCGCCTGGAGCAGGTCGATAGCTACGCCCCTGGCCATCAGGTCAGATTCGGAAGCTTGAATTACGTTGCGGATATCCGTGGAGACTTGATCTTCGATGGATTTGAGACCGCGGCGATCACTCCCCCTCTCTCCGATGAACTTGACTTAAATCTGTCATCGGATCACATCCAGGAGATGGATCCTGTTGCTACAACGGCCTTAGAGCCAAAGCAGATTGCACCCTCCGAGGCCATAAAGTCCACGGTGTTGGAGCCGAACACGGACTCGACATCCTGCAATGCTTGCGTCAACGGAACCACGGACTCGTCTCTGGCTACACGTTCTGGACCGGATACACCTGCGGACACCGAGCTGGATCTATTGTCGATTTTCAAATTTAGCGCCGCAGACATCTTCCAGCATTCGCCTTTGGGTGACGTACTAAATTCTTTGAAGAACTTGACCCTGGAGGAAGACTCACAGACGAACTATATTCGGTTTGAGCTAGAGGCGGACGATGAGGAATTTTGCTTCCCACCCGCCACCCACTTCATAGCCACCGTCGACGACTTACCGACGTGCTTGACTACGGCTCCGAAGACATCACACGTATGGACGACGATGCCGACTATGAGCAAGGCCAAGACCCGTCATTCACTGTACGTTGGACGGCCACCTCATCGTATGACATGTACATGGTTGATACACCCAAAGGATCTGGCGACGACAAAGAAGAGCCGGATATGAACAAACCCTCTGAGACGCAGTCCAAGCATCGGCGCCCCAAACGCCGTTCTAAGCCTCGTCGCTCAAAGGATGGCAACACTGGTACCGGAGAAAATAGCACTCCAGGTGACGCCGAAAACAATGAAGACCCCGTCGGTGCGGCATCCGAACAGGAGGAACATGACAACAGGCAAGACAACCCTAATGAACAGGCCACAGAAGATAACCCGGAGGACGATAGTTACCATCCACCCTCCGAGGAAGAGACAAGCCTCAGCAACAAAGACTTCATTGTGCCGGAGGACCCTGTGGAGCAGGTGCACTTTAAGCTTCAGCTCATAGCCACTGCAAGGAGCCTGAAAAAGAAACAGCAGCAGCTTCAAGCCGAACAAGATCTGCTCATAGATAGATGGACTGATGTCCTGACTGCCGAAGAATACGGCCTCAAGCGCCCAGCTAAGAGCTACGCGAAACGCAGACTGCTACCTCAATTCGACGAGGAAGCACCAGAGCACACATCTCCCTCGCGTAATGCGGAATGACCACCGCGTGGTCGAGCTAGGGTGGCCGACCGGCCACCCCGCGGTCGGGATAAAGCGGCAACTCAGGCCGAACAGCAGCCTGCCCCACCACCCAGAAAAAATAAAGACGAAAGAATTCGGGGTCACACATACGACCTTCGGCAGACCCTGGACAATAAAGCAGGACATACAAGATCGATCTACGGATCGCGCGGACGTGCCTCAAGGCACGACGATGGCTACCTATTCGGACATGACAAACCTAACCACGCCCAGGCCGAATGCCGCAGACGGACTCCATCAGAGCTACGCCGCGATGTGGCCCGATACAGAGGTGCCGCACACCCTCTCTGCTTCACGGACGAGGTACTGGATCACGAATTCCCCGAGGGATTCAAGCCCGTCAATATCGAATCATACGACAGCACAACCGATCCCGCAGTGTGGATCGAGGATTTCATCCTCCACATCCACATGGCTCGAGGAGATGACCTCCACGCCATTAAATACCTCCCACTCAAGCTCAAAGGGCCAGCTCGGCACTAGCTTAACAGCCTGCCTGAAAATTCTATCGGCAGCTGGGAGGACTTGGAAGAAGCTTTCCTAGACAACTTCCAAGGAACATATGTCCGACCACCAGACGCCGATGATCTAAGCCACATAGTTCAACAACCTGGAGAATCAACCAGAAAAATCTAGACTAGGTTCCTAACCAAAAAGAACCAGATCGTTGACTGTCCGGATGCCGAGGCCTTGGTGAGGTAGTCCTGGATTAGGGGGTCCTCGGACAGCCGGACTATATACTTTGGCCGGACTGTTGGACTATGAAGATACAAGATTGAAGACTTCGTCCCGTGTCCGGAAGGGACTCTCCTTTGCGTGGAAGGCAAGCTTGGCAATTCGGATATGTAGATCTCCTCCCTTGTAACTGACTCTGTGTAACCCTAACCCCCTCCGGTGTCTATATAAACCGGAGGGTTTAGTCCGTGGGACAACAACAATCATAATCATAGGCTAGCTTCTAGGGTTTAGCCTCTACGATCTCGTGGTAGATCAACTCTTGTAATACTCATATCATCAAGATCAATCAAGCAGGAAGTGGGGTATTACCTCCATCGAGAGGGCCCGAACCTAGGTAAACATTGTGTCCCCCGCCTCCTGTTACCATCCGCCTTAGACGCACAGTTCGGGACCCCCTACCCGAGATCCACCGGTTTTGACACCAACATTGGTGCTTACATTGAGAGTTCCACTGCGCCGTCACGATAAAGGCTTGATGGCTCCTTCGATCATCAGCAACGATGCGATCCAGGGTGAGGTTTTTCTCCACGGACAGATCTTCGTATTCGGCAGCTTCGCACTGCGGGCCAACTCGCTTGGCCATCTCGAGCAGATCGAGAGCTACGCCCCTGGCCGTCAGGTCAGGTTTGGAAACTTAAACTATACTGCCGACATCTGCGGAGACTTGATCTTCGACGGATTCGAGCCCGTGTTAGGTGCGCCGCAGAGTCACGACGAGCATGACTTAGCTCTGCCGCCGGACAGTGTTCGGGAGATCACACCTATGGAAACTCCGGCCCTCGATCCGGAGCAGATCGCGCCGTCCGAGGACGGGTGGATGGACCCCGCCACGGAGGCCACACACTCAGCGGTGATAGAGCTGAATACTGACTTAACCTCCTACGAGACCTGTGTTGCCGGACCCTTGGATTCGTCCCCGGCCACGGGCTCCGAACCTCCTGGCTCCGTGCCTATCGAATCGGATTGGGTGCCGATTATGGAGTTTTCCTCCGCGGATATTTTTCAGCACTCGCCCCTGGGCGACATGCTGAATTCATTAAGGTCTCTCTCCTTGTGAGAAGGCCCTTGGCCGAACTATGTCCGGCTTGAGTGGGAAGTGGACGACAAAGAAATTCGTTCCCCACCAACCACCCACTTAATAGCCACTGTCGACGACTTAACCGACATGCTTGATTTCGGCTCCGAAGACATCGACAGTATGGATGACGATGAGAAGAACAGGAACCACCGCCCACAGGGCGCTGGACTGCCACCTCATCATATGATATATACATGGTGGACACCCCCAAAGAAAGCGATGGCAATAAGGCAATGGAGGATAATCCCCTCGAGAAGCAATCTAAGCACCGGCGTCATCGGCGCCACTCTAAGCCCCGCCATAGCAAAAGCAGCGATACCGGCACAAGAGACAATAACGCTGGAGATAGTGCCGAAGACAAAGACAATCCCCTCTAGCCAGGCTTCGAGCAGGAGGATGGGCAAGCTAGCCCTAAGAAACAGGCGACAGACAGAGAATCAGAAGATGACACTTACATGTCCCTCTCCGAAGACGAGGCGAGCCTTGGCGACGAAGAATTTATCGTGCCTGAGGATCCCGTCGAACAGGAGCGCTTCAAGCGCCCGCTTATAGCCACAGCAAAAAGCCTGAAGAAAAAGCAGCAGCAGCTTCAGGCTAATTAAGATCTGCTAACGAATAGATGGACCGAGGTCCTGGCAGCCGAGGAATACGAACTCGAGCGCCCAACCAAAAGTTACCCAAAGCGCAGGTTGCTACCCCAACTCGAGGAGGAAGCATTAAAGCCTACGCTCCCATCGTATGATGCGGCTGACCGGCCACCTCGTGGCCGAGACAAAGCGGCATATCAGGCCGAAGTCCAGCCCGCACCCCGTCGCCAGTTAAACAAAAATACCAAGGCTCGGGGTAACACGCAGGATTTGCAAGACGTATTGGAAAACAAATCAGGACATAAAAGATCGGTCTACGGATCACGGGGGCGCGCCCCAACGCGTGACGACAACCGACACGCCGAATATACTAAAAGCAAATCCGGCCGGGCCGAACATAGTAGACAAGACTCGTATGAACTGCGTCGTGATATCGCCCGGCACAGAGGCGCCGCACACCCCCTATGCTTCACTGATGAAGTAATGGATCATGAATTCCCAAAAGGGTTTAAACCCGTGAACATCGAATCATATGACGGCACTACAGACCCCGCGGTATGGATAGAGGATTTCTTCCTCCACATTCACATGGCCCGCGGGGATGATCTACACGCCATCAAGTATCTCCCGCTAAAACTCAAAGGGCCGGCTCGGCATTGGCTGAATAGCTTGCCGGCAAACTCCATCGGAAGTTGGGAGAACCTGGCAGACGCATTCCTGGACAACTTCCAGGGCACTTATGTGCGGCCACCGGATGCTGGCGATTTAAGTCACATAACACAACAGCCCGGAGAGTCAGCCAGGAAATTCTGGACTCGGTTCCTAACTAAAAAGAACCAAATTGTCGATTGTCCGGATGCCGAAGCCCTAGCGGCCTTTAAACATGACATCCATGACGAGTGGCTCGCCCGACATCTCGGCCAAGAGAAGCCAAAATCCATGGCAGCCCTCACGACACTCATGACCCGCTTTTGCGCGGGCGAAGATAGCTGGTTGGCCCGTAGCAACAACACAGCAACCAACCCTGGCACATCTGAGGCCAGAGATAGCAACGGCAAACCCCGATGCAACAAACACAAGCGCCTCAAAAATGGTGAAAACGCTGAAGATACGGCAGTCAATGCCGGATTTAGTGGCTCTAAGTCCAGTCAGCGGAATGGGCCACTCAAAAAATGACAATTCGGGTCCGTCTAGTCTGGACCGCATAGTTGACCGCCCATGCCAAATTCATGGCACCCCAGGAACACCAGCCAATCATACCAACAGAGAATGTTGCGTCTTCAAACAAGCCGGCGGGTCAGGCGCCAAAAACAAAGATAAGGGGTCTCAAAGCGACGATGGCGACGAGGAGCCTAGATCACTGAGTACAGGAGGGCAAAAGAAATTTCCCCCGCAAATCCAAATGGTGAACGTGGTAAACGGCACCCACACTCCCAACCCGCACCGGATGCGCACCCTTAGGGATGTCGACTTAACGGAACCAGTCGTCCCACAATATAAACTAGGGCCGATCACCTTCAACCGCACGGATCGTCCGGTTAACACCAATCAGGGCAATCCAGCCGCACTAGTCCTCGACCCAATAATTGACGGGTTCCACCTCACACGAGTCCTTATGGACGGAGGCAGCAGTCTAAACCTGCTTTACCAGGACACAGTGGACAAGATGGGCATCGATCATTCGGTGATCAAGCCCACTCAAGCCACCTTCAGAGGTATTATACCAGGTGTGGAGGCCAGCTGTACAGGCTCCATCGCCCTTGAGGTAGTGTTCGGATCACCAGACAATTACCGTGCCGAAGAGTTAATCTTCGACATCGTCCCCTTCCGCAGTGATTATCAGGCACTGCTCGGATGAACCGCGTTCGCTTGATTCAACGCGGTGCCACATTACGCCTACCGTAAGCTCAAGATGCCCGGTCCGCACGGCGTCATCACGGTTAATGGCAAGGCCGAACTTTCCCTCGGCACCAAGGAGCATACCGCTGCTTTAACAGCAGAAGCTACAAGTGGCACCTTCCAACCGAACCTCGAGTCGACGGGCAGGCTCCCGTACACCGCCAAAGGACTCCAAACTACTTCGCGGCAGTATAGCCTGGCTCGTCCAGAGCTCAATTAAACACTCCGGCGAAGGCCAGGACAGGCCACATACCGCGGCTCAACCGCTCTCCGGCACACAAACATTTCTTACATTTCCTTTGCAGGTTTACCTTTGCGCCGACCAGGACTGGCGATCTGGAAGCAGCTCGAACGCGCAAGGGAATCCTTAGATATTCCCCGGAATGACCATCCGACTATACTCCGGATCCGCACACAGCTTCTTCCCCCTGGTCTCAGCAGGTTCCACAGTCATATCTATTTTTTATCACATTACCTATACTCATACGCATGGACGTACCATTCAAATACAACATGTGGATTTATATGACACTTACCTGCTGTTATTTCTTATTGAAATTCAAGTGGCATCCGTACGCCGCGATATGCCTTAAATATGCTAGGGGCTTCGTTTTACCCATAATACGGCAATAAAGTCCGAACACCTTCATGGAAGTTCGGCACCCCGAACTTATAGCATTATATGCATCAGCTCCGAATAATGTCTTGGGTCAAATGTTGGGTTTTCTCGGCTCCCATGTTTTGCTGCCTTACGTTCCGCTATATCGGCTAAGGCGGCACAGGGAGAACTACTGCGATTATGTCCCGGTTCTTCCGGACGAGCACCTCAGTAGAGAAAGCCGAAAACTGACTGTCATGATACGGCGAGAGCTGGTCAGCTGTTCGAGAGGTTGTACAATCTTTAAGGATTTCTCCCGCATAATGCCATAACCAATGCAGCGTGCGATGGATCGGTTTTTCTTCCAATCAGGTGCTTATAGAGCCCCTCGTGCGGTCTTCCGAACACCAGGGGCTGCGCCTACCTTCCTTTCCTAAAGCTCCTATGGCTAAGTGAGAGTGATAAAGCCCTATAGTCCGATTGCCTGGTTCGTTGTGCTGAACACCTCCTTTGAAGGACCCAAAACTGGGATAAAGAGTGATCAGGTTTATCCCGAACACCCCCGTACTTCCTACGTGGGGGCAGAAGCCGACGACTGGCCAACTCTCAGGATTAATATATAAAACAGCCGCGCAGGAGGATAAACTTTTATACAACAGGCAATAAATAATGACCTTGTTCAAACATTACAAAGGACAACATGATTTGCATTCATGGAAATATAACGTCCTTGGTGCATAGCTCCACCGCAAGGTAGGATCCTTTCATGACACTTTCATATTATAATTCGGGCTTGCAGTGCTCCTTCCCCTCTGGCGGTCCCTCGGTCATTAGCTTTTCAGCATCCATCTTCCCCTAGTGCACATTTGCGCGGGCGAAGGCTATTCGCGCACCCTCTATACAGACCGACCGCTTGATGACGTCAAGTCGAGGGCAGGCACTTACAAGCCGCTTCACGAGCCCAAAGTAGCTGCTTGGAATCGGCTCGGTGGGCCATAGCCGGATAATCAAATCCTTCATGGCTAATTCCGCCGCCTTATGCAGTTCGATCAGCTGTTTCAGTTGATCGGCAAAAGGCACCGGATAATTCGGTGCCAGATACTGCGACCAGAAGAGCTTATCTGCAGTGTTCCTTTATTCGGCTCGGTAAAATTGGGCGGCATCCGATATGCTGCGGGGCAGTTCCGCAAACACCCCTGGAGAAATCTGAACTCAAAATTAGAAACATGATTTTCTCCTCAAATACTTGATTTACATGGAAAAGAGCCTTACCCGCCGCGATCTTCCTCGCCTCTTGGATCTCCTGCAGGGCGCCTTGGGTTTCCCCCTGGGCATCGCGCGCGGCCTGATGAGCCCTGGTGAGTTCGGATTCCTTCTCCGTTAAACTCTGCTCCAAGGTCTCGCATTTCTTAACGGCCTCTTGAAGCTCCTGCTCAGCTTCAATAACCCTGGCCTCGTGCTTCTCACGAAGAGCCTGCTCTGCGGCTGCCTTTTTCTCGGCCTCGGCCACAACCTTCTTAAGAGCCTCGACTTCGGTCATCGTCCCTAGCGAAAATCATGGAGCATATTTTATCATACTAGAAATTCGTTCGCACTGAACGCAAACAAGGCTTGCGCATACCTTGTTTATCTTCCAACTGCCTTTTCAACTGGCCAAGTTCTTCTTTGGTCCGCTCCAGACTTTGATTCAGTCCGGAGACCTCCACAGTATGAGAGGCAGCAGCCGCTGCGGACGCGTGCTTATAAAAGAGAGATAGATGTCATCAAATGAGTCTTCCTGCGAACATAAATTTGATCCTCTGTCCGGTTCTTTCTTTCACCGAACAGTGTATCAGGGGCTACTACCCATACTATGACACTCTTCGAAACCTCATAAAACATATCTCAAAGCCTCTTATAAGGCTGATACAGGCTTCATTCAGCCCACTCTCAGCAGACTGAATCTTCTTAATCACCGCACCCATAAGGGCATGGTGTTCATCGACGATGGAGGCGCTCATCAGCGCCGCCAACAAAGCATCCGGCACCTCTGGTTGGACAGAGATTGCCGGTGGAACAAGCACGCCCCTCCAGCCGAGGGAGGCCGCCTGCTTGATTCTGGAGCCGTACTGGTCTCCGGAATTGCGTCCGGCTGGGAGCCGAATTCAAGATGGCTCCCGCCGTCGACTCCCATGGGAATCTTCTCCCCCATGTCTCCGGCCCCTGAAGTTTGACCTCCAGGCGCCGCTTTCACGATCTCTTCCCCCCTCCTTGGCCGGGGTCCTTCTGGGACGAAGCCTCGGTGTTATTCACATATTTGGGGGAAGGGGCCTTCGGGGGCGTCCCGCTCTCCATAGCATCCGAGCTCAGCAAATCCTCTGATGAGGATTGTTCGGTGCGGGACCTCGCCGGACTACAAAAAATATGGCTCAGGTTAAAATATTATGCCATGATGAGTCTAGACGCATAAACGTGTTCGGATTTTATACTCACGAGTTCACCAGGGGCTGGGCCCTAGGATCCCATGGCGGGCTGTTGTCAGCGGTGGCAGTGAACTCTTCCGAAAGAGGAGCTTTTCCCCTTTTAGGAGACTCGGCCTCCAAGTGTATGGAGGCCGCCCTCTTCTTTCTTCCCCCCGCTAGGGATTCATCTTCCTCCTCCTCGTCCTCTTCGGAGGTAGAACGGGCGTTGGAGCCTTCGGATATTATGTCCGAAGTGCCGCAGCGACGAAGGCCGCCCCGGGTCCTTTCGGCCTCCTTCTCGGCCTTCTTCCTCGGCGCCTTGTACGGCGCCGGGACCAACATCTTCGTCAGAAGTGGGCCGGCCGGTTCTTCGGGCAGCGGGGCCAGACAGTGGATCCCCCCCCCCACCTTCTTCGTCCAGCCCTAGGGGAGTTGAGGAAAACACATTAAGCATTTGCCTTGGGTTACGTGGATAAAACTTATAATAACTTACCGAGCTTGCAGGGCGGGACAGTTGGTACCCGCGGTCCTCGGCCGAGTCCGGCCATGATTTGCCGGACTTGAAAAGCACCTTCCAGATGTCTTTGTGCGAGGAGCCAAAGAGCTCTCGCAGGGTCTGGTGCTTGGCCGGATCGAATTCCCATAGATTGCAAGTCCAGTGTTGACAAGGTAGGATCCGGTGAACTAACATCACCTGGACTACATTGACAAGTTTGATGTTATTGTCTTCCATATCCTTAACGCGCGTCTGGAGCACCGACAGTTCATCGGACGAAGACCAGTTCAGGCCCTTCTTAGGCCAGGACGTAAGCCGCGGAGGGGCTCCGGATCGGAATTCGGGAGCAGCGGCCCATTCCGTGCCGCGCAGCTCAGTGATGTAAAACCACTGATGTTGCCACTCTTTGATGGAATCATTAAAAGTACCTGTTGGCCATGTGACATTGGGCATCTTGCTCACCATAGCGCCCCCGCACTCGGCGTGCTCACCGCTCACTACCTTGGGCTTCACATTAAATATCTTCAACCATAAGCCGAAGTGTGGCGAGATGCGGAGAAAAGCCTCGCACACGACGATGAATGTCGACATGTTGAGGAAGGAATTGGGAGGTAGATCATGAAAATCGATCCCGTAATAATACATGATGCCGTGAACGAACGGGTGGAGGGGAAACCCTAGCCCGCGGACAAAATGAGGGAGGAATACGACCCTCTCGTGGGGTTCCGGAGTAGCGACGATCTGTCCCGCCGTCGGGAGACGGTGGCTGATCTTCTTGGCCAGATACCCGGCCTCCCGAAGCTTTTTGATATCCTTCTCCCGGATGGTAGAGGCCATCCACTTGCCTCCTGCTCCGGATCCGGACATTTTCGGAAGGCCTTTGTGGCCGGAGAAGACGAACACTCAGGCGCTGGAGCTCGAGCAAAGGGGAATGGATCGGGAAGAAGAAAGCATGGGTGCGAAAGGGAGTCTGTATCCCCTTATAAAGGCAGTAGGGATTCTGCGCCTCCCCACTTGCCTGGTAAACTCGCTTATTCCCCAAACGCCGTGATTGATGGCGCGGTTGGGTTACCCACACCCGTATTAATGAGAATCCCGTGATAAGGGGACACGATCTCTGCTTCGACAAGACGTGCCAAGAAAACCGCCTCGCAATATGTGCAGTAGCTGGTTGAGAAAAACGGTTCGTAATGACCGGACCATGGCAGGATGTCACGTTATGAAAAGTTGTCAGCAGATTAGATTTGTGGAAATATTATACTCTCTACGGTGGTATGTGGAGTTTGTTTTGCAGAGCCGGACACGATCCTTGTGTTCAAGATCTTCTATGGAGTATTTGGAGGAGGAACCCGCCTTGCAATGCCGAAGACAATCTGCGCGCCGGACTCATCGTCATTGAAGCCTGGTTCAGGGGCTACTGAGGGAGTCCTGGATTAGGGGGTCCTCGGACAGCCGGACTATATACTTTGGCCGGACTGTTGGACTATGAAGATACAAGATTGAAGACTTCGTCCCGTGTCCGGATGGGACTCTCCTTTGCGTGGAAGGCAAGCTTGGCAATTCGGATATGTAGATCTCCTCCCTTGTAACCGACTCTGTGTAACCCTAACCCCCTCCGCTGTCTATATAAACCGGAGGGTTTAGTCCGTGGGACAACAACAATCATAATCATAGGCTAGCTTCTAGGGTTTAGCCTCTACGATCTCGTGGTAGATCAACTATTGTAATACTCATATCATCAAGATCAATCAAGCAGGAAGTAGGGTATTACCTCCATCGAGAGGGCCCAAAACTGGGTAAACATTGTGTCCCCCGCCTCCTGTTACCATCCGCATTAGACGCACAGTTCGGGACCCCCTACCCGAGATCCGCCGGTTTTGACACCGACACTTGGCAGCCTTCAAACACAGCATCCATGACGAATGGCTAGCACGCCACCTCGGCCAAGAAAAGCCGAAGTCCATGGCAGCCCTCACGGCACTCATGACCCGCTTTTGCACGGGAGAGGACAGTTGGCTGGCCCGTAGTAACAACACAGCCAGCGAGACAGGCCCCTCGGAGGCCAAGAATAGCACTGGCAAGCTCCAGCGCAACAGACACAAACGCCGAAGCAATGACAACAACACCGATGACGCCACAGTCAACGCCGGATTCACTGGCTCCAAGTCCGGCCAGCGGAAGAAGCCCTATAAAAGAAACAATGAAGGACCTTCCAGCCTGGACCGCATACTCGACCGTCCGTGCTAGATACACAGCACCCCGGACAAGCAAGCCAATCATACCAATAGGGATTGTTGGGTTTTCAAGCAGGTTGGCAAGTTAAATGCCGAAAACAAAGAAAAGGGATCACAAAGTGAGGACGAGGACGAAGAGCCCCGGCAGCTGAACACTGGGGGGCATAAGAAATTTCCCCCTCAAGTCAAAACGGTGAACATGATATACGCTACACACATCCCCAAGAGGGAGCGTAAGCGTGCAGTCAGGGACGTCTACGCGGTAGAGCCAGTCGCCCCCAAATTCAATCCATGGTCGTCATTTCTGATCACCTTTGATCGTCGAGACCACCCAACCAGTATCCGTCATGGCGGTTCGGCCGCATTGGTCCTCGACCCAATCATCGACGGATTTCACCTAACACGAGTCCTAATGGACGGTGGTAGCAGCCTCAACCTGCTCTATCAAGACACAGTTCAGAAGATGGGCATTGACCCCTCATGAATCAAACCAACAAAGACTACCTTCAAAGGAGTCATACCAGGCGTCGAGGCCCGCTGTACGGGCTCAATCACGCTGGAAGTGGTCTTCGGCTCTCCGGACAATTTCCGAAGCGAGGAGTTAATCTTCGACATCGTCCCCTTCTGCAGCGGCTACCACGCATTACTCGGACGAACAGCGTTTGCTAGACTCAACGCAGTGCCACACTACGCTTACCTCAAACTCAAGATGCCCGGTCCACGCGGCGTCATAACAGTCAATGGAAACACGGAACGCTCTCTCCGAACAGAGGAGCACACCGCCGCCCTAGCAGCAGAGGTACAGAGCGGCCTTCTGAAGCAGCACCATAGTGTAGCTGCCGAGCCCGTGGACACCATCAAGAGGTCCCGAACTACACTGCAGCAGGACAGCAAGGCTTGTCAAGAGCTCGACTAGCAAGTCGGCTTCCGTCCCAGTCCGGATGAAGTAGTCGCATTCGTACCACGCGTACATAATTACGCACTCCAGATTCCATGGACATCGACGGAGGCACAAGCTCAACCGGGATCTAGAGTTTGGCAAGACCGACCCCGGATACACCTTTTTCTTTCTGTTTTAGGTTCCTTTTCCTGCGAGCCTGATCACAAGCCCCTTCGAAGGATTGGCATACAAAGGGTACATGCAGCATAGGTGTGTAGGGTCACCTCCATACATTCTTCTTGACGGTATTTTTACTTCTTTCTCAGGACCCATTGTACATCGGTACTCTTTTGTACGTTTCATATTCACCAGGGGCTGCTTATCGCCCCACAATAAGGCAACAAAGTCCGAACACTTTTTGTATAAAAGTTCGGCACCCCGAATTTAGCATTATATGCATTGCCTCTGAATCATGTCTTTGGTCAATAGTTGGGTTGCCCGGCTCCTGTGCTTGCTACCCTATGTTCCGCTCTATCGGCTAGGGTAGTAAAGGGAGAACTACTACGATTGTGCCCTGGCCTTGACCGGATGAGCACCTCAGTAGAGAAAGTCGAAAACTGACTGTCATGATACGGCGAGAGCCGGTCAGCTATTCGTGGGTTACAAAATCGTTGGAGATTTTTTCTGCCTCACGCGAAGGATCGGCACTTCCCGATCAGATGCTGACAGCACCCTGGCTTGGACCAGGGGCTGCGCACTTGCTTAATTATAAAACTCCTATGGCTAAGTGAGGGCGTTTAAGCCGTATAGTCTGATTGCCTTGTTCGTTGCGCTAAACAACTCCTTCAAGGGCCATACAATTGGATAAAGATTGTTTAGATCCCATCCCGAACACCTCCGTACTAATTACATGAGGGCAGAAGCCGACGACTGGCCAACCCTTAGATTGCATATAACACGGCCGCACAGGAGGAAACAATTTAAAGCATAATGAAATTACATTACAAAACAAGCTCTGTCTTTATAATACAAGGCAAAGGCCCAATACGAATATATTCATTCGAAAATAACGTCCTGCGAACATTGAGCTGCCACAAGTCAAGACCCTTCTATGACATCCCCAAAATATTTCTCGGGTGTGCTGTGCTCCTTGCCCTCCGGCGGCCCGCTGGCCACTTCAACAATGTTCATCTTCGCCCACCACATCTTGCAGCGAGCGAAGGCCATATGGGCGCCTTCAATACATGCAGAGCGCTTGACAACGTCCAGCCACGGACAGGCTTCCACTAGCTGCCTCACGAGTCCGAAGTAGCTGCCGGGTATAGCTTCGGCTGGCCATAGCCGGATTGTCAAATCCTTCATGGCTAGTTCGGCCACCCTGTGCAGCTCCACCAGCTACTTCAGCTGATCGGTGAAGGACATGGGATGCTCTGGCGTCGCATACTGCGACCAGAATAGCTTCTCCGTAGAACCTCCTCCTTTGGCTTGGTAGAACGCTGCAACATCTGATACTTTGCGCGGTAGATCCGCAAAAGCTCATGGGGAACTCCGAACCCGAGTTAGTAAAAGGTACTGCCTCTCCGCATACTTGTTTTGCATCTTAAAAGCCTTACCCGCCGTGATCTTCCTGGCCTACTGGATCTCCTGGATGATAGCCTGGGCCTCATTCCGCGCGGTCTCCGCGCTCTAACGAGCCTTGATGAGTTCGGCCTCCTAAGCCGACGCATCATTCTCCAAGGTCTCACATTTTTCACTACATCTTGGAGCTCCTGCTGGATTTCCTTGACACGGGCCTCGAGCTTCTTACGGGCGGCTTGCTGCTGGACAGCCTTCTCCGCGGCCTCGCCCAGGGCCTTCCTCAGGGCCTCGACCTCGGTCGCGGCTTTTGCATACATTTTGACATTACAGTCAATATACAGCGTCTCCGCTTTCCGAACACACAGCAAGACGTTACTTACCTTGCTTCTCCTACAGCCGCACTCTAACCTCGCCGAGCTCATTCTCGGTCCGCTCCAGCCTCTGCTTCAGTTCAGAGACTTCGGCAGCATGTGAGGTCGCAGCCAACAGCGACGCCTGCTCATGCACACATATCATGTTAGTCTCCTACACTAGAGGATTGATCCTCTGTCCGGTTCCTCTTACCAAGCACCGGACAGTGTCTCAGGGGCTACTGACTATATGGTTTTTTTCTCTGTCACTTACCTCGAAACCTGTCAACAAGTTGCTGCAGGCTTTGTTTAGTCACTCTTGGCAGACTGAACCCTCTCGATCACCGCGCTCATAAGAACACGGTGCTCATCCATAACGGAGGCGCCTCGTAGCACCTCCATCAGGTTATCCGGCGCCCCTGGATGGACAGGGACCACCGGCAGAAATGGTGCACCCCCCTCCTTCAAAGGGGGCTGCCCGCCCGACCCCGGAGCCATATGGGTCTCCGGAATCGTATCCGGCTGAGGGCCAAGCTGGATGCGGCCCTCTTCGCCAGTCTCCATGGGGATCGTCTCCTCCATGTGTCCGGCAGTGGAGACTTCGCCTCGTGGCGCCTCCTAGACAGCGTCCTGGGTTCCTCCCCAGCTCGGATCGGCCCTCTGGGACAGCGCCTCGGTGTCGTCCTCGGCCCCGGGGGAGTAAGCAGGCGGTGGCAACTGGCTCGCCATCTCCGACGAAGCCAACAAACTTCCAGACGAGGATCGCTGGATTAGGTCGCGGGCCGGACTGCAATAGTACAGCCAACTACATCAAGATAATGGAGAGAAAGGGCTAGATGTGCGCGTAAATAAGCCATGTCACTTACGATGCGGCCTGGGGCTTTGTGCGGGGGCGTCGTTCCGGACTACTATCAACGTCCCACGCGGTGTTGGCCGCCGGAACGCCCTTCCCCTTTTTTGGCGCCTCCGCCTCCAGATGCGCCGGAGCCGCCCTCTTCTTCTTCCTCTCCTCAGGGGGAGGATTGTTTTCTTCTTCCTCCTCCTCTTCCCCGTCATTGTCCTTAGGGACAGAGGAATGAGTTTCGTCATCTTCGGACGCCGCGTCCGAAGTACCCTTACGACGGAGGCCACTCTTGGCCCCCTTTGCCTTCTTATTGGCGTTCTTCTCCGATGCCTTATATGGCGCCAGTACTAGCATATCCGCCAAGCTTGGGATGACTGGTTCTTTGGGCAGCGGAGCCAGACACTGGATCCGCTTCGCCCTCTCCATCCAGTCCTGAAAGAGCAGTAATAAAAGCTCAGACATCGTCCTCGAAACAATTAGGTTGAGGACTCATTCGACATAACATACCTTGCTGGTGGGGTGTGTACAATCGTGACCACGGTCTGAATCCGTGGCCGGTGGTTTTTCATTGCCCTTGAAGAGCAATTTCCATGCGCCTTCATGCGTAGTCTCGAAGAGCCTCGCCAGGGTCCGGTGCTTCTTTGGATTGAACTCCCACAGCGGGCGGCTTCGGCGCTGGCATGGAAGGATCCGGCGAACTAACATCACCTGGATCACATCAACAAGCTTGACACTCTTGGTTACCATGCTCTGAACGCGCGTCTCCAGCGCTACCAGCTCGTCAGGAGAACACCAGTCCGGACTCTTCTCGATCCAGGAGGTGAGTCGCATAGGAGCGCCGGAGCGGAATTCGGCAGCTGCGGCCCAGGTGGTGCCGCATGGTTTTGTGATGTAGAACCACTGCTTCTGCCACTCCTTTACCGTATCCACGAAGGTGCCTTTGGGCCAGGAGATGTTGGAAAATTGGCTCACCATTGCGCCTCCACACTCTGCGTGCTAGCCATCCACCACCTTCGGCTTCACGTTGAAGACTTTGAGCCACAACCCAAAGTGGGGTTGGATGCGGAGGAAGGCCTCGCACACGATGATAAATGCCGAGATGTTGAGGAAGGAATTCGGGGACAGATCATGGAAATCTACCCCGTAATAATACATTAACCCATGGACGAAGGGGTGGAGTGGAAACCCTAGCCCGTGGAAGAAATGGGGGAGGAATACCACCCTCTCTGTGGGCTCTGGCATGGGGACGATCTGTCCCTCGGCCGGTAGACGGTGGGCGATCTGCTTCGCCAAATATCAGGCCGCCCGGAGCTCAGTAATGTCCTCCTCCGTGACAGAGGACACCATCCATTTGCCCTGACCACCGGATCCGGACATGGTTGCTGGAGTGGAAAGGAGATTGAAACTGGGGTGCTAGAGCTTGAGATTGGGAAGGCAGAGACAGAGAGAAAGCGCGAGAAGAGGAAGGGGGAATCCTTATCTCCTTATAAAGGCAGCAAATATAAAATGCCTCCTCACTCGCCTTGAGATTCGCCTATTCCCAAGGGCTGTGTAAACGGCACGGTTGGGTAACCCATGCCCGCATTGATGAGAATCCCACGATAAGGGGACACGATCCCTGCTTCGACAAGACGTGCCAATAGCAACCGCGTCTTGAAACGTGGGATAAACAATTTGAAATTGTGACCGAACGGACGTCCTGTCACATTGCAGAAAGCTGTCAGCGGATGGAACTCGTGTAAGATATATATATTCTCTCTGCGGTTGTGCATGGTGTGTAACAGGTCCGGATACAATCATCACGTCCGAAGACTATCTTGGAGTTCGGAAGGAGGGGAACCCGCCTTGCAATGCCGAAGACAATCCGCACCGGACTCCTCGTCATTTAAGTCAGGTTCAGGGGCTACTGAGGGAGTCCTGGACTAAGGGGTCCTCGGGCGTCCGGCCTGTTATCCATGGGCCGGACTGATGAGCTATGAAGTTACGAAGGCCGAAGGCAATACCCGTGTCCGGATTGGACTCTACTTGACGTGGAAGGCAAGCTAGGTGACCTATTATGAAGATTTCCTCCTATGTAACCGACCTCATGTAACCCTAGATCTCTCCGGTGTCTATATAAACCGGAGAGCATAGTCCGGATAGGACAGAGTCATTACCATATACTTATAGGCTAGACTTCTAGGGTTTAGCCGTGACGATCTCGTGGTAGATCAACTCTTGTAACACTCATATTCATCAAGATCAATCAAGCAGGAAGTAGGGTATTACCTACATAGAGAGGGCCCGAACCTGGGTAAACATTGTGTCCCCGTCTCCTGTTACCATCGATCCTAGACGCACAGTTCGGGACCCCCTACCCGAGATCCGCCGTTTTTGACACGGACACCCATCTTTCGACGGTGATGATTGAACAGTGAAATGATATTTGGGGAGCGAGCTAGTGTGCTTTACACGCCGGCTGTGGGCTGTAGCCGACGCACCTTCTCGCGTAAGCCATAGGCATACTATACTCCAACGGTGCTCCAAGATATTTTGTACTGCATCTCACACGGTTGGTGATAGTAAACTATGTGCGACCTACTTGATTTTTCATCTTGATTCTAATTACATAATGGGGTCACAGTGGCAAAGGAGGGTGTTTGAATTGCTAGAAATTTTATCTGAAGTGAACATGCAACTATAGGTGTGTCGTCATAAAATTGGAATTATTCATGGTTTGTTTGGACATTTTATACATTAACTTGGTTTTCTAGCCATTTCAGGTGCACAACTCAGAATTAAACTACGTGCACATGCTCCAGTGCACCAAAATGGGTTGTAAAATCATATATGTGTCCATGGGTTTATGCTTATGTCCCATGCAAGAAATGGGGATGAATTTCGAACACCACGGAACCGTGGCTCTCCGGCAAACATTGAGGTACTTGCTTTTGTAATTCTAGTAAATCCAAAACACGTCTGAAATTCATGAACCTTGGCATGCTATCATGGAATGGCATCAACATGCTGTGGTAAAAAATATTGTCCCATTTGGGGCAGGTTATGGTATAAGCTTCTCACAAATCAGAAGTTCTCACAAGAAGCCTCATGGTTCCAGTAGGGAAACGTGTCACCTTTGTGGACAAAATGATATTCGTCGCCTCTTCTTGCTTTCAATTTTTTTCTGGTGTCAACATAGAACAACAGGAGTGTCGTGTTAAATTTTGGAATTTTTTGGGGGTCGTTTGGACATTTTTATGCAAGAGTCAATAGTGAATCAAGCTGAAAACTTGCTAGCAAAATATCCGATGCACAAGCTACCCTAGTGAATCAAATGGACGCAAAGCCAATTTCTTTAGAAGATAAAAATGATGAAGATCTTAAAATGATTGGTGTTTCTTCTATTGATTCCTTGTTTAGTAAGATTAAAATTGATGATAAAGGGACTGAAGGAGAGTCAACTTTAGCTAGAGGGTGTCCCGATGATTTGAAGGGTGAAAATCTTGATGAGAAATTGATAAAAGTGGGTTTCAAAAGTTCAAAACTTTAACTAGTGATGTGCCCACTCTTTTGGATTACGAAGACTTTAATCATGATAGTTGCTCTTTGATTGAATGTATTTCTTTGTTGCAATACATGATAAATTCACCCCATGCTTATGAACAAAATAAAGCTTTTACTAAACATATTGTGGATGCCATGATGAATGCTTTAGAAGAAAAGTTGGAATTAAAGATTTCAATTCCTAGAAAATTACATGATGAATGGGAACCTAATATTAAAGTCATGATTAAAATTATGAGCGCTTTGCATTATGTGATTTGGGTGCTAGTGTTTCCACAATTCCGAAATCTCTTTGTGATACCGACATTGAAGAATGTTCTCTTAATTTGCACTTGGCGGATTCTACTATTAAAAAACCTTTGGGAGGAATTAATGATGTTCTTATTCTTGCAAATAGGAATTATGTACCCATAGACTTTATTGTTCTTGATATTGATTGCAATCCATCTTGTCCTATCATACTTGGTAGACCGTTTTTACGCACTATAGGTGCCATGATTGATATGAAAGAAGGGAATACTAAATTTCAATTTCCACTAAGAAAGGGTATGGAACACTTCCCTAGAACAAGAATTAAGCCACCATATGAATCAATCATGAGGGCAACCTATGGGGCAAAAACTAAAGATGACAATATTTGAATATGTGCATTATGCCTAGCTAGGGGCATAAAATGATGGCGCTAGTTGGGAGGCAACCCAATAACATTTATTTTTTGCCTTTTTTTGTTTTGAGTGTTTGCACAATTATGTTAATGTTATGATTGTGTTTTTATGTTTTAATTAGTGTTTGTGCCAAGTAAAGCCTTTGGGATCTTGTTGAAAATAGAAACTTTTGCGCCCAGTAGTAGAATTGTTAAAAATCACAGAAGCGTGATAAAATTCTAATTTTTTACACAATATTGGTATACAAATTGCCTACGTTTTCCTAATTTTTCATAATTTTTGGAGTTACAGAAGATGGATCCATATTACTACAGGCTGTTCTGTTTTTGACAGATTCTGTTTTCGTTGCATTGTGTGCTTATTTTGATGAATCCATGGATTGTATTGAAGGGTATAAGCCATGGAAAAGTTGGAATACAGTGGATATAATGCAATAATAAAATATGAATGGGTTTGCAACAATACTTAGAGTAGTGATTTGCTTTATTATACTAACGGATCTCACGAAGGTTTTGTTAAGTTTTGTGTGATTAAAGTTTTCAAGTTTTGGGTGAGATCATGATGGATGAAGGAATAAGGAGTGAAAAGAGCCTAACCTTGGGGATGCCCATGCCACCCCAAGTTAATATTCATGGAGAACCAAGCAACTAGCTTGGGGATGCCCCGGAAGGCATCCCCTCTTTCTTCTAATGACCATCGGTAATTTTAGTTGGAGCTATATTTTTATTCGTCACATATCATGAGTTTTGCTTGGAGCGTCTTGTATTATATGAGTTTTTGCTTCTTTTGGTTTTTAGTTTCTCTAATCTATCCTTGCTAGACACACCTATTTAAGAGAGCCAATATTATGCTATGATTTGTTAGAATTCCTTTATGTGCTCCACTTACATTTTTTTTGAGCTACGGAATTGCTCTAGTGCTTCACTTATATCTTTTTTGAGCATGGTGTGATTTAACACTTTTGGAGAAATACTCTCAAGTTTCACTTAGATTTATTTGAGAGTTAGTAAATTCTTGAAGAAATTCTCTCATGCTTCACTTATATTATTTTGAGAGATGAAAATTTTTATGCTCATGTTCTTCACTTAAATTTGTTTGAGCTTATCAAAAAGCAATTGCAATATATGAAATTAGTCCCAAAGTGATAGATATTCAAGAGGGATATAATAAAACTTTAATGAATGATCATTGGACAAAATAAGCTTGATTCCTTGTAATAGTTTTGAGATATGATGATAGTAATATGTGAGTCATGTTGGTGAGTAATTATGCTTTAGTAAGAATATTGGTGTTAAGGTTTGTGATTTGCTATGCAAGTACGAAAGTCAATAGTTATGCAATGAAATTACATCCTACTTGTGGTGCATTATTCGGTGTTAGTTATGTTTAATGCTTATTTATGTGAATTTTCGTTTCTTGGTTGGTTGCTTCTCAATCTATTTGCTAGCCTTAATTTGTACTAAGTACAAATACTACTTGTGCATCCAAAATCCTTAAAAAATACTTTTTCCATATGAGTTCACCATACCTACCTATATGCGGTATTTCTGTGTCGTTCTAAGAAAATTTGTATGTGCCTACTACTTCTTGAGCTTGCGTTGGTTTTTCCCTTGAAGAGGAAAGGGTGATGCAGCATAGTAGAGATAAGTATTTCCCTCAGTTAAGAACCAAGGTATCAATCCAGTAGGAGAAACGCGCAAGTCCCCAATAGATGCACCTACACAAACAATTAAACACTTGCACCCAACGCGATAAAGGGGTTGTCAATCCCTTCATGGCCACTTGCAAAGGTGAGATTTGATAGAGATAGATGTAAAAGATTACTAAAACATAAAAGTAAATAAATTGCAACAAGGTATTTTTGGTATATAGATCTGACAATATATGAAGGAAAATAGACCCGGGGGCCATAGGTTTCACTAGAGGCTTCTCTCTTGAAGGCAAATAATACGGTGGGTGAACAAATTACTGTCAAGTAATTGATAGAAAAGCGCAAAGTTATGATGATATCCAAGGCAATGATTATGCATATAGGCATCATGTCCGTGTCAAGTAGACCGACTCCTGCCTGCATCTACTACTATTACTCCACACATCAACCACTATCCAGCATGCACTACAAAAAAAAGACACATCCGTGACATTTTGGGCCGAACGGATTTTTTCCCTGTCATGCTTATGACACTTCTATGACAATAATTGTGACAAAACCTGTTATCATCATAGATGTGGTGGGCTCCTACTTCTATGACAAAAAGTCATGATAGAAAATGGGTTTTTCGTCCTGGGCGGGCCGGAGACGCAGCTGCATGACAATCTTTGGGCCGTCCATGACGGAAAAACCCGTGGTAGAAGTGAGGGCGAGGAAAATATAGGGGAGTTCCCGGTTACGGTGGGTGGTCAGGGACGAGCGATGCACGGAGGTTTGCGCCTTTCTCTCGTACACGTATGCGCGTGTGTGTGAGGCGTTGCACTCTAACTGAACCCGAGTGAGGCGTTGGGCTCTAACTGAACCCGAGCGATTGCACTAGCTACGTTACTGAACCCCGATTGATCCCTTGTTGTTAACTGAACCCGAGTGATTCCTTCGCTACTGCTGCTAAATTAAGCCGATCGATGCTGCCTCTTGATGAACAGTGAGCGTTTTTGGGGGTTTGGATGAACAGTTCCTAGTGGGGGGCTGGATGAACAGGACCCCGTGGTAGAAGAGGCTGTTGCCGCTGGGTGAACAGGACCCCGATCGAGCCGGTTGGGGGTGGATGAACAGGACCCCGTGGAGGGCTGGTTGAATAGTAGCCGATGGAGGGCTGGATGAATAGTAGCCCATGGTGGGGTGGTTGAACAGAACCCCGTGGAGAGGGCTGGTTGAACAGTAGCCGGTGGAGGAGCGGTGGTGGCTGGATGAACAAGAGCCCATGGATGAACAGTCGCAGGTGGAGGCTAGAGGAGGTCGACGGTGGATGAACAGTAGCCCGTGGAGGCTAGAGGAGGTTGGCGGTGGAGATTAACAGTATCTCGTGGAGTCCCATTTTGTAGTACGCCACACCCCTGGCAATGAACAGGACCCCCCTTTCGACCGTAGCGCTCGAACACAAGTCTGTTTCCTCTGTTTTGCGGTACGCCACACCCCTCCCGATCAACAAGACCCCGTTTCGACCGTAGGAGGTCCAAGAGAAGTCCGTTTCCTCCGTTTTGCGGTACGCCAGACCCCTGCCGATGAACAGGATCCCGTTTCGACCGTGGCCGGTCGAACACAAGGCCGTTTCCTCCGTTCTGCGGTACGCTAGGCCTCGTTTCGATCGGTTGTTCCATACAAGCCAGTTGGCTCCCGATGAACATGACGACGAGCAGTTTCTCTGTTCCGACCCAAGCATGTACACGAGCCATGGCTGTACGTATGCACGAGTAGGCATTCAAGACCCCGCCCATATGTACGTACGTGGCCGTATTTACTTTCTTGCACCCTGGACGATGTACGTACGGGTACATGATATTAACGGGACTGTGTGACATGCTACATGCGAGCCTCCACTACGACATGTGCGAGCCTCTACTACGACACGTGCCCTTCCTTACATGGCCACGGTTCATCGCTGTAGCCTGCACACAAACTGATCGACCAGTATGTATGTACACGTTCGCGACCAGAATGACAACGCTACGTACGCTTCGACCAGGTGGGTCCCGACTGTCAAGCACTTACTTGCGTGCGAAGATGTGGCTGGTGGGTCCCAGCAGTCAGGGGGGAACATTTTTTTGCCCGTAATATGGACGCACTTCCTTTCGTGCGAAGATGTAGCTGGTGGGTCCCAGCAGTCAGGGGGAAACGTTTTTTCACGAAATACGGTGGCCCGTCTGGTGGGTCCCTGCTGTCAGGTGGAGGAGTCATTATTTTTCGCGTAATAAGGAGGCACTTCCTTGCTTTGGCCGTGGACCCAGCTGTCAGCCTCTCCATGTACAGTACTCTTCCAATGGAAGTCGTTCGTTGACCACATTGACCACACCGCGCCGAGAGCACCAAGGCGGTGGACGACGGCGTGGCCTAGGAAGGGGACGACGTGGAGCCGGGGAAGACGCGATAGTGGATGCCCACGCGGAGAGGAGTACGAGGGTTCACTAGTTCGGCTGCGGTGTGAGGCTGCCGTCGCTGGAGGGCCTGGCCAGCGGTGGGAGTAGTAGGGGGCGGTGAGGCCTCAGCGGCAGCACAACTGGCCACTGGAGGCAGGAGCAGGCGGTCTCGCCAGCGCTGGTGCAAGAAGAGCAGCGATTGAAGAAGCAGCAGGACCGTTCAATTCAAATCCAACGGTCACTGCTGCTAGAATCATTTGTTGACTAAGTTGACAAAGCCCTGTGTACGCGTCAACTTAGTAGGCCCACAGGTCAGCCTCCGAACCGGTGCGCCCTAGATGTCAGTGGGTGGAATCATTTTTTTCACGTAATAAGGAGGCAGTTGATTGCGTGCGGCCAGGCCAGCGGAGGGAGTAGGGTGCGCCGGTGAAGCCTGCGTGGCATCACAACGGGCCACAAGAGGAGGGAGCAGGTAGTCCCATCGGCGCTTGTTTAGGCGGCTGGAGCAGGAAGATCAGAGATTAAAGAAGCACGTCAGCCGTTGGATGGACATCCACCAGTCACTGTTGCTAGAATCGTGTGTTGACTGACAAAGCCTTGCATAAACAAGCCAACCTCGAAATCTGTGGCGTGTACATCCCATTTGCTATTATTTTTATAATTTTACTCATTTTCTAATTCATATGGAATTTATTGCAGCCTATTTTCCATTTTTAGAATTGTTGCCCTCTAGTTAGTACCAGGGTTAAAATTGAACTAAAAATGTGCGAAATTTTGAAAAATCGCAAATTTTTGCTGGGGAACAAAATATTCTTAATCCAAAAATTAGTAGCCATACTAAAACAAATTTAAAAATAAATTAGTACTATGTCATGTTAAAATCCAATGAAATATAAAATATCAGTGAAGAACAAAAACAAAAAAAACTAATTTCCCTTTTGCTATAATGTTTTGGAATTTTCAACCCCTTTGATATTACTTTTAACAGATACTGACCATACTCTTTGGCCAGGCCAGAATGCATCCCTCCTCGTCTTGAAAGATTTGCAGCCCAGTAAGTCGGAGAAAACAAATAGGCCTAGCTTGGGTATTCTTCAAAAAGAAATTGTGGGCTACCTATTTTCCCAAAGAAAAAACTGC
Organism: Triticum aestivum; assembly: GCF_018294505.1. NCBI lineage: Eukaryota > Viridiplantae > Streptophyta > Magnoliopsida > Poales > Poaceae > Triticum > Triticum aestivum. The sequence continues at coordinate 302,606,835 of NC_057802.1, read as the reverse complement.
TGGGCTGGTCATGTTGTTAGACGGGCCACAGAGACCGCACAACCCAGTTTATAGCCTGCTCCTCTGAACAAATCCTCAAAAAAAGTTGTGCAATTCTGTCGTTAATTGACTATACGTTGAAAATGATCTAAGTAGTAAAAGAGGCGCTTTCTTGTGTTCGGGAGTGGACCTGGTGGGTTCGTACTGTCATACTCACAACTACAGTCCTCTCCCGATCCACTATGTTGACAGGGCTGGACGGCGGCACCGCAGCGAGTGCACCAAGGCAGAGAATAAAGTGTTGTCACCAATGTGCTGGGCTGGGTTGGACATTCTTATTGAAAAATAAAAATGGACCGGAACTATTTACGACGTTGACTACGATTTGCATGGGTCCGCTGGTTGCAGGAAGAAAATGGTGGGAGAAATAATACTAGCTGCTATCTTTGCCTATGAATAATATCAACCGAATGTAACAACGCTATCATAGGAAATAACATCCTCCTGTTAAATCGTGAATTTAAAGAACTGGTGCATCAACATTTAGCTTTATTTATTTATTTACTTATTTATGTTTAGGGGACCATGAGCATGTACCTAGGCCGGATTCATGTGAGAGCCTCCCTTCGAGTTAATTATGGGATCCTCTATTGGGCCTTCATTAGTGGGCTGCATGTTATCAACAAGTGGAAAATGTGTTCCGTACCAAAAATAGTATGCTCTACGTACGGTACGGGGTACTAAAGGATCGGACCGTGCAACACCTTCCAAACCATTGTGTTTGTCGTTCTAACAACCCATTTATTCAACCAACAGACGAAATATACTACTGATTGTACATTGAAAACAGCAGCAGCAACAACCAGGGCTGGGGGTGTAACAGAAGCAGTAAGCAGGCTAGAAGAGTAAAGACGCATCTCTCTCTTCCAAACCAAACATCAGCCATCATTACAAAAGGGCTACCAAAAGAACAAGTGTATGCATCAAACTAAATAAAGATCCTACTACACCAAGTGTACACATCTAACTAACTGGCTCAGTTAGACGTTACTATTTATTAAGCTGTGGAGATTCGCTGACGGCTTGAACCAGATGGGTGCCTTACAGGGGAAACTCCGGCCAGCAGGTCGAAGTCTGATACTTGCGACCCTCCCTCCTACTTTTGGCTGCAGAGCGGGGCGGCACATATCAGGGCATGGTGCATGCAGAGACAGATGGCATGCAGTGTATACACAGTTTTGCCTGATGAACGAAACCGCGCTGCCATCATGATCCTTGCCGTCGGTTATCTCCTGGTTAATTGGATAAATCAGTTCGAGAAACAAAGAGCGTGTACCAAGGCTATTTACCAGCCTCCAGTCAAAAATTCCTGAAGGCCCAGAGAAGCTGGGATCCTACTGAAAGACCTTGCAGTGACTGTGATTGTATTCCGTGAAACAACACGTCCGGTATGTGCGAACGATCGCACGATCATCAATCGTTCGCCGTCATCTGATCGAGCCAGGAACCACCTGCAACTGCCACGTCGCTTTTCTTTGAAAGGTTCTCGGATTAGGAAGGGTAGGGACACCAGGCGGCCTACAACATCATATCAAGTTGGAGTCAAATAAAAAAGGGCTCTTAATGTAGTCAATCTTAAGAACAACATGTTATGAGCATGAATATTTTTTCAGTAAACGTTGACAGTAATATAAGTAAGCCATCATGATATCATAGGAAAGTAACATACTACTGTAACAGCCGTTTGTAGCGATGACTGGAGTAGGCCAGCAATACGTCCAGCCATAGAAGGAGTCGACAACGTATATGAAGCCCTTGTGTTCAATGGCATCAGAGAACCATGGAGGATGTATGATCCTGCGATGGACGTGCAAATTTATCCACTTACCGCAGTGACCTGTCAGATAGGCAAGACCGCGGTTGAAGAACGCAATTAGCCTGAAGTCTTTATAATTTGCAGATCTTGTGGGCACTTGGCAGATTACAACCTTGAGCAAATCAAACTTGGTATCATATTGGCTACTGTAAGATTCAGAGTATTCTGGGCCACCGTGCCAAAGCAGTGCAGTGTTAATCAAAGGAAGGGGGATCAATCGCCGGGTGTAGACCTCCACGAGCATCCAGCTGCCGCGACCGTCAACGAGCACCATCCAAGACGTGTTCATGCCGACCCAGTACATACCGTTAATGTAGTTGACGGTGACGGGGATTGGATCGCAGTCAAGGGGGTTGATGCTCGCCACCCTATGATCGTTATGCTACGTGACACGCTGTTTCTGAAGATCAGGCGGCATCAGCAAGCAAGGAGCTGGCTTAAAAAGCTCCGGCCTGAGGGCTTTGAGTAAATAGTACAACCCCAAGGAGCACGCGGCGAGCGGCATGGTGCTGAGATTGTCCACACGCAAAACAATGAGCTTGATTACCTCTGTGGGGAGCGAATTCCAGCCACTCTTTCGGCGGACGCTACTCGGTTCTGCCATTGTTAGTGCTTGGGTTTCGGAAGAGGGGGGAGGCGCCTTAGCGGGTATGGAAGATTGGACGATTATGTGCGGACAAAGATGGAGAAGTGAATATGTGGCAGGAAGTGGACAGATGATGATGACTACAACACGCCGCTTGACTTATGAGACACATACCAGCAGCGTAGGGTCATATCGATGCCAGACAACTTGCTTGAGTGATCACAGTACTAGTACTCCCTACAGTACCTACTACTATGCCCTAACTTGCTTGAGTAGAGTAGTAGTGGAGTAGGACTCTGCTCTACTACTAGCACGGGAGGATTAGTATATTCTAATCTAAAATAGTTACAAACTTCAATGCCCGAGCGTGGAACGACTACGAACCGCCATCGGTACTAACTCCAATCCCCAGCAAATGTTCGCTGGCAGACATGGCAGTTGCAAACGCCCGCGGCGCAGTTACCGTACGTGTGTAAGGGTGGCGGTTTTGTCAAATACTATGGCTTAAAAGCAGGCCGCCATCGGATGGAAATATGCCGGTTACGTGGCATTCGCTAGGATTGAGCTCGTGGCAAACAATCGCCAGATATCATTACTAAAAAAGGTTAAAACACCCGGGGCTATTGTCGGTGTCAAAACCGGCAGATCTCAGGTAGGGGGTCCCAAACTGTGCGTCTAAGGCGGATGGTAACAGGAGGCGGGGGACACAACGTTTACTCAGGTTCGGGCCCTCTCGACGGAGGTAATACCCTACTTCCTACTTGATTGATCTTGATGATATGAGTATTACAAGAGTTGATCTACGACGAGATCGTAGAGGCCAAACCCTAGAAGCTAGCCTATGATTATGATTGTTGTTGTCCTACGGACTAAACCCTTCGGTTTATATAGACACCGGAGGGGGCTAGGGTTACACAGAGTCGGTTACAAGGGAGGAGATCTACATATCTGAATTTCCAAGCTTGCCTTCCACGTAAAGGAGAGTCCCACCCGGACACGGGGCAAAGTCTTCAATCTTGTATCTTCATAGTCCAACAGTCCGGCCAAAGTATATAGTCCGGCTGTCCGAGGACCCCCTAATCCAGGACTCCCTCAGTAGCCCCTGAACCAGGCTTCAATGACGATGAGTCCGGCGCATAGATTGTGTTCGGCATTGCAAGGCGGGTTCCTCCTCCGAATACTCCATAGAAGATTTTGAACACAAGGATCGTGTCCGGCTCTGCAAAACAAATTCCACATACCACCATAGAGAGTATATTATTCCACAAATCTGATCTGCTGACAACTTTTCATAACGTGACATCCTGCTGTGGTCTGGTCATTACGAACCATTTTTTCCAGCCTGCCACTGCACGTGTTGTGAGGCAGTTTTATTGGCACGTCTTGTCGAAGCAGAGATCGTGTTCCTCTTATCACAGGATTCTCATCAATACGGGTGGGGGTAACCCAATCGTGCTTGTTAGTATGACTCCTCGATTTTAGGCAAGTTCCAAACGGCCACGCGGAGGACGCTTGATATTCGCCCTTTTTATAAAGGGACCAAGGCCTATCCTTTTCTTCTCGCGTTCGATCTTTCCCTTCCCCCACCTCGAGTTCCAACACCCAAGGCTCAGGCTAAGTGCTTCGGACCTTCAATCATGTTCGGATCCAACCTTCAAGGCCGGTGGATGACCTCCTCTGTCACAGAGGAGGACATCAAGAAGCTAAGAGAAGCCAGGTATCTGACCGCCGAAATCTCGCACAGGCTGCCTGCTCAAGGGCAGGTCATCCCCACTCCCGAACCCAACGAGAGTGTCGTATTTGTTTCCCACTTCCTCCGAGGGCTAGGCTTTAGTCCTGACCCCTTTGTTAGAGGGCTTATGTTCTATTACGGGCTCGATTTCCACGATCTAGCCCCAGATTCCATCCTTCACATCTCGTCGTTTATCGTCGTGTGTGAGGCCTTCCTCTGCATCACCCCACATTTCGGCTTATGGCTCAAGACCTTCAATGTGAAGCCGAAGATGATCGATGGGCGACACGCAGAATGCGGAGGTGCCATAATAAGCAAAGGCGCCGATGCTCCATGGCCAAAGGGTTCCTTCCCGGAGATGTCCAACTTATGGCAGCGGGAGTGGTTTTACATCACAGCTCCCCGAAGTACTAAGTGGGTAGCTGCCCCCGCCTTCCGTTCGCCCCCCCCCCGCCACAACTGGCGTCATGGGTCAACAAGGGGCTGGACTGGGGGCCAGCTAATGACGTGCCGACATTGCAAAGTGGCATCCGAGATCTCCTCAAGAGAGATGTCAGTCTTGTCAAGGTAATGCAAGTTATGCTAGTTCGTCGGGTCCTGCCATGCCAACGTCGATCTCTCCGTATGTGGGAGTTCAGCCCGGAAGGACCGCGAACTATTCAGCAATTCTTTGGCGTGACGCTCGAAGAGATGTATGGATTGTTCTTCGGATCACGAATAAAGTGTCCAGACACCACCGAGGATGCGGGTCTCAACTGCAACCGTCCAGATACCCACGTAAGTAATTCTGCGGCCGAACATGCTGTCTTTTTATTTGTCACAACATCATTCTGAAAAAATCGCTCTTGGCCAGGACTGGATAAGAAAGGCGAAGATGATCAGGTGTTCGGCCCCCCTTCCCGAAGGCTCACCGGATCCTGTACTAGCCAGGATGCTTGAGCACGCACCTTATCAAGTGCCATCAGGGGAAGATAAAGGGAGGAATAAAGAAGCCGAAAGCGGGCCTCACGCATTACTCATCCAAACCGGGGGAATTAGTGTCTCCGCGAAGGAGGATAATCGGGGAGAAGAATCTAGAATCCCCTCTCCCCAAGGAAGGAAAAGGACCGCCTCTGAAGACTTGGAAACGAGGGTTTCCAAACGAGGGAAGAAACCTTCGCCAGGGGGCCCTGCCCCGGAGGGCATCCTTACCGCACAGTGCCCGCAAGGGGGTCAGCCCTCCACCGAGCTGTAAGTGAACAAGAGTACTTTTGGTAAATATATCCTGCTTTATCTCCGAGGACAATAACCGAGACGTATGTCTTGCAGTCCGGATCGTAGCCCTTCTCGACAGAGTTCGTCTTCGGGGGATCTTCTTCCGGAGATGATGGAGAGCGAAACGCCTCCCCCTGTCTCCCCGCCTCATGGGGCGGACGACCCTGAGGTGTCGTCACGGAGGATTTCTCCTGATCCGCCAAGGCCACAAGGTAACCCTTCGGCCACCCGAAGTCCGGAGTATTCGGCTCCTAAGGAGAGCAACAGAAAGAGTCCGGGACTGTCCGGTGCACAACCGGATGCACAGATGGGTCTTCTGGAGCAAGCGGCTATCTCAGAGGCGCATCGTATTTAATGGGTACGGTGGTTGAGAGGATTTCATCCGCCAAAAGTGGGTTGCATGAAGCTTTTACGAGCCTGCTAAGAGGCTTTGAGGTACGCAAAGTAATATATATATTTTTGACAGTACCGCACACGCTAGGTGTGCCCTATACAGATAGTAGCCCCTGAGACTCTGGTTGCTGTCCAGAGGCGGCAAACAGAGGATCATAGTCCCAGGTAATGATCATGCTGCTTTCATGTGCAGGCGGCTGAGGGTCCAGTGGCTGGCCGGACTGTGAGTTTGCCGAACTGAGGCGGCAGCTTGATGCGGCAGATGCCGACATCGCGCTTGTGAACAAGCGGCTTGACGAGGCACAGGGTATGTATTTTCGGGTGGTCAACAGATATTAAGAGGAGCATGATGCTAGTATCTATAATATGCTGTGACTGCAGATGGAGCTGCCGCCGTGGAGACCCTTCGGGCGGAACTTGCCCGAGCCAAGGAACAAGCCAGGAGAAGTGATGCGGCCGCCCTAAAGGCGGCCGAAGAGTTAAGAGCCGAACAGGCTGCTCATCGCCAGAGCGAAGATAAAATTGACAAGATGGTTGTTGAGCTGAAAGACACCACCGGCCGGTATGAGCTTCTTGAAAAGGAAAGCCAAGCGAAAGCGGCTGACCTGAAGAAAGCCATGGAAGCAGCCAAGGAAACCCGCTCTAAAATCAGAGCGGCGAAGGAGGAGCTCCGTCAAGCCGGAGATATCACGGCTGGGAAGCCCTTTTTGTTGCGGACGAAGTTCGGAGATCCGAAGTATGCCCCTCTGGATAATTACGGAGTGCTGCAGACACGTACTTGGACTTGGCAATGAGTGCTGCTGATGCGACTGAGTTTTTCAAAGATCAGAAAGATCATGAAGTGAAAGGTTGTTCTGGTCGCAGTTCAGTGCTCCAACGCGTCCGCTGCTGTTAAATGAACAAATGGCCGAGTGGGCCGAGCTCCATAGGTTGTCCGGACTTGCCATGAGGTCTGTCGTGGATCATCTTTGGCCGAAGGGACCAAGGCCGAATAGTTATTTTGGTTTAGTGCAACGATTCCTTGGTGTTGTGCCGCATATCGACGCTGTAAAGAGGTCGGCATGCATAGAGGGTGCGCGGATGGCTCTTGCCCGTGTTAAGACATACTGGGCAGAGATGGAGGCCACCGCTATTGCAACCCGGGGTCCGGCCGTAGGCCAGGTCTCGGCCGAGCACTATTTTGAAGAAGTCCTAGAAGGCGCTCGTTTAATAGAGGCTCAGTGCTCGAAGAGTATCATGTTTGAGTGACATGTGTCCGAATTGTAAAAACAATGCTATTTGGATTATAAAGGCTATGTTTATACTTTTGCCTGAAAGTATTATGATGCCTCATGTGCGGCCGTTTATGTATGTATATAACCTGAAAGTTTGCAGTCGTCGGCTTCAGCCCCCACGCATATAATGCGGGGGTGTTTAGAAAAGCGCGTATTCACACTTGATCCAACGTCTTGGTCCATTAAGGAGGTGATAGCGCGGCGAACAAGGCAATCGGACTATATAGCTTTAACACTTTCACTTAGCCATAGGAGTTTGACGGTGGGGCTACTATATAGCCCCTGGTACTTCCGCGCTCATCCGAATACGGTGCGCGTACATACATGACCGGGAAACCGGTCCTTCGTTAATGCGGAGGAATCGCGAAGATTCCGCTGAGTCATCGAGTGGTTGACCAGTCTCGCGCTTTATCATGACAGTCAGTTTTCGGCTTTCTCTACTGAGGTGCTCATCCAGATGAACCAGGGCACAATCGCAGTAGTTCTCCCGGTGCCACCTTAGCCGATAGAGCGGAACGTAAGGTAGCAAAACACGGGAGCCGGGCAAACCCAACTATTGACCAAAGACATGATTCGGAGCTGATGCATATAAGGCCAAACTCGCGACGCCGAACACTCCCTAAGGTATTCGGACTTTACAACATATACTGGGCTGAGTAACGCCCTCGATAATGAGCCCTGAATTTCCAGGTACGTGCATTAGTCTGACGTGACGAAATGCCAATAACGCCAGCATCCCTCTCGGTTGTGTTGAGTATCCGGAGGGTGTGAAGCAACAAGAGACAGTAAAAAAGGTTTACACAGGGTCTTAATCTAAAAAGAAACCTTTGAGCGGGGCCCTGCTGCACGTCTGCGCCTGTGTCTCCGTTGTGCCGTATCCTGGAAGGGTGTAGCACGATGATCATCTGTAAAAGAGAAAAACCCAGGTGAAAGTCTTCGTGCGAAAAATTGGTTATTCTTAATGAACCATTAAAATGCAATCTAAATAGGGTCAAGCCGAACTGTAGCCCTTTTTACATGCGGGAAGCCCCTAGCACCACCTATGGGGGTATATCCATCGACCCAATCTCAGGTTTATCTGAGCTGTTACAGCTAGTGGTGCGCCGGACTCGTCTAACCGTGTCCGCGGTCTTGACGACCGATCATTTATTCTGGTTGGAGAGGCCGTTCAGTGTTCGGCTGCTAGAGCCGCCACATATTCCTCCGCACGTAAGGAACGCTCTGTGTTTCCGCTAACTATGATGATGCCACGTGGACCGGGCATCTTAAGCTTAAGATAAGCGTAATGCGGTACTGCATTAAAACGAGCGAAGGCCGTTCTTCCGAGTAGTGCGTGATAGCCGCTTCGGAATGGAGCGATGTCGAAGGTTAATTCTTCGCTTCGGAAGTTGTCGGGAGAACCGAATACAACCTCTAGTACTAGAGAGCCCGTGCAGCGGGCCTCTGGGCCTGGTATTACTCCTTTAAAGGTAGTATTGCTTTGGCTGATTCTTGTCGGGTCTATCCCCATTTTGCGGACGGTGTCCTGATATATCAGATTAAGACTACTGCCGCCGTCCATAAGGACTCGGGTGAGATGGTATCCGTCAATTATTGGGTCTAGCACCAAGGCAGCCGATCCTCCGCGCCGGATACTAGTCGGGTGATCCTTGCGATCAAAAGTGATCGGGCAGGCCGACCAAGGGTTGAACTTGGGGGTGACGGGCTCCACGGCGTATACGTCTCGGAGTGCGCGTTTGCGCCTCCTCTTCGGTATGTGAGTTGCGTAAATCATGTTCACTGTTTTGACCTCTGGTGGGAATTTTTTTCTGTCCCCCAGTGTTTGGCTGGCGAGGCTCATCCTCGTCTTCACTTGGTGTCTCCCTCCCCTTGTGTTCGGCGTTTAGCTAGCCGGCCTGCTTGAAGACCCAGCATTCTCTGTTGATATGATTTGCAGGTTTGTCGGAGGTAACATGAATTTGACATAATCTGTCTAGAATCTTGTTTAGGCTGGACGGTCCATCTCTGCTGCCTTTAAATGGCTTCTTCTGTTGACCGGGTCGAGAGCCCCTGAATCCGGCGTTTACTGCCGTGTTGTCTGGGCTGTCTTCATTGTTTTGACACTTGCTTTTATTGCGTCGCGGTTTCCCATTGCCATCCCTGATTTCGGATGTGCCTGGGTTGCTGGTGCCGCTACGGGCCAGCCAACTGTCTTCGCCCGCGCAAAATCGGGTCATAAGGCTTGTTAGGGCTGCCATTGTCCTCGGTTTTTCCTGCCCGAGGTGTCTGGTGAGCCATTCGTCCTGGACGTTGTGTTTGAAAGCCGCTAAGGCTTCGGCATCCGGGCAGTCGACGATTTGATTCTTCTTAGTGAGAAATCTGTTCCAAAGCTTTCGGGCTAACTCTCCGGGCTGTTGAATTATATGACTTAAATCGTCTGCATCCGGAGGTCGGACATAGGTCCCTTGAAAATTAGCCCTAAAAGCATCCTCAAGCTCTTCCCAACTTCCAATTGAGTTTTCGGGGAGGCTTTTCAACCAGTGTCGAGCTGGTCCTTTCAACTTGAGGGGCAGGTATTTGATGGAGTGGAGATCATCTCCGCGAGCCATGTTGATGTGAAGGATAAAGTCCTCAATCCAGACCCCAGGGTCTGTCGTTCCGTCGTATGCCTCTATGTTCACGGGTTTGAATCCCTCTGGAAATTCATGGTCCAGCACCTCATTGGTGAAGCATAGGGGGTGCGCGGCACCCCTGTATTTGGATGTGTCATGGCATTCTTCTGACGGTTGTAGTGTTTGGTTTTGATTCCGAGCTGTTATTCGGTCAGTATAGTCGTTTGGGCGGCCATGATTCTGTGCCGGAGCGCGCTTCCTAGATCCGTAGATGGACCTGGCCATACCGTCTTTTTTGTGCAGGTCCTCACGTAAATCGTGTGCTGACTTGTGTGCGACATCGTTAGCCGCCCTGTCGCGGCCACGGGGTGGTCGATCCGGCTGGTCGGCCGTTTTATTTTTCGGCTGAATGGGCTCTAAAGCCTCGTCGTCGAATTCAGGCAGCAGCTTGCGCTTTGGATAGCTCTTTGTGTGGCGACTGCCACCGTACTTTTCTTCAGTCTCAAGCACTTTGTTCCATCTGCTGTTGAGCGTATTCTGCGCAGCCTTAAGCCTTTGCTTCTGCTTCTTCAGGCTCCTCGCGGTGGCAATAAGCCTTCTATGGAGGTTCTCTTGTTCCAAGTGCCTTTCCGGGATGATGTGTGCATCGTCGTCCGGACTGTTCTCCTCTCCGGAGACAGGTTGATGAGTTTTACCCTCAGCGTCGCTGTGATCGGACAGCGGCTCCGTACTATGTTCCCGTCCGCTGGCTCATCCTGCTCCATCGCTGGGTCCATGTGGTCGTCGTTTCCTTTGGAGTCGACCGGGGTATTATTCTTTCTTGCGCTGTTATCGCTGTTTTTGCTGAGGCGGGATTTGGAGCGGCGCCTACGTCGTCGCTTTGGTTGCTTCTCGAGGGGATTATCCTTCGCTGCATCCTTCCATTCCTCGTCGTTGTTTTCTTTGGTTGTATCCACCATGTATATATCATATGATGAAGTGGCTGTCCAGCGCCCTGTGGGCGGTGGTTCCTGTTCCTCTCCTGCATCATCGTCCATACCGTTGATGTCTTCGGAGTCGAAATCAAGCATGTCGGTTAAATCGTCGACAGTGGCTATTAAGTGGGTGGTGGGTGGGGAACGAATTTCTTTGTCGTCTGCTTCCCACTCGAGCCGGACATAGTTCGGCCGAGGGTCTCCTGACAAGGAGAGAGACCTTAATGAATCTAGCACGTCGCCCAAGGGAGAGTGCTGGAAAATATCCGTGGAGGTAAACTCCATGATCGGTGCCCAATCAGATTCAATAGGCATAGACGCAAGCGGTTCGGAGCCTGTGGCCGGGGACGAATCCAAGGGTTCGATGACACAGGTCTCGTAGGGGGTGAAGTCAGTATTCGGCTCTATCGCCGCTGAGTGTGTGGCCTCCGTGGCGGGGTCCATCCATCCGTCCTCGGATGGCACGATCTGCTCCGGATTGAGGGCCGGAGTAGCCGCAGGTGTGATCTCCCGAACACCGTCCGACGGTAGAGCTAAGTCGTGCTCGTCGTGACTGTGCGGCGCACCTGACATGGGCTCAAGTCCGTCGAAGATCAAGTCTCCGCGGATGTCGGCAGTATAGTTTAAGCTTCCAAACCTGACCTGACGACCAGGGGCGTAGCTCTCGATCTGCTCCAGATGGCCAAGCGAGTTGGCCCGTAGTACGAAGCCGCCGAATACGAAGATCTGTCCGGGGAGAAAAACCTCACCCTGGATATCTCGAGAATTTTATCGGAAAATGGTATCTCGACCATTTCATCGAAAAAATGATATCTCGAGAAAGATGATAGATAAGGTGAGGAGGAGTGGGGCGTGGTGGTGACTGGTGGTCGGACTGGGCGGAGGCATGGGGATGGACGGCGCCCGTAATGACCACCATGCCAGATTGTTCCAGAGACTTCCTTTTTTAATTGATCAACAATGAGGTTGTGGGAGATAAGGATGAAAGGGGCAAGGCCTTATTTGTAAATGTGGAGAGAGGTGTGGGTATCTTCTGTAAAATTGTCATAGTTTGCTTTCTATCCGTTAGATATAGATCGGACGGTCTATACTATAAGATGGCAAGCACACCATCATCACCAGCTCAGTTCTTTCTCTACTCTTACTCCTATAAAAGACTCAGTTGGTGATGATGGTGTGTCTGCCATCCGCCATTTCTGACCATTAGATCTGCATCTAACGGCTGTGATGTAAGTTGTGGCCTTATGCAACAATTCCCACTTCTCTTCTCCAGTTTACACAAAACCCCTTAGTATCTTGAAACCAATCACATTCCTCCCTTACCTCATAAAACAGCCCAAAGAATATATTTGGCGTGAAACACCAGATATTTTTAGTGATATGTATATCAAAACTAAATTGTTTTCTTTCAAATTTGTGAATATGTATTGTTCTACTTTGGACCCGTTGCAACAGACAGGCTCATTGCTATAAAGGTTTATCTCTTGCATCGTCCGCAACGAACACCTGGTGTACTGGTCCAGGCCGGATGCTCGCAGCGCGATGACCTGAGTTCGAATTCTGTCCTAAACTTTAGCTTTTTATATTTTTTTAATATATAATTCTTTCACTACTGTACTGGGAGTGGAACCCAGAGAGTACTTAGAATAGAATATTAAGGATGGATTTGTTTCTTTTTAACTTTCTGTACGAATCTGTAGCCAGCCTGCAAGTCATGTACACTGTACTGAAAGTGGAACCCATAGAGTACTTAGAATACAAGATTAAGGATGCAATTAACTTTTTATAGAGGGAGAATCATACACGCAATTAACTCAAATGGATTGGACGTGACTCTATTATTCTCCAACGGCAACCGGCAAATTTCCTCCCGTGGGCCGGAGTAGGTTTCTCGGCTTGCATGTGGGTTTAACGGAGGCGTTTTATGGAGGCAAGGAGGCGTGTTCAGCCGGGCATGCAGCGGGCGGTGTAGTACTATTCGATTTGACAGCTACTAGTATATTATGAAAAAGAAAGAAGAGTAGTAGAGATAGAGAGAAGAGTAGAGATAGAGACTAGGGAGGAGCACCATCTACTGCTTCGTGTGCTACTCCTATGCTCCATTCGGCGGCCGCAACGTCCCCTATAGCCACTCCATCCCACGCTCCATTCGGCGGGCGCTGTTGAAATTTGGGGAGCGCACTCTCGCGACTGCTGGCAGCGACGACTTCACCGACGACGACTTCTTCCCCGACCTCGGCAACCTCTTCCTTAACGACATGGGCAACAACCTCAAAACCAATGGTGCTGCTCCCGTTGCACCGTATGTGTATCTCTCCTTCCTGTTCGAAATCGTGGTAGAATTCATGTTTCTAGTCTGTGTCCTAGATTCGATCTATTCATCTACTATGCTAGTCCACGTGATTAGTTTAATCTCTATTGTAGCCGTCGTGATTTATTTTGTGCTTATTCAGACTAAATCTCGTAGTAACTTGCTCATATATTCAACTGGCGCAACGTCCCCTACAGCCACTCCCATTTCATGGACGGCCTGGTCGATGCCTCCAAGGAGCCCTTCGTCTACTGCTATGAGTGCCCGATGTCGTTTTGGGGCTCGCCGGCGGACCTTGTGCATCACCTCACGCAGGCGTCCGACGATCACTACTGGCCCTTGGCGGGGAACATCAAGTACGAGATGTGCTACCCGTTCGCCGTGCCGGAGTCGCTGGAGGATCGCCGCCACCTGCTAGTCTCGGAGGAGGATGGCAGCGTCTTCCTCTTGATCATGGGCACCTGCGAGGCCCGTGCAGGCCACCGCCCCGTCTATGTAGTGTGCGTCAGGGGCGACGCCGTGGACGCTGACACTGACACGAGGCCGATGTATGGGTGCATGCTCACTGTTACTGCCCCTTAGAGGTACGTGGGCACCCACACCCGCTCCATGATGCTGACTAGGACTATGTCGAGCTGGAACCTTCCCGCCGATGTGGACATGGAAGACGCATGGTATGATTCCCCCAACATGGTGCACAGGGACTCCAAGTAGGTTCACCTAGACATATGCATTACCAAGTTAAATGATGATCATTAGTCTTCGCTCAATGTAATCCGCTGTCTAAGCATGTGGAGACTTCTTATTTATATAGTATAGAACCTTCCATGCATGATCTTGCTCTATTAGAGTATCGCGCTTGAATAAAAGTTTATCCATTTATGGTTTAGTCTAGAATCTTCCATGTATGCTTTTGCTCCATTAGCGTTCTCGCTTGCCATTTATGAGATTAACTGAATTTTTTACTACAGTACTGGTGAAAGACTTATGATGAACCATTTCTTACATCTCCTCTGTCCCCTTCCAAATCATCCTGATTTAATCCCTCCGTCTAGGTGTATAAGAGCATGGTTATTACTTAATAGTATAGCCAACTGTTGACTATAAGAAAGTGACATGTCATCTGTAGCCAACATGTATAACAATCGATACTCAAAAACTAATTCTTAAAGATCATTTCTTGCAAAGCACAATAAGTGTTATTTCTTCACAAGTTTTGGATGCAGGTTGAACAGTTGAACGCTTTTGTTTGCAAAAGATACTTTTTTATCTATTTCACCCGGATGTTTGTGAGCTCTAGAGATGAAATAATATCCGAAGAAACCTATCGATACCCGTTACACATGAGATGACCCCCACATCCTTTGTCAAAATAAACAACTCCCCGATCAATGCATTTCACTGTTCCGTGCAACGCACGGGCACCTTACTATAGATTAGTACGACCAAAAATTTAACTAACATTATATATAGTAGGATAAATGCTCATGCATGTCACCTAAAATTATATCATTGAAAACTATGTTCAAATATGAATCCAACGATATAGTTTTTGTTGACATGCGCTGACATTTTGTCAGTTAAATCTTTAGTCAAATTCAATGGGGGACTAATAAACCACGAACAATGTTGTACTAGTGTAGAGGGCGGCGCTGCACGTGAGTCTCACCCCGCTCGTGGTGCGGTAGTAAAGTCGTCATATCACAAAACCCAACCACTCCTAGTAATAAGTGGCCTGGTAAAATAAACGGACAAGCAACCATCACATCCCTCCGTATTTTTTGCATTTCATCTCTCTGCATTTACTTTCTCCGTTTCATATCGCACACTCGATCCCTAGCTACTACTCCTAGTATCCCTAGCTACTACTCCTAGGGCCAGTTCTTTTGGCGGCTTAAAAAATAAGCCGTCTCTTCCCAGCTTTTCCCATAAGACTAGTCACAGTGGAGAGTAACATTAAGGCGCCTCACTATTTATTTAGGCTTCTAAACTACTACTAGTACCTCCGTCCTGGTTTATTCATCACCATTGTAATTTGTGCTAAATTTTGACCAAAGATTTAACTAATAAAATGTTAGTGAATGTGACATGCACAAACATTTCATTAGTTAAATTTATGGTTAAAATTTGACATAGATTACAATGGGGACCAATAAACCAGGACGGAGGTAGTAGTTATGGGATTACAAATCTAGAAGCCTAAAAGAACTGGCCCCTGGTACTCCTAGTAGTAGTACTCAAGTTGGAATTCCAACACGACACAACTTGTTAGGCAAAAAATTCGGTACAGGGTGTAGGAAGCGGTTTAGGAATTTGCATGCCTTCCCGACCAGTGAGATACTCCGTACAAAGTACGATAGAGAAATAACCACAGAGAAGGAAGCTAAAAGTAACAATCAAACAAGCATTTTTGCATTTGTTTTGCATTGAATCGTTTCACAAGCTTGACTAGTGTTGTTTTTCTACTTTTACAAAAATCGCATCGTAATGTTAAAACGTGCATTTGCACGTACATAAGTAGTAGTAGTACTCCCTCCGTCTAGGTGTATAAGTCTTCCCTCGGTCACGGTGCACAACCAAAGATGACTTATTCACCTGGACGGAGGGAGGAGCATAGTCTGCAAGCATATATATAGAGAGAGACGTGTAGTGCGATAGTATATAGTAAAGTTTGTGCTATATGCATGTACTTACAAAATGCGTACGGATACACAAGGTTTCCAAACTTTTCCTTTTATACATACTTAATTAAGGATGCTAATAATTCCCGAACATTCGGTATTTATCATCTGCGTCCCACAACTAACGAGATCGCCTTATGAAACTAAATTATATTCCTAATAAAATCCACGGCGCTCGCAAGAGCACTTGCGGCGCGCCACGAGTGCCCTGGTGCACGGCTGTTTCCCAACGCGCCGACACAACGCCTCTTCCTCAGCCTCGCAACTCGCGAGGTGCTGATTGGCGGCTTGCCGGCGGGCGAGCGCGATATCACCGGTGTGGTGATCCGGCGCCAACAGGTACTCCTCCTCGCTGGAAGCGTGCACCCGGTCCACGTACCGCCAAGCGTAGATGAGGCGCTTGGGCCCGACTGCACTCAGGGCTTTGGCACGGGCGTCCTCCGCCACCCTCACGGCCCTCGCACGAGCCTTCTGCCAAAGAGCCAATTGCCTGACTCTCTCGGACGCGACATAGGCCTGCCAGGCAGCTTGCCCCGCGGTGCGCTTCTCTTCCTCAGCCTTCTTCTCCGCCTCTATTTTGGCATGCTCTGCCGGAGGCAAAGCCTTCCACAAGGCGACATCCATTTTCATTCCAAAGCTCCTCAAGGCTGTGGGGCTCGGCGGGCGGCGCGACGTTCTCCTCATAGCGGGGAGCCGACATGTCCTCCGACACGCGTGCTGGCGAGATTAGGAACGCCAACGCGTCCACCTCGACGCGTCACGGCGAGGAGCGGAACGCCGACGCGTCCTCCTCGACTAGTGGCGGCGAGGAACGGAACGGCGATGCATGACCGTCCGCGTGGTGCAGCGAGGGGCGCCTAGGGCTTGGGAGGGGCAATGCCATGGTGGTCGACGTCAGAGGGAGGGGGAGGAGATAGCGATGAACGTGAGCGTTGTTCCGAATGCCGTGGGAGGCGCAGTATTTATAGCGAGCAATGGCACACCTACGTAAGATATTGCCTGAGCTGCACTGACTTAACTGCAGGTCCAGTTGCGTCACTGACATGTGGCCCACATATCAGTGACCCAATGCACCTGCAGTTAACACTACAAAAAAATACACTTCCGTGATGATACGTGCAGTAGGTCACGATTTTTGTCATGCATGTACATCCATGACAATTTTATGACAGAATCAAGATAGTCATACCTGTGCTGTCGTAGAAGTGTTCCATGACATTACCAAAATTATCATCATGGAAGTGTCCACTTCCATGACGATAAATCGCGCGTCATAGAAGTGCTTTCGTCAAGGGTGACTGACGCGTGGCATCGACCGTAACGGGTCGCCGTTAAGCTATCGGGTCCGGTTTTGGATCCGATAACCCGTTAACAGCCCAGGCCAATGGGGATTTTCCACGTGTAAAATTCTCACTGGCCGGAGGAAACACGTGTTTGCTCACCGTTGGGACAGATGTCATCCACTCATTGAACAGGAGGCGCCTATGATACGTTGACACGTGGCACGGCCCAACAGAGGCCCATTCTGGTGAAAAGGCCGGCCCAGCTAAAGGCCCGCCATGTTTTTTCAGACACTGGTGGGCTGGCCCATTAACAGCCTGCCATGTTTTGGGCCAAATTGAGGCCCATAGCAGATCAGGCCCGTTCACAGCCAGCCGTGTTTTGGGCCAAATTACGACCCATATCGGATCAGGCCGTTAATAGGCCACTGTTTGCTTGGGCCCATTCTAAGACAGGTTTGTATTTCAGCCTGTTAAATGCCCGTTAACCAGTTCGACCCTATAATAGTTTTGGCCTGTTAGCGGCCCGTGGTGCATCTGGGACGTTGTCGGCCCAGTTTAACTATAGGCCCTTTAACGGCCCATGTAGAAACTGGGCTATTTCTTGTCTGAAGTAACTTTAGGCCTCTTAACGGCCCATAGTCTTCGTGGATAAATTTCAGCCCAACAGGCCTATCGGCTTGTTAATGGCCCGTGGAACAGTTGGGCCTAATTACAGCCCGCGTTGAATCCGGCCTGCTTACAGCCCATCTGATAATGGCCCGTGACACTTTTGGGCCTATGGCCCGCATGGATACCGGTCTGCTTAAAGCCCATAATTTTATTGGGCCAAACAGGCCCGAAATATATTTGGCCTGTTAACTGCTTGTCCTATTTGGGCCAAACATGGGCCTTAGGCAGTTTCGGCCTGTATTGGCCTGTGAATTTTTTGGCCCAACGTTGGCCCAATCTAGGTTTTAGCCTGTTAACAGCCCATGGTATTCTCTGGCCCAGCTGGCTAGAACTTTACCCGGCCTGTTAATGGCGGGAAACTACTATAGGTTTAGACCCGCTAATGGCCCAGGATGATTATAGGCCCACGTTTTGGCCCATATGAGTAACAGGCCGGCCTGAAGACCGACAACACTGAGATCCACGGAACCTTCCGGCCAAAATTACAGCACACCGACCAAAGAATAAACCTAGACTATACAATAAAGAAATTACGGCATATTACATCCACTTGGAATCAAAGTTCGCTACCGGTGATAATAAAGCGCAATGTGACCGCGAATTACATATACTGGGCATCAAAGGTCGCCACCAGTGCATATAAACGTGTCGACAAAAGAATATACAAAACTAAGAGCACTTCAGAAGGCACTAGGCGTGGCCAGGACGGGCCCCGCAAGCAGCCGAACAAGCTGATGAGACCTCAGTTGTGTCAATGATAGATGCTCCATCCCAAGCTATATGGCACCATAGTGCGCAAGGCAGTCCTCTGGCATCTTCTTTGCATCTTTGACTTCAAGTCGGAGCTGAGCTGAAGCAAGCCTTTCCGCTTTAAGTTGAGACTGAAGAAGTCGAACTGATTGAGGCAGCGACTGCACAGAGGTTGGCTCACACCTGCTGGTGAGTAGCTTCAACTCACCGTCTTCATCAAGACAGGACCTTGGGGTCATCTCGCTGTCCTCAATATGATTTGGCTCACTATCTTCCCTAAAGTTCTGCCTGGCATAAGAGATATGACTCTGAAAGAGAAACAAGGAGACATGTAACAGGTTTCACAATTATATAAGCAAACAAATGGATTTGTTCTGCATAAGGAACATGTTTTTACAACTACAATTTAAAACTGGTAGTTGTTGCAAACATCTAATCAAATGTAAACAACAAAGTAAACAGCAGTGGAGGAAATGATGCCTATCCAACTCTATACTAGAACAAAGTTTTAAGGCAGCGATTTCGAGCGAGGAGAGGGTGTTTTGCCACCCACGGTTGGCGCCCACGGTGTATGAACGGGGCTGACAGGTAGGGCGGTTGTGTCACGTTTGAGGGAAGCTACACATCTGCCCCTATTTAAAATATTTGCCTACATCAATTTCGGACAAGGAGAGTTTGTTTTGCCGCCCACCGTGTATGAATGGGGAAATGGAGGGCGAGACAGATGTCTTTCGGACGAGCTTGAATCAAATGTGTTTTGCCGCCCATGTTTGGCACCCACCGTGTCTGAATGGGCTCAGAGGCGGTCGTGTCACATCTGATTGAAGTTACTAGTCTACCCCTATTGACAACAGTGTAAATCCGGTCGATAAGGATGTCAAAGTGTCAGGGGTAGATAGTAATTTCCATCTCGCAAACACTTGCTTCGGGCAGCCCACAAATGATAGTGGGTATTTAGCTGCTTCATTCAAAACTGGGGAGAATTAGCATTCACGTTTGCCCTGGCTCTGGCAACAAAATTCAAATCCAATTTGTATTCGATTACGAATATCCACACATAATTCTACGTTTTGTTATTTATTTCTTCAAAACCACAACAAAGATTTATTCCACCTTTATATATGATTATGATTTAGAAATGTCGTGATCTTCGAATTCAGTAGGTATGATACACTTTGAGTCAAACAGTTATTTCATCCAATACAATATGCTCACACCAAAAATAGTTCACCTTATGTCAATCATACAAGTATTGAGGATTACCTCGCCTAAAAAATTCGGATCATTACAACACATGGACAACATAGGGGGTCTTACAACATAATCCATTCGGAGACATGACACAACATGCAAGTACAATAATCTATTGACAATTTCAACTGGTATCTAAAGAAGAACTGGGATTACCCTGGGCTTCAGATAGCAGAAACAGCACGACCTCCTCCATCTTCAAATGCAACATTCTTACTTCCACCAATTCTTGGGTTGCTTGCATAATGTGTGCAGCTAATTGCATAATTTCCAGCCTCAAGATCAAGATTACCTCATTCATGGCAGCCCCACCATCTCTTTGTGCCTCAAGCAGAGCCTCAAGAACTATAATATCTGTGCTCAGACTGCTCTCTGGCGGTGTTGCCTCTGAACTGCTACCATCTGGTAACATGGATGGCGCACTGCTTCCACAAATAGATTCTGAGGTTGTACATTGTGTCCTAGTGTGAACGGTATCCTGAAAGGTTTTCGCTGGACATAAGTAAGAGATAGTTATCGCATGATCCAGGTAGTAAGCTTACATGGTAAACGACATACGAATTATTTCCGAGCATGGCAAGCTATATTTAAATGGTTCGAAGCAGCATTAGCCGAAAAGAAATTAAAATGGTAAGATGAAACTAGGGATGTAAGTGGCAAATAAACGACATCCGCCAGTCCCATCTAGTTAGTTTTTGCTAGCTCCCTAGTTCATTTTCCTAAAAAAACAAAAACTCTTTTGAACTATCATACCACTAGTGGACCTTAATCGGGATTAAACGGGACCCAGTTGACATCCCTAGTTGAAAGGGAGTGTACCACCGCTATATTTAAGTTGCCAAGGCATCTAAGCAGTTCAAATAATCTGAGAAAGCACTTAACAGTGTGGCCTAATATAAACTACGAAGACAGTCTTGTGATGAAGTTCAGAGGAAAAGTTAAGGACTCAAATGAACTAGGCATGCATTTCTTTATGATAGTACAGCCGGCACTGCTGACATATTGTCCAACTCTGGTATAGTCTAACAAGTAACAAACAAGCATTCGAATCAAGCAATACAGCAAAGCAGACAACTGAACTATTTGTAATTCTGTAGGATTACAGGTTGAGGGCACAAGCCAAGAAAGCAGCCCACACGCATTACATTTCACATGTACTAAAACACACTGGCTTACCATATGTTGCTGTGAAGCCTCGCTGCTGTTGCAATGTTCTTTGAAGATATCGTCAGCATCCCGTGGTTGCAAATCTAGTTGTTGTAGTTTATTCTGCACCCTCTATTTAGGTAAAATTAATTTTAATCGCATGCACTGGTTCGAGTTGATCATCAATGGTTCATGTAAACTAATGACAGAAGGGTGTGTGCTTACACAAAAATATATCTGCTTCACTCTATTTTTATGCTTGTTCGAGATGCCAGCCCCAAAAGAACAACTATTTTGCTTGATGGGGTTGGCAGCTCCATAATTAATAGAAGCATCAAATTATTCATGCAACTTGGGAAGATCAAGAAGACACAAAAAAGTAATGAACAATGGCTCAGAGCAGTGATGTAATAGCTAGCATCAGAAAATGTAGGGTAAAACGAACAAAAAGGAGCGGAACCACATGCTAGTTTGCTGATGTGTAATTAAGCATAGAGAACATGAAGCAGTCTGATGGAACCAACAGGTGGCATCAGAACAACACCATTAACATAAATATAGCATGCAAGAAGTAAAATAGTAGGCAGTGATATCTAGGAAGTACAGTAATACTTAGGACAAAACTAAAGCATATTAACTATATGTGCACTGGTATGTAATTTAGCACATGTAACATGTTCACTGCCAGAGGTATGGCCCTACAGGTGCAAGCAGAATAACGCGTCTTATGAAAAATTGAATGATGCCCTGAAGAAATTCAAAGGTGCGGTGCTTATGCTAAGAAAGTGAATGTAGGAGCCGACCATTGGATAATAGTACCTGATTCTCGGCGGCGTATGGGTATCGTTGTCATACTTGAAAGCTAAGCATCGTCGATGGTGCTCGTGTTGAGGTTGAGTTTGGGCCGGTTGTCGCCGTCGCTGAAGCGGCTCCGGTGCTTCGATTGCGGCGCCTGTCGACATACAAGCAAGCTCATCTGTGGTAAGTGAACAGTTGCACGATAAAGAAGAGAAAAACCGAAGGAGTACAAATCGAAATAACCTGATGAGGCTGCGGCGTCAGTAAAGCAGGGCCGGTGGAGTTGAATATGGCGTCCATGGAGCGGGTACGGTGCAGTGGACGAAGGCTTCGGCGGGCGCGGTGTACAGTGCTTTCGGTGAGGTGGATCTGTTACGGCGGACGAGGGCTTGTATGAAGAGCCAGCGATGGGGCGGACGAGGGAGTCAGTGAAGGGCCTACACTGTGGTGGATGAGGGCGCCAGTTAAGCACATCCAGTCCGGTGGACCATGATGGCGGTCAAGGAGATCTGGATCGGTGGACAAGCCAGTCGCTGAAGCGGCTTCGGTGAAGTGGTGAGTTGGCAGTTGGGGGTTCCAAGGTGCGAAAGGTAGATCCGGCGGGGTGTGAGGTCCACCGCTGCGGCGGAGGACTAGATTCAGCGGCTTGCCGTGGTTGGGGGGGTCGGGGAGGGGAAGGGGGTGCTCTGGGGAAGAATGTTGGGGGCAAAGAGGGGAAAACGATGGAGTTACCAAAGCAGCCCTTTTCCGCTAATGTGGCAGCGGTAAAACAGGAATATCGCAGGGCTAAACTTTCGGGCGCGAGATATTTCTATGTGAGCAGGAAGTTTGAAAGCTTTTGGCGCTTGAAATTATAAGTGTTCTGCTGTTGTACGACCGACTATGATATCATGGCCGAGAATTTATTTGTTTTGCACGCAAAAAAAGTGCAAGTTTTGAAAATCAATGTCTCCAACTCGAAACTTAGATTGTCCATTCAATTCAAATATGGATCACTGAGCTAGTACAAGCAAATACCATCATACTGTCCAATTCAAATGAAATTCCAAATGTGTTTATCCTAAATATGGTGACAAAAGCAAAAATGTGCATGTGTATGAATAAAGTGGATGATTATAAAGTTTGAACATGCCCGTATGTGTATATAACTTGGTTTGATATATGAATTTGAAATCACGAAATCTCGGCTTAAAAATGTACCTCCATTTAAATGAATTACAAAAGCTAATGATGGAGTCAAATTCCAAAATTCCAATCATAGGTTTGTAATTCTGGTACATCAAGGTATATCACGCATATTCAAAAGTATCGTTATCTCATAGTCCAAACTGTGAAACAAATTGATCAACCATGAGTGCACACACTATTGACCATCTATATCTCAATTACGCTGAAGTCCCTCAAATATAGACACCTCACTCATTATCTGAAGCCACCCCCACCCCTGATGTCTACTACGCAACCTTATTCTTGTAGACACGTGTTGGGCCTCCAAGCGCAGAGTTTTGTAGGACAGTAGCAATTTTCCCTCAAGCGGATGACCTAAGGTTTATCAATCCGTGAGAGGTGCAGGATGAAGATGGTCTCTCTCAAACGACCCTGCAACCAAATACAAAAATCTCTTGTGTCCCCAACACACCCAATACAATGGCAAATTGTATAGGTGCACTAGTTCGGCGAAGAGATGGTGATAAAAGTGTAATATGGATAGTAGATATTCATTTTTTAATATGAATAAATAAAGACAACAAGGTAGCAAGTAGTAAACGTGCACAAAAACGGTGTTGATGCTTAAAAACAAGGCCTAGGGTCCATACTTTCGCTAGTGCAACCTCTCAACAGTGCTAACATAGTTGGATCATATGATTATCCCTCAAAGTACAGTAAAGAATCACTCCCGAGTTCCTATTAGCGGAGAAAAAAGATATGAATTGTTTGTAGGTTACGAAGCCACTGATGTCTACTACGCCACCTTCTTCTTGTAGACGTTGTTGGGCCTCCAAGTGCAGAGGTTTGTAGGACAGTAGCAAATTTCCCTCAAGTGGATGACCTAAGGTTTATCAATCCGTGGGAGGCGTAGGATGAAGATGGTCTCTCTCAAGCAACCCTGCAACCAAATAGCAAAGAGTCTCTTGTGTCCCCAACACACCCAATACAATGGTAAATTGTATAGGTGCACTAGTTCGACGAAGAGATGGTGATACAAGTGCAATATGGATGGTAGATATGGGTTTTTGTAATCTGAAAAATATAAAAACAGCAAGGTAACAAGTGGTAAAAGTGAGCGTAAACGGTATTGCAATGCTAGGAAATAAGGCCTAGGGTTCATACTTTCACTAGTGCAAGTTCTCTCAACAATAATAACATAATTGGATCATATAACTATCCCTCAACATGCAACAAAGAGTCACTCCAAAGTCACTAATAGCGGAGAATAAACGAAGAGATTATGGTAGGGTACGAAACCACCTCAAAGTTATTCTTTCCAATCAATCCGTTGGGCTATTCCTATAAGTGTCATAAACAGCCCTAGAGTTCGTACTAGAATAACACCTTAAGACACAAATCAACCAAAACCCTAATGTCACCTAGATACTCCAATGTCACCTTAAGTATCCGTGGGTATGATTATACGTTATGCATCACACAATCTCATATTCATCTATTCAACCAACACATAGAACCTCAAAGAGTACCCCAAAGTTTCTACCGGAGAGTCAAGACGAAAACATGCGCTAACCCCTATGCATAGGTTCATGGGCGGAACCCGCAAGTTGATCACCAAAACATACATCAAGTGAATCACGTGATATCCCATTGCCGCCACAGATACGCACGACAAGACATACATCAAGTGTTCTCAAATCATTAAAGACTCAATCCGATAAGATAACTTCAAAGGGAAAACTCAATCCATTACAAGAGAGTAGAGGGGGAGAAGAAACTTAAGATCCAACTATAATAGCAAAGCTCGCGATACATCAAGATCGTGCCAAATCAAGAACACGAGAGAGAGAGAGAGAGAGATCAAACACATAGCTACTGGTACATACCCTCAGCCCCGAGGGTGAACTACTCCCTCCTTGTCATGGAGAGCACCGGGATATGAAGATGGCCACCGGTGAGGGATCCCCCCTCCGGCAGGGTGCCGGAACAAGGTCCCGATTGGTTTTTGGTGGCTACACAGGCTTGCGGCGGCGGAACTCCCGATCTCTTCGGTTTTTCGACCGTTTTAGGGTACATGGATATATATATATATATATATATATATATATATATATATATATATATATATATATATATATATATATATAGGCGGAAGAAATACGTCAGGGGAGCCACGAGGGGCCCACGAGGGTGGAGGGCGCGCCCCCTACCTCGTGGCTCCCTCGTTTCTTTCCTGACGTGCACTCCAAGTCTATCGGGTAGCTTTCCTTCCAAAAATAACTTCTCCAGAAGGTTTCATTCCGTTTTGACTCCGTTTGATATTCCTTTTCTTCGAAACACTGAAACAAGGGAAAAAACAGGAACTGGCACTGGGCTCTGGGTCAATAGGTTAGTCCCAAAAATAATATAAAAGTGTTTAATAAAGCCCATAAACATCCAAAACAGATAATATAATAGCATGGAACAATCAAAAATGATAGATACGTTGGAGACGTATCAGCCACCTCAAAGCTATTCTTTCTGTTCGATCTATTCAAGAGTTTGTACTAAAATAACACAAAGCTATTGTTTCCGTTCGATCTATCCTTGAGTTCCTACTAGAATAACACCAAAGCATATTCATATTCATAATACTCAATCCACACAAAGAACTATAAAGAGACCCCAAAGTTTCCGTCGGAGAAAAACGTGCATCAACCCCTATGCAAAGATTACCCCAATATCACCGCGGGAATCCGCGAGTTGAATGCCATAACATATATCAAGTGAATCAATAAGATACCCCAATTGTCACCTCAAGTATTCATACCGCAAGACATATATCATGTGTTCTCATCTCTGAATATTCAATCCGACATGACAAAGCTTCAAAGGGTAAAGATTCAATTCATCACAACAAGAGTATAGAGGGGAGAAACATCATATGACCCCACTATATTAACAAAGCCCATGATATAGATCACGAGAGAGAGAGAGATAAAACACATAGCTACTGGTACAAACCCTCAACCCCGAGGGTGGACTACTCCCTCCTCATCGTGGTGGCCGCCGGGATGATGAAGATGGCCACCGGAGATGATTCCCCTCCGGCAGGGTGCCGGAATGGGTCTAGATTGGTTTTCGGTGGCTACGGAGCCTTGCGGCGGCGGAACTTCTGATCTAGGTTAACCCCGAGGGGTTTCAGAATATTTGGGAATTTATAGTGCAAAGAAGGGGTACGGGACCTGGCGCGCCCTGGTGGGTTCTGCCCCCCTCGAGGCACCCCCCCAGGTGCTGCTCTGGCCCATTGGGTTCCTTTTGGTCCATAAAAAATCCACAAAAAAGTATTGCGGTGTTTGGACTCCGTTTGATATTGATTTTCTGCGATGTAAAAACAAGCAAAAAACAACAACTGGCACTGGGCACTGGGTCAATAGGTTAGTCCCAAAAAATGATATAAAGTTGCTATAAAATGATTGTAAAACATCCAAGAATGATAATAAAGCAGCATGAATACTTCATAAATTATAGATACGTTGGAGACGTATCAGCATCCCCAAGCATAATTCCTACTCGTCCTCGAGTAGGTAAATGATAAAAGAAATAATTTATAAAGTGTGAAAGCTGGCAAAGTGCTTAAGTTTGATCAATGACAATTTCAATCACTTTTCCTAGCATCATAACAACAATTCTTTCTTATAAAGCTTCTCATGTTGTAGTGACAACCAATTCACATGTTAAGGTTCAAACAATGAACTCTCTTGAAACTCAACAACCTATGTTCTTAGTTACCAAGCAATTGCAATTCAACTTATTCAACAGAGTTTAAGTAAGAGCTCCACATACTCAACTATCATATAGTCTTCTATGATTGCTAACACTCACCGAACACACATGAGCAAAATGTTTCAACCAGACACATAGAAAGATAGAGGCTTAATTTTTTTCCCAACGTATTCACCTCAAGGGTGATGTCAACAATAATAACTCATGCTACCCATATTCGATTGGACATATGTGCCTAGATCTTTCCTCACCACATGATGCTTGCCAAAAGAGAAAAATAAAAAGGAATAGAGAGAATAAATTTGACTCTTTGCATAAAAATAAATACTGAAAATTAAAAGATAGGCCCTTCGCAGAGGGAAGCAGAGGTTGCCATGCGCTTATTTGTTTGTATGCTCAATCCCTTAGTGCAAAAGAACGTCACGTTACATTGCCCCTTATGATAGCAACCTTTATTATGCAGTCCGTTGCTTTTATTGGTTTGCCATCATAAGTTCATACCACGCTCAATTTTCTCTTACACTAAATGATCTAACACGTTTAGAAGCAATTTTTATTGCCTTATTGCACCGATGACAACTTACTTGAATGATCTTGCTCAATCCTTAGGTAGGTATGGTGGACTCTTGAAGATAAGATTTGGGTTTAAGGATTTTTGGATGCACAAGTAGTATCTCTACTTAGTGCGGAATTTTTGGCTAGCAAAGATGGGGGGCAAGCACCACATGTTGAAGGATCTATGACAATATGACTTCTATGTGAATATGAGCAAACATAAATCATTACGTTGTCTTCCTTGTCCAACATCAACAATTTTGGCATATAATATTTTGATGGGGGCTCACAATCACAAAAGATTTCTAGGATAGTATATTTGCATGTGAAAGTTCTCTTCCTTACACTAATTATTTGTGAACTGTTTGAATGACCAATATTGTGATTGTCAAGCCTCAAAAGATTTCACTTTCTAAACCCAATGTGAGGCTACCACTAGGCATGATATAATTTAAGTTTCATGATATTCAATTCATTCAACAATTTACTCATAGGATATAGGTGAAGCACAAGAGTAAATGACAAACTACTCCAAAAAGATATAAGTGAAGATCATGCGAGTAGTTAAGTAAATAAATAACTATGTGAGGACTCTCTCTTATTTAAAAGTTTCAGATCTAAGTTTTTTTATTAATACAGCAAGCAAAAAAAATGATATTCTAAGAATAGCACAACTCATGTGAAGAAGCAAAAACTTAGGCTCAACTGATACTAACCGATAATTGTTGAAGAAGAAAGGTGGGATGCCTACCGGGGCATCCCCAAGATTAGATGCTTGAGACTTCTTGAAATATTATCTTGGGATGCCTTGGGCATCCCCAAGCTTGAGCTTTTGTGTCTCCTTAATTCCTCTCATATCATGGTTTTCCTAAATCTCAAAAGCTTCATCCACACAAAACTCAACAAGAACTCGTGAGATAAGTTAGTATAAACTAATGCAAAAACCTTATCAATCTCTAATATAGAAAATTACTAAAATGATTATTCAACATTGCATACTAAATACCTCTGCATATTTAATACTCCTATCCTCAAATATAATCATTAAACAAGCAAGCATATGCAAAGAATGTAAACATAGCAGCAATCTGCCAAAACAGTACAGTCTGTAAAGAATGCAAGAGTATCAATACTTATTCAACTCCAAAAATTATGAAATTACAACACACTGTAGAAAATTTATCAGATCTTATTATGAAAAAAAATTCAACATTTTATCACATTCTTACTGTCCTCGGGAATTTTTGCTACATCGATAAACTTTCTGTTTTCAAACAGCAACATGTATACTTGCAAGATAAGCATGACAAAGGCTATCAATGCCACTTTTATTGAAATAAAAGATGCAAAACATTATTCTAAATAACAGCAAGCAAATACTAACAAAATAAATTGACGTTCCAAGCAAAACACATTTCATGTGACGAATGAAAACATAGCTCCAAGTTAGGTTACCGATAATGTTGGAGAAGAAAGAGGGGATGCCTTCCGGGGCATCCCCAAGCTTAGTTGCTTGGATCTTCCTTGAATATTACGTTGTGGTTCCTTGGGCATCCCCAAGATTAGGGTCTTGTCACTCCTTATTCTCCTCATATCGACATCTCACCCAAAACTTGAAAACTTCAATCACACAAAACTTAACGGAACTTCGTGCGATAGGTTAGTATGATAAAGAGGAAACCATTTCACTTTGGTACTGTCAACGACAAGATTCATAATTGTTTCCACACAATTACTACTGTATAATATCATTTAAACAATTTATATTGAGCAATATAAGCCATAGAAACTAGAAAGCAAGCAAACTATGCATTGAAAACAGAATCTGTCAAAAACAGAACAGTCTGTAATGATCTGGATAACTACCATACTTCTGCTACTCCAAAAATTATGAAAAAAATTGTTCCACGTGAATAATTTGTATATTAAACTTCTGAAAAATGAATCAACTCAAAATCACTCTTCTGTTAAAAATGGGACTTACTTTCGTGAGCGCAAAAGTTTCTGTTTTTCAGCAGCGTCAAATCAACTATCACCCAACATGATCCTAAAGGCTTTACTTGGCACTTTATTGAAACAAAAGCAATAAAACATGATTAATACAGTAGCTTAATCATGTGAACATGCAAAAACAGTAAGTAAAAGTGTTGGGTTATCTCCCAACAAGCGCTTTTCTTTTATGCCTTTTAAGCTAGGCATGATGATTTCAATGATGCTCGCATAAAAGATAAGAATTGAAACACAAAGAGAACATCATGCATCATAAGTTCCCCTCTCATAATAATTTTCAGTAGCATCATGAATAGATTCATCAATATAAGCATTACATAAAGCATTCTTTTCATGATCCACAAGCATAGAAAATTCATTACTCTCTATGGCATAATGTCATCATAATAATCATCATAGAAAGCAACTTTATTGCCATAGTCAGTTGAAACCTCTTCCAAAATAGTGGATGTATCACTAAATAAAGTCAGGACCTCTCCAAATCCACTTTCATAAATATTGTAATACGATTCAACACCCTCCAAAATAGTGGGATCACTACTACCTAAAGTTGACACTCTTCCAAACCCACTTTCATCAATGTAATCATCATAAATAGGAGGCATGCTATCATCATAATAAATTTTCTTATCGGAAGTAGAAGGAATCAAAGGATCATATTCATTAAGAAAGCATCCCCAAGCTTAGGACAAGCATTATTTCTAGCCAATAAATCTTCAAACATATCATACTCATCAAACATAGCATCCCTAAGCTTGTGGTTTTGCATATCATCATAATCATTCTTATCAATAGCATGAATGGCACCAATAGTATAGCAAACATTATTATCATATTCTTCCAAGCAAGTGCTAAAAAGATTTTCAAGTTCATAATGGATATCATTTTCTTCCCAATCATAATCATCACAACAAGCAATAGGCATAACAAAATCATCATCAATATCATCATCCTCCATCAACATATTTGATTCACTTTCATGAGGCACGATGGTGATGGGAGCAACATTATTTGGGAGAGATACATTTTTACCTCTCTTCTTTCTTCTTTTCTTCTTCTTCACCACACCATGTGTGGGTTTAATTAATTTTTCCAAGCTTCTTGTTGAAGAGATTGATTGGATAGGAAGCTCCTCCTCGTTACCGGATTCATCATAATAAACACTAGGAGGGTATTGGGAAATATTTTCCCTTTCATTAGTACTCTCTTCATACTCCAATTGGTTTTTTTTTCTCTTTAGGTAGTTGGCAATAAGAGGATTCTCAATGCAATTTACCGCACAAAACATATAAATTTCCTCTAGATCAAAATCAAGAATTCTCTCAAGATTAAATTTTGGAATACCCTTAGTTATACGTTTCATTTATTCATACCCCAAAAGAAGACTAAGCTCTTTATGATGCTCAAGGGTAATCAGGTTATCACAATTTTTGGACACTATTTGATCATGAAAGAATCTGCATTGAAGATTTAAATGACCATGTTCATTGCAAAGTTCACAAGGATGACCAAAAAATTACATCTTTCAGCACAATCATCTAGCCACTCTTGCAACTTTTTCGTTTCTAAATATTTATGCTTCTTACAAAATATATCTTCCCTTTTTGGTGTGCAAAGGCACTCCCAATTCACTCCGCAAAAAGTGGCATGCTTATAAGAAACATTTTTGTCATGACTTATGCAATCATCATTAGCATTTTGGATATTCAAAGAATTCACACTAACAACATTGCAATCATGCTCATCATTCAAATTTTTTGTGCGAAGCATTTTATTGACTTCTTCTTCTAACAATTGAGCACAATTTTCTGAACCATTATTTTCAAGAAAGATATTATAAAGATGATCAATAATAGGATGCAACATAAATTCCAATTTTTTTGTAGTTTTCTTTTATAAACCAAACTAGTGATAAAACAATAAACTAAATGATTCAATTACAAGATCTAAAGATATACCTTCACGCACTCACCTCCCCGGCAACGGTGCCAGAAAAGAGCTTGATGTCTACTACACAACCTTATTTTTGTAGACACGTGTTGGGCTTCCAAGTGCAGAGTTTTGTAGGACAGTAGCAATTTTCCCTCAAGTGGATGACCTAAGGTTTATCAATCTGTGAGAGGTGTAGGATGAAGATGGTCTCTCTCAAACGACCCTGCAACCAAATACAAGAAATCTCTTGTGTCCCCAACACATCCAATACAATGGCAAATTGTATAGGTGCAATAGTTCGGCGAAGAGATGGTGATTAAAGTGTAATATGGATAGTAGATATTGGTTTTTACGATCTGAATAAATAAAAATAGCAAGGTAGCAAGTAGTAAACAAGCACAAAAACGGTGTTGCAATGTTTAAAAACAAGGCCTAGGGTCCGTACTTTCGCTAGTGCAACCTCTCAACCGTGCTAACATAGTTGGATCATATGATTATCCCTCAAAGTACAATAAAGAATCACTCCCGAGTTCCTATTAGCGGAGAACAAAAGATAGGAATTGTTTGTAGGGTACGAAGCCACCTCAAAGCTATCCTTTCCGTTCGATCTATTCAAGAGTTCGTACTAAAATAACACAAAGTTATTGTTTCCGTTCGATCTATCCTAGAGTTCGTACTAAAATAAAACCAAAGCATATTCATATTCATAATTCTCAATCCACACAAAGAACTATAAAGAGACCCCAAAGTTTCCGACAGAGAAAAACGTGCATCAACCCCTATGCAAAGATTACCGCAATATCACCGCGTGAATCTGCGAGTTGAATGCCATAACATATATCAAGTGAATCAATAAGATACCCCAATTGTCACCTCAAGTATTCATACCGCAAGTCATATATCATGTGTTCTCATCTCTGAATATTCAATCTAACATGACAAAACTTCAAAGGGTAAAGATTCAATTCATCACAACAAGAGTATAGAGGGGAGAAACATCATATGATCCGACTATATTAACAAGGCCCATGATATAGATCATGAGAGAGAGAGATAAAACACATAGCTACTAGTACAAACCCTCAGCCCTGAGGGTGGACTACTCCCTCCTCATCGTGGTGGCCGACGGGATGATGAAGATGGCCACCAGAGATGATTCCCCCCTCTGGCAGGGTGCCGGAACGGGTGTAGATTTGTTTTTGGTGGCTACGGAGCCCTACGGCGGCGGAACTTCTGATCTAGGTTAACCCCGAGGGGTTTCGGAATATTTGGGAATTTATAGTGCAAAGAAGGGGTACGGGAGGCCACCGAGGTGGGCACAACTCACTTGGGCGCGCCAGGCCACCTGGCGCGCCCTGGTGGGTTGTGCCCCCCTCGGGGCACTCCCAGGTGCTGCTCTGGCCCATTGGGTTCCTTTTGGTCCATAAAAAATCCACAAAAAAGTTTCGCGGTGTTTGGACTCCGTTTGATATTGATTTTCTGCGATGTAAAAAACAAGCAAAAAACAGCAACTAGCACTGGGCACTGGGTCAA
Organism: Triticum aestivum; assembly: GCF_018294505.1. Lineage (NCBI taxonomy): Eukaryota > Viridiplantae > Streptophyta > Magnoliopsida > Poales > Poaceae > Triticum > Triticum aestivum. Next base: position 302,574,325 of record NC_057802.1, on the reverse strand, counting down.
TAGGTTAGTCCCAAAAAAATGAAATGAAGTTGCTATAAAATGATTGTAAAACATCCAAGAATGATAATAAAACAGCATGAATACTTCATAAATTATAGATATGTTGGAGACGTATCAAACCCCACCCCCTCCATCGCCCCGCCACACACCTCGTTCTCTCCCCCAGACACGAAAACACGAGCACATTAACACCCCCTCTCTTCTAAAAGTCTAGACCCCAATATAGGTCTCTTATCACTTTGTCTCTTGGGCATGCACACATCTCTTCCCCCACTCTCTAGGTCTCCCGGCATCTCTCTTTCCCAAGCACATGCACTATGTAGAGTGTATCTTTCCCATACACGCAAAACGTCACCCCCAAACGTCTATCTCCCTAGTTATGTGGTTCTCGTACACTCACCTCACACACCACCCCCACTGCAAAACAAGCACACTTTGTCTCCTTGTGCACCACTCTCCTCTTTCTATCTCTCCCACGTGCGGACCCGCCCCAGCTCCTTCCATGTATACATATATGATGTGACTCTTTCCATAGCTCCCTAATGTATCATCGTTCTCAATCTCGCACGTTGTTCTCTACACCATCTATTCTAGATCTCTCATGAAGTCCCTATCACACACACGATGACTCACTTCCCTTGCATTCCGTACATAGGCCAATTTCGAACAACATCAACATTGTCCCCTATCTATACGCCACTTACGGACACAAACGACCCCTCTCCCCCCTCTTTTCCTCTCTCTCTCTCTCTCTCTCTCTCTCTCTTGCTCGCTCTCACACCCCTCTCCCACACACACTCGATGTCTCTTCCAAATAGTTTGCTCCCCGCCCGCACCCATGCTATCCCGCTACTACACATGCCTTTGTCTCTCTTTGACACACATGTCACACCATTCCCCTTCCCTTATACTAGGTTTACATCATTAGTGGTCTCTCTACTCCACATACACACACTCCCTCTCACACACAAACGTGCGCACAAACACACATAGACACGCACAGACACCCATCTTTTAAGACACACACCCTTGCATATTCTCTCCAGCTCTAGGTATGTATATATCCCCCCCTCTCTAGCTCAGATGCACACCAAAATTCTCCATCTCTCTAACTCACACATCTCTCCCCATGTCCGCATGTGTATCTCACACACTCACTCTCTGATTATGTCTATGTGTCTCCACGTTACACAACACAAAGCCCGATGTACATGTCTCTCTCTATCCTCCACACACATAGACACAAAGAATCTCTTATCATTGCCTCAGTCTCTAGACATATCACACACGCACACTGTCTCTCTATCTCTCGAAAACACGCTCAACAAGGGTTTCCCCGTGAATAACTTACCATCTATTCATCAACAGTCGTGGCAGTACGGCGAACACGAGACGTGAAAAAGAATAAATCTACACGTGCGTAGACAACCTAGTATGACTACTAGGACTAGAGCAAGCCGAAAGCGCGCCGCCGTCACCCCCTCCTTATCGGCGGGAAAACCTTTGTTTTACACAGTCGAGGAGTCATTGTGCTAAGGCCCCACATGTTGAGTCGTTGAATAGAATGTAGATCCTAGTTTACGGAAACAAGTATCGATAATACGTTTGTATCTCCATACTTATATTTCTTCTCTTATAAAAAACCCGAGTTGGTGATGATGGTATGCGTGCCACCTTGCAATAGACCGTCTGATCTATATTTGACGGATGGAAATTAAACTAAAAGATACCCGCACCTCTCTCCACATTTGCAGACAAGGCCTTCCCTCGTTCATCCTTATCTCCAACAACCTCATTGTTGAGTGAGGGAGTCCTGGACTAAGGGGTCCTCGGGCGTCCGGCCTGTTATCCATGGGCCGGACTGATGGGCTGTGAAGATACGAAGACCGAAGACAATACCCGTGTCCGGATTGGACTCTACTTGGCGTGGAAGGCAAGCTAGGCGGCCTATTATGAAGATTCCCTCCTATGTAACCGACCTCATGTAACCCTAGATCTCTCAGGTGTCTATATAAACCAGAGAGCATAGTCCGAATAGGACAGATTCATGACCATATACTCATAGGCTAGACTTCTAGGGTTTAGCCATTACGATCTCGTGGTAGATCAACTCTTGTAACACTCATATTCATCAAGATCAATCAAGCAGGAAGTAGGGTACTACCTCCATAGAGAGGGCCCGAACCTGTGTAAACATTGTGTCCCCCGTCTCCTGTTACCATCGATCCTAGACGCACAGTTCGGGACCCCCTACCTGAGATCCACCGGTTTTGACACCGACATTGGTGCTTTCATTGAGAGTTCCACTGTGCCGTCGGCAAAGGACTCGATGGCCCCTTCGATCGTCAGTAATGGCGTGGTCCAGGAAGAAACCTTCCTCCCAGGACAGATCTTCGTTTTCGGCGGCTTCGCACTACGGGCCAACTCGCTTGGCCATCTGGAGCAGATCGATAGTTATGCCCCTGGCCACCAGGTCAGGTTCGGAAGCTTAAACTACGTCGCGGATATCTGTGGAGACTTGATCTTCGAGGGATTTGATACCGCGGTGATTGCTCCACCTTTCTCCGATGAACATGACCTAAATCTGTCATCGGAGCACACCCAGGAGATGGATCATGTTGCTGCAACGGCCTCAGTACCAAAGCAGATCGCGCCCTCCGAGGCCATAAAGTCCGCGGCATTGGAGCTGCACACGGACTCGACATCCTGCAATGCTTACGTCAACGGAACCCCAGACTCGTTTCCGGCTGCATGTTCCGGACCGGATACACCTGCGGACACCGAGCTGGATCGGTTGTCGATTTTCGAATTTAGCGCCGCAGACGTCTTCCAGCATTCGCCTTTGGGTGATGTACTAAATTCTTTGAAGAACTTGTCCTTGGAGGAAGACTCACAGCCGAACTATGTTCGGTTTGAGCTAGAGGCGGACAACGAGGAATTTTGCTTCCCACCCACCACCCACTTCATATCCACCGTCGACGACTTAACCGACGTGCTTGACCATGGCTCCGAAGACATCACCGGTATGGACGACGATGCCAACAATGAGCAAGGCCAAGACCCGCCATTCACTGGACGTTGGACGGCCACGTCTTCTTACGACGTATACATGGTTGATACACCCAAGGGATCTGGCGATGACAAAGAAGAGCCAGATAAGAATAAAACTTCCGAGACACAGTCCAAGCGCCGGCGCGCCAAACGCCATTCTAAGCCTCGCCGCTCAAAGGACAGCAATACTGGTACCGGAGAAAATAGCACTCCGGGCGATGCCGAAAACAATGAAGACCCTGTCGGAGCTGCATCCGAACATGAGGAACATGACGACAGGCAAGGCAACCCTGATGAGCAGGCCATAGAAGATGACTCGGGGGACGATAGTTACCGTCCACCCTCCGAAGAGGAGACAAGCCTCGGCAACAAAGATTTCATCGTGCCTGAGGACCCTCTGGAGCAGGAGCGCTTTAAGCTTCAACTCATAGCCACTGCAAGGAGCCTGAAAAAGCAGCAGCATCAGCTTCAAGCTGAACAAGATCTGTTCGTTGACAGATGGACTGACATCCTGACAGCGGAAGAATACGGCCTCAAGCGCCCAACCAAGAGCTACCCAAAACGCAGACTGCTACCTCAATTCGATGAGGAGGCACCGGAGCACATATCTCCCTCGCGTAATGTGAAACGACCACCACGTGGTCGAGACAGGGGGCCGACCGGCCACCGCGCGGTCGGGATAAAGCGGCAACTCAGGACGAACAGCAGCCTGCCCAACCGCCCCTGCAAAAATAAAGACAGAAGAATTCGGGGTCACATGTATGACCTCCGGCAGACCCTAGACAGTAGAGCAGGACATACAAGATCGATCTATGGATCGCGAGAACGTGCCTCGAGACATGAAGACGGCTACCTATTCGGACGTGACAAACCTAACCACGCCCGGTCCGAATGCCGCAAACGGACTCCATCAGAGCTACGCCGCACGGTACAGAGGTGCCGCACACCCTCTCTGCTTCACAGACGAGGTACTGGATCACGAATTCCCTGAGGGATACAAGCCTATCAATATCGAATCATACGACGGCACAACCGATCCCGCAGTGTGGATCGAGGATTTCATCCTCCACATCCACATGGCTCGAGGAGATGATCTCCGCGCCATTAAATACCTCCCACTCAAGCTCAAAGGGCCAGCTCGGCACTGGCTTAACAGCCTGCCTGAAAATTCTATCGGCAGCTGGGAGGACTCTGAAGAGCTTTCCTAGACAACTTCCAAGGAACTTATGTCGGCCACCAGACGCCGATGACTTAAGCCACATAGTTCAACAACCAGGAGAATCAGCCAGAAAATTCTGGACTAGGTTCCTAACCAAAAAGAACCAGATTGTTGATTGTCCGGACGCCGAGGCCTTAGCAGCCTTCAAACACAACATCCGTGACGAATGGCTAGCACGCCACCTCGGCCAAGAAAAGCCGAAGTCCATGGCAGCCCTCACGACACTCATGACCTGCTTTTGCGCGGGAGAGGACAGTTGGTTGGCCCGTAGTAACAACACAACTAGCGAGACAGGCCCCTCGGAGGCCAAGAATAGCACTGGTAAGCTTTGGCGCAACAGACACAAACGCCAAAGCAATGACAACAACACCGATGACGCCACAGTCAACGCCGGATTCACTGGCTCTAAGTCTGGCCAGCGGAAGAAGCCCTATAAAAGGAACAATGAAGGACCTTCCAGCCTGGACCGCATAGTCGACCGTCCGTGCCAGATACACGGCACCCTGGACAAGCAAGCCAATCATACCAACAGGGATTGTTGGGTTTTCAAGCAGGCTGGCAAGTTAAATGCCGAAAACAAAGAAAAGGGATCACAAAGTGAGGACGAGGACGAAGAGCCCCGGCAGCCGAACACTGGGGGGCAGAAGAAATTTCCCCCTCAAGTCAAAACGGTGAACATGATATATGCTACACACATCCCCAAAAGGGAGCGTAAGCGTGCACTCAGGGACGTCTACGCGGTAGAGCCAGTCGCCCCCAAATTCAATCCATGGTCGTCATTTCCGATCACCTTTGATCGTCGAGACCACCCAACCAGTATCTGCCATGGCGGTTGGGCCGCATTGGACCTCGACCCAATCATCGATGGATTTCACCTAACACGAGTCCTAATGGACGGTGGTAGCAGCCTCAACCTACTGTATCAAGACACAGTCCGGAAGATGGGCATTGACCCCTCACGAATCAAACCAACAAAGACTACCTTCAAAGGAGTCATACTAGGCATCGAGGCCCGCTGTACGGGCTCAATCATGCTGGAAGTGGTCTTCGGTTCTCCGGACAATTTCCGAAGCGAGGAGTTAATCTTCGACATCGTCCCAATCCGGGATCTACAGTTCGGCTATACTGACCCCGGACACACTTCTTCCTTTCTGTTTCAGGTTCCTTTTCCCGCGAGCCTGATCACCAGCCCCTTCGAAGGATTAGCATACAAAGGGGTCATGCAGCATAGGTGTGCAGGGTAACCCCCATACGTTCTTCTTGACGGTATTTTTACTTATTTCCCAGGACCCGCACGCTGCTCCCTCTTGATCCCGGCATGTTAAATAGGCCGGGTGCTTATCACACTATTTGTATAAGATACGCCTTGACGTATCCATTCAGCTATAATAAAAATGATGTGTGGCCCAGTTTTTTTTGGCTCTTGCCCCTTATCCCATTTCATTTCGATCTGCTTATTAGCTACATCGGTACTCTTTTGTACGTTTCATATTCGCCAGGGGCTGCTTATCACCCCACAATACGGCAGCAAAAACCGAACATTTCTTATATATAAGTTCGGCACCCCGAATTTAGCATTATATGCATTGGCTCCGAATCATGTCTTTGGTCAATAGTTGGGTTGCCCGGCTCTTGTGCTTGCTATCCAACATTCCGCCCTATCGGCTAGGGTAGTAAAGGGAGAACTACTGCGATTGTGCCCTGGCCTTGACCGGATGAGCACCTCAGTAGAGAAAGCCGAAAACTGACTGTCATGATACGGCGAGAGCCGGTCAACTGTTCGAGGGTTACAAAATCGTTGGAGATTTTTTCCGCGTCACACGAAGGATCGGCACTTCCGATCAGATGCTGACAAAACCCTGGCTTGGACTAGGGGCTGCGCACTTGCTTAATTATAAAACTCCTATGGCTAAGTGAGGGTGTTTAAGCCGTATAGTCTGATTTCCTTGTTCGTTGCGCTAAATAACTCCTTCAAGGACCATATAATTGGATCAAGATTGTTTAGATCCCATCCCGAACACCTTCGTACTAATTACGTGAGGGCAGAAGCCGACGACTGGCCAACCCTCAGATTGCATATAACACGGCCGCACAGGAGGAAACAATTTAAAGCACAACGAAATCACATTACAAAACAAAGCTTTGTCTTTATAATACAAGGCAAAGGACAACAGGAATGTATTCATTCGAAAATAACGTCCTGCGAACATTGAGCTGCCACAAGTCGGGACCCTTCTATGACATCCGCAAAATATTTCTCGGGTGTGCGGTGCTCCTTGCCCTCCGGCGGCCCGCTGACCACTTCAACAGCGTTCATCTTCGCCCACCACATCTTGCAGCGAGCGAAGGCCATACGGGCGCCCTCAATACATGCAGAGCGCTTGACGACGTCCAGCCACGGGCAGGCTTCCACCAGCCGCCTCACGAGTCCGAAGTAGCTGCCGGGTATAGCTTCGGCTGGCCATAGCCGGATTGTCAAATCCTTCATGGCTAGTTTGGCCACCCTGTGCAGCTCCACCAGCTGCTTTAGCTGATCGGTGAAGGACACGGGATGCTCTGGCATCGCATACTGCGACCAGAATAGCTTCTCCGTAGGACCTCCTCCTTCGGCTTGGTAGAACGCTGCAGCGTCTGATATGTTGCGTGGTAGATCCGCAAAAGCTCCTGGGGAACTCTGAACCCGGGTTAGTAAAAGGTATTGCCTCTCCACATACTTGCTTTGCATCTTAAAAGCCTTACCCGCCGTGATCTTCCTGGCCTCCTGGATCTCTTGCATGACGGCCCGGGCGTCGTTCCGCGCGGTCTCCATGCCCTGACGAGCCTTCGTGAGTTCGGCCTCCTGAGTCGACGCATCATTCTGATCTTCCTATGACAACTACTGGATCATCAACTCAAGTCTTGAATGACACTGCTGAACATGTTATTACTGCCAGAGGAAGTTTACAGCCTGTGGAGAATTTAGAGGACCTCCAGTCAGGTCTCCAAGGTAACTGGGTTAATCAAATCAATGAGCGCTTTAACATGGCACCTTCCCTCCTTGGTCTGAAAAGTATTCAGATGGCTGCCACTGCTAACACTGAACTCTCTGTTTCTGAAGAAGGCATGTTACTGTGGAAGCAGCACTTTAAAGAGAAAGCATTGGACAACAGGAGCTCTTTCTCTACCAACATTCCTGTAAGTTGGTTTAACTTTATTGTCCACTTGCTCCTGTCCCCTGATAAGTTTACTTGGACTGTCAATATGTTAAAATCTGGAATGTGGGATCTGTTCACTGCTGTGGAAAATATGGACCAAGCTTTTCTGTTTCATATACCTGACAAATGTCCTACCTCTCATGCACCAATCTGTCAGGTCATGGAGGAAGGTGATAAGGACAAGGGTAAAGAAAATATTGGGGTGGCTGCAAATTTGCATGATGTGGTGTCACAGGCCTTGCTGCAACCTTTTGGCTAGGAAAATTTGAGGAAGAGGAGAAGTGGAAAAACTCCACTTGTGGAAACAGAGGTAAGAAGAAGTGACAGAATTAAGAAAGACAATGCTGGTTACAAGAGAAATTCATGCCCTAATAATAATTGTTTACCTTGCAATGCTGTCCCTCCCACCATCAAAAAATCAGTTGTTAAAAACCTCACTGCCCCTTTCTGTAAGGTTTCTGAGGGGGAACTGGAGGACATGCTGGCCAAGAAGCCCAACAGAATGCAAGAGGAGGTTTTGGACAAGGTGCCCTTGGCCAAAGGAGAAGGACATGCTACCACCTCTTCTTAATGTTTAGGGACCTTTCTTGGAGTGTTGTGTGGTGGGATTGTGTTTGTAGTTCCACACCACTTAGTTTGTTGTTGCTTTTCCCAATTGTAAGACTTGGATCTTGGTGCTTTCTGAACCTTGTATGCCTGTGGATGTACTCTCCTGCTAGTCCTTTCATGTGTCATATTTGGATGCTCTGCTGGAATTATGCTATGTTGTGGATCAGGGCATTATGCCAGTTTCTTTCCTTTTTGGATGATGATCAAGTGATGGTGCTTGCTCTCTGGTACAAAATCTCAATTTGTTTCCATGAATAACAATAACAGAAACTGGAATATTCTAAATTGGAACATTAGAGGTATGAATTCTGAGGACAAATGCCTGGCTTTAAGACAGAAGATTGATGAGAGTGATTGTAATATTGTGTGCCTTCAAGAAACCAAAAGAGAGACCTTTGACACAGCCTACTTAAAAAAATTCTGCCCCTCTAGAATTAATAATTTTGCCTTCCTCCCCTCTGTTGGAGCTTCTGGGGGGCTCCTAGTGGCCTGGAACGGCTCACAATTCTCTGGAGAAATCATTGCACAAAACAGGTTTTCACTTTCCATGCAGTTCACCAGTTTGCTTTCCAATCAGTCTTGGATTCTTTCAAATATCTATGGTCCATGTGACCCTCAAGACAAAATGGAGTTTATTAACTGGTTTCTAAATATTCACATGCCTGATGATGTTGACTAGATCTTAATGGGAGATTTCAACCTTATGAGGGCTCCATCAGATAGAAACAGACCTGGGGGAGATGTTAATGATATGCTTATGTTCAATGAGGCAATTAGTAACCAAGGTTTGGTTGAATTACCTTTGCATGGTAGAAAGTTCAGTTGGAGTAACATGCAGCATGATCCTTTGTTGGTCAAACTTGACTGGTTTTTCACTTCTGCCTCCTGGATGACTTCTTTCCCTAATACAATTGTACTACCACTTGCAAAACCTATATCTGATCACTTGCCCTGTGTAATAAAAGTTGGTACTTCTATCCCAAAGGCAAGAGTATTCAGGTTTGAGAACTATTGGCTGCATCATTCTGATTTCAAACAGGTTGTTGCCTCTGCTTGGAGCATCCCAGTGGGAAACCTTGATTCTGTTAAGTCTTTGAATGCTAAGTTCAAGATTTTAAGAAGAGCTTTGAAGCTGTGGGCTAAATCTCTGTCCTGTCTGAAAACTACAATTGCAAAGTTAAATGAGCTCATCTTCATGTGGGATTTCTTTGAGGAATTTAGAGAGCTGGATACTCATGAATGGAACTGCAGGGCTATTCTTAAAGAACAACTGCTTATATTACTGAGGAACCAAAAGATTTATTGGAAGCAGAGAGGAAAAATCAAGGGGGTGAAGTTTGGAGATGAAAACACAAAAAAAATTCACTCAAAAGCTTCCATCAATTACAGCATCACCATATTGCTATCCTTCACAATGAGGACCAAATGGAGATCTCAGATCATGCTGGCAAAGCTGCTATTCTCTTGGATGCTTACAAAAAAAGAATGGGCACATCCCAAGAAACCACAATGCACTTTGATCTGGTTTCTTTGTATGGGCAGAGACGGCATTCAGATATTTTTGCTAATCTGGAACTGCCTTTTACTGCTGAAGAAATTGAAGCTGTTGTTCATGATCTCCCAAATGACAAGTCTCCTAGCCCTGATGGTTTTAACAATGAATTCCTCAAGTCTTGTTGGGATATTATTAAAGAAGATGTGCTCAAATTCATTTATGATTTTCATGCAGGGCACATCTCCCTTGAGAGCTTGAACACTTCATTCATAACTCTCATTCCAAAGGGGAGTTCTCCATTGACAGCAAATGATTTTAGGCCTATCTCTTTACTGAACAGCTGTCTGAAAATTGTTACTAAGCTGCTGGCAAATAGATTGCAAAAGGTGATTCTGAAATTGGTCCACATCAACCAATATGGTTTCCTTAAAGAAAGATCTATTCATGACTGTTTGGGGTGGGCTTATTAATATTTACACCAATGTCATAAGTCAAAGGAGGAAATCATTGTTCTGAAATTGGATTTTGAAAAGGCTTTTGACACCATTGAACATCAGGCTATGTTGGATATTTTAAAAGCAAAGGGCTTTGGGGACAGATGGCTTACATGGATCAAATTATTGTTTACTTCTGCATCCTCTGCTATATTACTAAATGGTGTTCCTGGAAAAAAAATTATTGCCTTAGAGGTGTAAGGCAGGGGGATCCTCTGTCCCCTCTTCTCTTTGTGCTGGCTGCTGATCTACTTCAGACAATTCTCAACAAGGCAATGCACCTAGATTTGGTAACTTCTCCCTTGCAAGTAGAGTCATGCCCTGATTTTCCAATTGTCCAGTATGCTGATGGCACCTTGGTTATTCTGCAAGCAGATGCAAAGCAATTACATTGCCTCAAAGCCCTTCTCAATACTTTTGCTGATGCCACAGGCCTTAAAGTTAATTACAATAAATCAAGTATGATTCCAATAAATGTGCCAGAAGAGAAGATGGAGATTTTAATAAATACTTTTCATTGCAAGAAGGAATCTTTTCCAATCAAGTATTTGGGAGTACCCCTAGGCCTTCATAAGCCTACTGTTGAGCAATGTTTTCCTCTTGTCACAAGACTGCAGAAGAAGATTGTGGGATTGTCCACCTTTATGACTTTGGCTGGGAGATTGTTGCTACTGAAATCTGTCCTCAACTCATTATTGATATATCTCATGGGATGCCTTGATGTGCCTGTTACCATCAAAACCCAAGCCATAAAATACTTGAGACATTGTCTTTGGAGAGGCCCTGATTTGGAAGACCATAGACCTGCCATGGTGGCATGGAGTACTGTGTGTAGACCTAAAAATCAAGGTGGCTTAGGAGTGATTGATATTTTTGTTCAGAATAAAGCATTGCTTCTCAAGAACCTGCATAAGTTCTACAACAGACACAATATTCCCTGGGTCAATCTGATTTGGGAATCTTACTACAGCAATGATTCTCTACCTGGTAATAGCTGGATGGGATCTGTTTGGTGGAAGGCAAACCTTAAGCTGATTGATAACTATAAGTCCTTGGCCAGATGCAACATAGGTGATGGAAAGAGTGCTTATTTTTGGACTGATCTTTGGCACTCACATTGCTTGCAAGACATGTTCCCCCACCTATTCTCATTTGTGAAAAACAAGGATGCTACTGTTCACACCATTCTCCAAACTGAATACTTAGAGGACCTATTTCATCTGCCACTGACTGTGCAAGCTTTCCAGGAATTTGAGGCTATGGAGGACATATGCATTGCTTTAAGGGCCTCTAATACTTTGGATTGCACAGATACCTGGAGTTACATATGGGGAACTGAGCAATTCTCTGTGGCTAAGGCATATAAAGTGCTGATGGGAGTTAAAGTTGTACCACAGCAGTTCAATTGGATCTGGAGCAGTTCTTGTCAGCCAAAACATAAGGTGTTCTTTTGGAGACTACTTCATGACAGGCTCAATACTAGAAATCTTCTGAGAAGGAAATATTTTCAGCTGGGCAGCTATAATTGTGCTGTCAACAATTGTCCACGGGAAGAGACTATTCAGCACCTTTTCTGGACTTGCCCTTTTGCTGCACAGTGTTGGGATCTGATCTGCCCTTCAAGACAGGCAAATGTTTCAATCATGGAAGCTTTTCTTGATCTCAAGCAGAAACTTCATGTACCTTTCTTCATGGAGATAGTCATCCTTGCCTCTTGGGCTATTTGGATCTCCAGGAACAACATGATTTTCCAAGCAATTCAACCCAGCATTCAAAGGTGGAAAGCCATCTTCATGGAGGAGCTCTCTCTTCTCAGATTCAGAATTAAAAAGAGCTATGCTGGAGCATACTGTTTTTGGCTGGATAATCTTGTCCTGTAATCCTAGTTTCTTAGTTGTTAGTGTTCTTTTTTTTTCTTTCCTCTTTCTGTTGTCTTCCTCCTTGGCTTATCTCAAGCCTGTTGTACTTTGGTTCCTTTCTGGGACTTTACTTTTTTTAGATTAATATAAACAAAAAATTGCAGTGGGGTTTTGCCCTACTGTGTATAGTCAAAAAAAAGGTCTCACATTTTTTCACTGCATCCTGGAGCTCCTGCTGGATTTCCTTGACACGGGCCTCCATCTTCTTACGGGTGGCTTGCTGCTGGACAGCCTTCTCCTCAGCCTTGCCCAGGGCCTTCCTCAGGGCCTCAACCTCGGTCGCGGCCCCTGCATACATTTCGACATTACAGTCAATACACAGTGTCTCCGCTTTCCGAACACACAGCAAGACGTTACTTACCTTGCTTCTCCTGCAGCCGCACTCTAACCTCGCCGAGCTTGTTCTCGGTTCGCTCCAGCCTCTGCTTCAGTTCAGAGACTTCGGCAGCATGTGAGGTCACGGCCAACAGCGATGCCTGCTCATGCACACATATCATGTTAGTCTCCTACACTAGAGGATTGATCCTCTGTCCGGCTCCTCTTACCGAGCACCGGACAGTGTCTCAGGGGCTACTGACTATATGGGGTTTTTTTCTCTGTTATTTACCTCGAAACCTATCAACAGGTTGCTGCAGGCTTCGTTCGGTCCACTCTTGGCAGACTGAACCTTCTCAATCACCGCGCTCATAAGAACGCGGTGCTCGTCCATAACGGAGGCGCCTCGTAGCGCCTCCATCAGGTTATCCGGCGCCCCTGGATGGACAAGGACCACTGGCGGAAGTGGCGCACCCCCCTCCTTTGAAGAGGGCTGCCCGCCCGACTCCAGAGCCATATGGGTCTTCGGAATCGTATTCGGCTGAGGGCCGAGCTGGGTGCGGCCCCCTTCGCCAGTCCCCACGGGGATCGTTTCCTCCATGCGTCCGGCAGTGGAGGCTTCGCCTCGTGGCGCCTCCCGGACAGCGTCCTGGGCTCCCCGCCGGTTTGGATCGGCCCTTCGGGACAGCACCTCGGTGTCATCCCTGGCCCCGGGGGAATAAGCAGGCGGTGGCGACTGGCTCGCCATCTCCGACGGAGCCAACGGACTTCCAGACAAGGATCGCTGGATTAGGTCGCGGGCCGGACTGCAATGGTACAGTTAACTACATTAAGATAATTGAGAGAAAGGGCTGGATGCGCGCATAAATAAGCCATATCACTTACGATGCGGCCTGGGGCTTAGTGCGGGGGCGTCGTTCCGGACTACTATCAACGTCCCACGCGGTGTTGGCCGCCGGAACGCCCTTCCCCTTTTTGGGCGCCTCCGCCTCCAGATGCGCCGGGGCCGCCCTCTTCTTCTTCCTCTCCTCAGGGGGATGATTGTTTTCTTCTTCCTCCTCCTCCTCTTCCCCGTCATTGTCCTCAGGGACAGAGGAATGAGTTTCGTCGTCTTCGGATGCTGCGTCCGAAATACCCTTACGACGGAGGCCACTCTTGGCCCCCTTTGCCTTCTTCTTGGCCTTCTTCTCCGACGCGTTATATGGCGCCGGCACTAGCATCTCCGCCAAGCGCGGGATGATTGGTTCTTCGGGCAACGGAGTCGGACACTGGATCCGCTTCACCCTCTCCGTCCAGTCCTGATAGAGCAGCAATAAAAGCTCAGACATCATCCTCGAAACAATTAGGTTGAGGACTCATTCGAAATAACCTACCTTGCTGGCGGGGTGTGTACAATCGTGACCACGGTATGAATCCGTGGCCGGTGGTTTTTCATTGCCCTTGAAGAGCAATTTCCATGCGCCTTCGTGCATAGTCTCAAAGAGCCTCGCCAGGGTTCGGTGCCTCTTTGGATTGAACTCCCAAAGCGGGCGGCTTCGGCGCTGGCATGGAAGGATCCGGCGAACTAACATCACCTGGATCACGTCAACCAGCTTGACGCTCTTGGTTACCATGCTCTGAACGCGCATCTGTAGCGCTATTAGCTCGTCAGGAGAACTCCAGTCCGGACTCTTCTCGACCCAGGAGGTGAGTCGCATAGGAGCGCCGGAGCGGAATTCGGCAGCCGCGGCCCAGGTGGTGCCGCGTGGTTCTATGATGTAGAACCACTGCTTCTGCCACTCATTTACCGTATCCACGAAGGTGCCTTTGGGCCAAGAGACGTTGGACAATTTGCTCACCATTGCCCCTCTGCACTCCGCGTGCTGGCATCCACCACATTCGGCTTCACGTTGAAGACTTTGAGCCACAACAAAAAGTGGGGTTGGATGCGGAGGAAGGCCTCGCACACGACGATAAACGTCGAGATGTTGAGGAAGGAATTCGGGGACGGATCATGGAAATCTACCCCGTAGTAATACATTAACCCGCGGACGAAGGGGTGGAGTGGAAACCCTAGCCCGCGAAAGAAATGGGGGAGGAATACCACCCTCTCTGTGGGCTCTGGCATGGGGACGATCTGTCCCTCGGCCGGTAGGCGGTGGACAATCTCCTTCGCCAAATATCCGGCCGCCTGGAGCTCAGTAATGTCCTCCTCTGTGACGGAGGAGGCCATCCATTTACCCTGACCACCAGATCCGGACATGGTTGCTTGAGTGGAAAGGAAATGAAAACTTGGGTGCTGGAGCTCGATATCGAGAAAGCATGAGAAGAGGAAGAGGGGGTCCTTATCCTCTTATAAAGGTAGTAAACATTAAATGCCTCCTCGCTTGCCCTAAGATTCGCCTATTCCCAAAGGCTGTGCAAACGACACGGTTGGGTTACCCATGCCCGCATTGATGAGAATCCTGCAATAAGGGGACACGATCTCTGCTTCGACAAGACGTGCCAATAGCGACCGCGTCTCGAATGTGGGACAAACAGTTTGAAATTGTGACCGAACGGACGTAATGCAGAAAGCTGTTAGCGGATGGAACTCGTGTAAAATATATATATTCTCTCTGCGGCTGTGCATGGTGTTTAACAGGTCCGGATACAATCATCGCGTCCGAAGACTACCTTGGAGTTTGGAAGAAGGGGAACCCGCCTTGCAATGCCGAAAGACAATCTGCGCGTCGGACTCCTCGTCATTGAAGCCAGGTTCAGGGGCTACTAAGGGAGTCCTGGACTAAGGGGTCCTGTAAGTGCATCTAGTGCCCCTTAGTGATTTTGGTGTATTGAAGACTTATAGGTTAAGAGACTAATGTGTTTATGAGTGTACACAGGTCTATAAGTCTATGAGGAGTTTGATATTTACAGAGAAAGTCGACCCCTAAAATGAAGTTCTTCGACTGAAGACTTTGGATTTCTGAAGACTTTGAAAGTGAAGAAATTGGTGTGACCTTGAAGACTTGGTATTCATTTGAGGAACATGAAGCGTGAAGACTTTTGTTTTCATAGTTTCATTTTCTCTTTCTTGAGTCATAGGAAACACCGTACTGTTAAAGGGGGTCGAGGAAATACTAAGGAAAAATTTCCATGTGATGCTCAACTCAAAATCCTACACCTACCAATCCCTTCGAGTGAAGCCATTGGAAATCTCATACAGATCAGTCATATTCTTCAGTGACAGAGACGAAGTTCTTCTGGTCTCTGAAGAATTTGCTCTGACTAAGGAGTTAGGAATTCGCCAGTGCGAATTGCCTACACAGTGAGGAACATGATAGCCCTGAGGAATTTGATACTCAAATTTCCGACCGTTGTTGTGCTATGCGCCAGCTGTCCCAAAATATCTACCCACCTAACGGTCATATCATTGAAGGGCATTTATGTCTTATCATGACGGGCTGCTCCCTAGGCTATAAATAGCCGCCCCCTACAACCACTTAGCTAGTTGGCTGCTCCGAGAGAAACTGACACTTGTCATTTGAGAGCATCCCATCCTCCTAGGACTTTGAGCGAAAATCATCAAGTGAGGAAAACCCAAACCCAAACACCTACAAACCCAAAGTGATCGATCATCACTGAAGAGATTGATCCTGCGTGGATCCGATGCTTGTTACCTTTGAAGACTGTGCTTCTTCCAGACGGTTAGGCGTCATGGTCTAGAGCATCCAAGAGGAAATTGTGGATCGCCGAGTGACCGAGTTTGTTAAGGTTCGGAACTCACCTGAAGACTTACCATGAGTGATTGGGTGAGGTCTATGTGACCTTAGCTCAAGGAGAATACGGTGAGGACTGTGTGTCCGGGACTGGGTGTCCTTAGGTTTAAATACCTAGCCTCTCCAACCAGATGTACAACTGAGACAGCAGTTGGAACTGGTCTACGAAATCATTGTCTTCATCAAGCCTACCGGTTCTATTTCCTCAACTCTTTCATTTCCTCATTACTGTGTTGTGTGCTTGTCATATCTGTGTTTGAAGACTTTGACTAAAGACTTTCTCAATTTCCTCAGTTCAATTTCTTCAGTGTGTTTGTCTTCATCCTGTGTTATCCTGTGTTTACGCTTTCTATACTTTATGCTTGTCTTCATTTCATCATGATGACCATGCTTGTGTTCTTCTATGCATACTTTTGAGTACTTATTCCGCTGTAAGTAGTTCTTCGCTAAGGAATTTCCTCACTGGCAAATTCCTCAGTGAAGAATTCATAAAAATCGCCTATTCACCCCCCTCTAGTCGATATAACGCACTTTCAATTGGTATCAGAGCAAGGTACTCCCTTGTTCTATGTGATTTTGGTTTAACCGCCTGGAGTTTTAGTTATGTCGACCGCAGGTATGATCAAGGTCTCTGTTGGGTGTCCTACCTTCGATGGGACGGACTACCCCTACTAGAAGAATAAGATGTGAATGCATCTTGAGGCAATTGATAACGATCTCTGGTATGTTGTGGAAAATGGTGTTCCCTCAGTCACACCTTCTCTGAATGCTGCTGATGTGAAGAGATTCAAGCAACTCGATTCTCAAGCGAAGAATATCATCTGTGGCCATCTGAGCAAAGGACAGTATGGAAGAGTGAGTGCTTTGGAAATTGCTAACCTTATCTGGGATAGGCTGTCCAAAGTCAATGAAGGAGTCTCAACACAGCGTGACTCTCGAGTTGATGTTCTTCGCAATCTCTTCAACCGCTTCAAAAGACTCGACAATGAAAATGTTCAACAAACCTTCGATCGCCTCACTGACATCTCAAATGAGCTTCAAGCACTTGGTGGCACTGACATCACCGACCATGAGGTGGTGAAGAAACTTATGAGATCGCTTGATTCCTCATTTGATACCCTGGCATTGATGATACAAGAGCGTGCTGATTACAAGTCACTTGATCCTGCTGATATCCTCGAGAGGCTAAATACTCATGAGTTCCAGCTTGCTGAAAAGAGAGATCTCTATGGTTCGAGCTATGGCAGATCACGTGCACTGAAGGCCAATGTAGTTTTTGAGTCTGAAGATGAAGACTCTGGCAGCAGCCTGGGTGATCCTGAAGAACTGAGCCATGAACTAGCACTACTCGTGAAGAAATTCCAGAAGTTCTCAAGACGTGGTCACTTTGGAAGACCCTCAAGGAGCAATGATTCCTCATACAGTGACTACAAGAAGAGGCTTTGTCACAAGTGCAAGAAACCTGGACACTACATTCAAGATTGTCCTCAGTGGGAAAAGGAATCAAAGAAGAAGAAATACAAGGATTACAGTTCTGATGATGCGAAGAAAAGAAGAAATCCTCAAAATCTTCATCATCAAAATCCTCAAAGTCTTCATCTCACAAGAAGAGCAGCTCCAAGAAGGCTCGGGCATTCATTGGCAAGGAAATGGACTCTGAAGCTGAATCTGAGGAACATGAGGAAGAGGAGGAATCTGAGGAGTCCGAGTCTGGAGTAGCGAGTCTAGCTCTCGCTACTACATTCGTCAGCAAGTCTATCTTCAACTCTGAAGAAAATGGTTTCACCAACAAGGCTGATGAAGGCAATGATGACTACGCTCCCACCTATTGCTTCATGGCAAAGGGTTCCAAGGTACTCAAATATACCTCCTCTGAATCTAGTGAGAATGAATCTGATGAAAACCTCAAGCCCAGCTACTCTAAACTTACTAAGATTGCTGTGAAACAACAAAGGGCTATTGAAAAGGTTCAAAACATGCTAGACAAAAGTGATGATATGTTGGGTGAAGAAATGGATCGCACTAAAACCTTGACTGAAAATCTTCAGAGACTTCAGACTAGGTTTGACAACCTTCAAGGTCATCATAACACTCTCTTATCTGATCATGAGAAGCTTTCTTATGAATTTCTTCAAAGAAAGCAAGATCTTGAGAAGCTAGGAGTGAGTTATGAAGATCTTCAGAAGGAGCGCAATTCATTACTTGCTCAACAAATCAGCGCTGCTCAGGAAGAATTTGTTCCTCCATGTTTGAAATGCATTGGACGTGAATCTGCTAATTCTTCACCTGAATGTTCAAATGCTTCTAATGCTACAAATTCTTCAACTGTCTCTGCTATCACTAATTCCTCATCTGAGGACATTGCTAGTATCACTAACGATGCAGGGCTGAAGGAATTGTACATGACAGGCATGTACAAAAGCCTCAAAGGGCATCAGACTCTTTGTGATGTGCTTAAAAAGTAGATCCTCAACAGGAACCCTAGGAAAGAGGGTATTGCCATTGAGAGGAAACTCAATGCTGATGGTACATATTGCAAGCCTGAGCAGTACCCCAAAACCTCATGGGTTGCTGCAAAGGGACCTCCAGTTGATCCATCTAATTTATCTGGCTTTACATGTGAATCTTCTCATTCTTCTGATGAGTCATTTGACTCCAACTATAAACTGTTTAAAAATCAGAATGGTGAAGTATTTGCTAGATATGTTGGCACTAACTGCAGGAACGGTTCTCCTATGAAGAAAATCTGGGTTCCCAAAAGGTGCCTTGAAAGTGTTCAGGTGAATGTCTTCATGACACCACCTGTGAAAAATAGGAACCCCAGATCAAATTCTTCATATGGACCAAATTCTTCATATGGATCCAAGTCCTCATACGGATCGAATTCCTCACGTGGATCATATTTCTCAAAAGGATCAAAGTCCTCATATGAACATCATCGTGCTAACAACTCTGTTTCGCAGGGAAGAGCTAAGGGCTATGAATATGAGCATTATTCTTCTAATCATTATGTTCATAAGTCCTCGAAGAATTTCTCTACTTATTCATATGCTTACCCTAACTCCTCTTATGTGAAACGAAATGGATTGGCTTCTATGCCACCTTTCTCGTATGGAGCTCACAGAGTGATGAACTCTTTGCCACCCCTTCAGATGTGGGTGGTGAAGAAAAAGAACTAATCTTTTATGCAGGGTCAGGTCTCCAGACGTACTTTAACGTCTGAAGAATTTGCTAGAGACCTGAAAAGTGCCTTCATTTCTCACGTCCTCATACTGTTTTAACTGTTGCATTGCTTGATGAAATTGGTCTGATGAGTTGTGATGTCATATTCTTCACTGATGAAGTATATGAAGTTCGTAAGCTGCACTAATTCATCTGCAGGATGATCAACCCAAAGCCACTGAGTGGGTCCTCGATAGTGGATGTACAAATCACATGACTGGTGACAAGAATCTATTGATGGATGCTCCCTTATCACCATCGCATCTGAAGCATATCATCTTCGCTGACAAAGGCAAAAGTCAAGTATTGGGTCTAGGTAAGGTTGCGATCACAAAGGATCGACACATGGACAAAGTCATGCTTGTCGAGTCCTTAGGATACAACCTCATGTCTGTTTCAATGCTTTGTGACCTTGATATGGTTGTTGTCTTTGGCAAGTATCGTTGTGTTGTGGTTATGGAAGCTGACAATTCCAAAGTCTTCGACGGCTTTAGGAGAGGAGACTTGTATATTGTTGATTTCTCTACAGGACCGCAACCAGCCATGTGCCTACTTGCAAAAGCTTCAGAAGGCTAGCTATGGCATCGACGACTTGGTCATGTAGGCATGAGGAATTTGCACACGCTTGCGAAGAAGAAGCATGTCATTGGCATTGAGAATGTCAAATTCCTCAAGGATCACTTGTGTGGAGCTTGTGAAGCAGGAAAGATGACGAAGGCTAAGCATCCAGCGAAGACTATCATGGCCACTACTCGACCATTTGAATTGCTTCATATGAATCTCTTCGGTCCTAACCATTACTCAGCAGTCACAAATGACGCATCTCTCTATGGCTTTGTTATTGTTGATGATTACTCTCGATACACATGGGTACACATTGTTACTTACAAACATGAAGTGCAGGAAGTCTTCAAACGATTTTCCTCGAGGGCTTTAACCAACTTTGGTGTGAAGAACAAGCACATCAGAAGTGACAATGGAACTGAGTTCAAGAATTCTGGTCTTGATGACTATCTTGATGAACTTGGTATTACTCATGAGTTATCTGCTCCTTATACTCCTCAGCAGAATGACGTCGTGGAGCGCAAGAACAGAACTCTTGTTGAGATGGCTCACACTATGCTTGATGAGTACAAGACGCCTCGTCACTTCTGGATTGAGGCAATTTATACTGCGTGCCACATCATCAACAGGGTATATCTTCACAAATTCTTCAAGAAGACTGCCTATGAACTCCTCACTGACAAGAAACCCAATGTGAGTTATTTCAAAGTCTTCGGTGCTAAATGTTGGATTAGAGATCCTCATCACAATGCTAAATTTGCACCGAAAGCACATGAAGGTTTTATGCTTGGTTACGGAAAGGACTCGCACACCTACAGAGTCTTCAACAACGTTCTTCGCAAGGTTGTTGAAACTGTAGATGTGCGGTTCGATGAAACTAATGGCTTGCAAAGAGAGCACCTACCCTCTGTGATAGATGAACCAGCACCTGAGGAAACTATCAAGTTCAAGGCTACTGAGGATGTCATTCCTACCGAAGAATCTGCTGAAGAATTCATTCCAGAACGTGAAGAACGTCGAGCTAATGCACCTGAAGAAAATGCTGAAGAAAATGGTGCTGAAGAAAATGCTGATCAAATTCCTCGACGACAACCTACTCATCCTCGCGTTGCAAAAGAAGTGCAAGTTGAAAAGATCATCGATGACATTGAAGCACCAGGTCCTCTCACACGCTCAAAAGCTTCACATTTATCTAACTTTTGTGGGCACTATGCTTTTGTCTCTATCACAGAGCCCACTAAGGTAGATGAAGTATTTCTGGAGCCTGAGTGGATTCAGGCCATGCAAGAAGAATTACATCAATTCGAGCTCAACAACGTCTGGGAACTGGTTAAATGTCCAGATCCTCGCGAGCACAATATCATTGGCACAAAGTGGATCTACCGCAACAAGCAAGATGAAAATGGCCTTGTGGTGAGGAATAAGGCACGGCTTGTAGCTCAAGGCTACACACAGGTTGAAGGAATTGATTCAATGAAACTTTTGCACCTGTTGCTAGACTTGAAGCTATTCGCATATTACTTGCTTATGCTAACCATCATGATATCACTTTATATCAAATGGACGTGAAAAGTGCATTCCTCAATGGTAAGCTTGAGGAAGAAGTATATGTTGCTCAACCCCCAGGTTTTGAAGATCCAAAGCATCCTGACAAAGTCTTCAGACTCAATAAGGCCCTCTATGGCCTCAAGCAGGCCCCTCAGGCATGGTATGATACTTTGAAGGAATTCCTCATGAAGAAAGGCTTCAAACCCGGTTCACTCGACCCTACTCTTTTCACTAAATCTTATGATGAAGAATTGTTTGTGTGCCAAATATATGTTGATGATATTATCTTTGGCTGTACTGACCAACGTTATAGTGATGAATTTGCCTATATGATGAGTGAAGAATATCAAATGTCTATGATGGGAGAGTTGAAATTTTTCTTAGGTCTTCAAATTCGTCAACAGTGCAATGGCATATTCATATCTCAGGAGAAATACCTCAAGGATGTACTGAGGAAATTTGGCATGCAAGATTGCAAAGGCGTCAAAATTCCGATGCCTACAAATGGCCATCTGTGCACTGATGAAAATGGTATTGACTTCGATCAAAAGGTATACCGCTCCATGATTGGTTCTTTATTGTATTTATGTGCATCTAGGCCAGATATTATGCTTAGTGTTTGCATGTGTGCCTGATTTCAAGCTACACCGAAGGAATCACACCATAAGGCTGTGAAGCATATTCTTCGATATCTAGCTCACACACCAACACTTGGATTATGGTACCCCAAGGGCTCGGCTTTTGATCTCATTGGATATTCTGACTCTGACTATGCTGGTGATTGTGTGGACCGCAAGTCAACATCTAGTACATGTCATTTCCTCGGACGATCTTTGGTCTGTTGGTCCTCGAAGAAACAGAACTGCGTATCATTGTCTACTGCTGAAGCTGAGTACATTGCTGTTGGTTCTTGCTGTGGATGAAGCAAACTCTCAAGGACTACGGCGTCAACATGAAGAATGTGCCTCTCTTCTGTGACAATGAGAGTGCCATCAAGATTTCTCACAACCCAGTTCAGCACTCGAAGACAAAGCACATTCAGATTCGTCATCATTTTCTTCGCGATCATGTGTTGAAGGGCGACATTTATATTGAGCATGTGAAGACTGAAGAACAGCTAGCCGATATCTTCACAAAGCCCTTGGATGAGAAGAGATTTAGCAAGTTGCGGTGTGAGCTAAATATCTTAGAATCTTCGAATGTTCTTTGAAAAGGACACTCATCCTAACACTTATGCAAAATTGATGACTTAGATGTGCAACACATGAAGAAACGTTTTTCTTCAATCAATGAAGAATAACACTCTAAGTGTGAAGAAATTAATGAAGAATTTGATTCTTAGAGCCCTACGACAATTGTATGCGGTGTCTGAAATCATCATTCTTATATGGTGGGTCACGCCACCACAAAAGTTGAAAATCTTCAATTTGAGTTTTTCCTCAGTTTTTGAAATTCCTCAGTTGTTCATGTTCTTCAACTTTGCATTGTCTTCACTGTTTCCGTTGTTTTTCTTCATTGGCTATATATATATGAGTTTATGTCCTCTACAGCATTCACTTATGGCTAATTCTTCAAGTTGGTTTTTCTGCTAAGTGAATGTGATCGGACCCTTCCCCTTCTATGCTATAATCAACCCAATCTATTCACAAATTCTTCATGTGCATTCTATTTGAAACTCGTTCAAAATCTTCACTGTGTCCTTGTCAGCTGAAGAATTTGCGAACAGAACTTTTAACTTATCTTATCCAAATTTTCGGCTTTGCCGCTCAAACCGTTCCGCATCCCATGAAATACTTATCTATTCACCCACGATCTCCACTTCTCAGTACGTGGGTGACACATGTCAAGAGAATGAGAAGGGTCAGGGGCACGTTCATCCAATTTCTTCGGGCGAACAGTTTTTCACTGTGGCTATAAATACCCCCTCTCCCTTTCCTCACTTCCTTTACTCTGCTCGACCTCTCTCCAGCTCGAGCTTCTCAAACCCTAGCGCCACCGCTACTTCATCGTCGCTGGTGAGGAAGAGCTTCACTGCCTCGACCTCGTCGCCGTCGTACTCGCGCCGGCCGCGGAAATCTTCACTCTGCCGCTGCCGTAGCCGTCTTCCTCCGCCGAGTTAGGGCGTGGAAGATCTGCACAGACGAACTTCTCATCTCTACCTCACAGTTCGTCGTGTTCTTCGTCCAGGGTAATTAAAAGTTACTTTTACTGCCCTCTTTGATTCAAATGATTTCTACAAAATCTTCAAAAGTGTTTATTCTTCACATTCTTCACACACTAAACACCTCACATGTCATCTGTTCTTGATTCGTTTCTCTAAGCAATAATTTTTCTTCAAGATTCCTCAATTGTGTGGATCTTCAATCTATACAACTCTGGAACCTAAGACAAAGAACGCTTAGTGAAATTCTTCAAGACTTATCTGGTCAAATTCCTCAAACTTGTTCCTTTTGAAAAACCTTCTGAGAACGCATATGACCTCTCCAAATTCCTTGCAACTATACTCTGTTCACAGGTACTCATGTCCGCTGCTGAATCACTAGGTTCTCATCAACTTAACTCATTTGCAGCGTTCCTCGAAGAAAAGTTGCATACTTCTTCAGAAAATTCAATTGTTCAAATTCCTCAACTGAAGAAAATGGCTGATGGAAAGAAGCCACAGAAAGGAGGATAGAGGCCTGAAATCAACACTGCATTTGAAATCCCTGAGGACATCTATGCTGGGTACTGCACACCCCCTGAGGAAGATAAAAATCAGCGCAAGGTGCGCATTCAGAAGATAGAGAGGAGATGGGCAAGAGAGTGGAGGGAGTACAGGTATGTGACTCCCAAGTACATGAAGAAATTCGCACTCAATCCTCCATGCTCAAGACCTCCGTTGGCACCTGGCCAAGAAGCTGATCTCACCAGCCTCAAGCGTGGTGAAGATTATCCTGAAGAATGGGCCAAGCGCCAGGCCAAGCTGGCCAAACAGGCAAAAGATGCAGTGAGGAAATTCAATGAAGACTCTGCTGCTGCTGCTGCTGCTGAGGCCTCTGTAAAGCCAAAGAAATCCATGGCAAAGAAGCATGCGCATAAGCCAAGTGCTTCTTCTTCAATGCCCTCATGGCCAAGTTCCTCAGCTAAGCCCTCACGGCCAATTCCTCACACTGCTCCTGCTCCTCCAAAGTCCTCAGCTGCTCCGACCAAATCCTCAGCACATGTGCATCTTGCCACGTGCCAAAGGACTACAGGCATCTCTATTGCCTCAGGAGCTTTAGGTAGTTCCTCAGCTGCACCAAATTCTTCAACAGGACCCTCTCTGCTGAAGACAAAGACCACTGCTGGACGAGGCTCTCGTCCAAGTCCTCAAAAGAAGCAGGTCGCCTTCCAAGTGCCGTCTGAAGAAGATGAAGCTGATGATGAAGAACTTGCTGAAATCATTAGAGATAGGCAAGTCAGGGCCACTAGAGCCAAGGGCACAAATGTGCCTCTGCTTTTGGATCCAAAGTTGATCCTCGATTACATTGATCTCTGGCACAAGGACCCAAACACTCCTATGCCTGACTTCAAACTGACTCCTGGCCAAAGTCATATGCTGACTGCCTTCATCCAAGAAGAGAAATGGAAATTTGAGAAGGCCAGGCAGCTCAAGAAAGCGCAGTACAGGAAGGAGAAATTCCTGAAGAACAACGTTGTCTCTATGACAACTGATGAACTTGTGAAGATCCAGTCTGAAATCAAAGTCCTCAGCGATGATTTCAATGCTTACTATGCTGATTAGAAAGGAGCGAAGGTCAGGTTTGTTAAACTAACTAAGATGTTCACCTCCAATGTTGCAGCCTCATCGCAACAAGAAATTCCTCAGACTAAAGCATCTGCTCAGCCAAGTGAAGAACATGCCAGCACCGCTGATGACAATCAGGCTGCTGAAGAAAATGTGAGTTCCAGGGCTGATGACTGCATTCCAGCCGCTGATGAAATTGCCAGGGCATCCACTAGTGGTGCGCCTGAAGAAAATGAAGAGGTCAGGGCAACTGCATCAGTTGTGCCTGAAGAAAATCAACCACATTCCTCTGCTCCTCCTGCGCCTACCCCAACTCCAATTCTTCCATCTGCATCAGATGTGATGAAGACCAAGGCTGCAGAACATGCAGCAGTGAAGAAAAGGAAAGCATCAGCTCCTTCAGATTCTTTAGCACCGAAGAAGATGAAGAAATTGACAAGCTCATTTGCTAATCCAATTGATGTTGTCCTGTTTCCTCCATGCCATCAAAGGAAATCGTCCCTTTTGATGTAGAATATGTGATCCCTAGCGGATCCGATGAAGAAAATCCTTCTGCTGCTTCGTCAGAGCAGATGGATGAAAAAATTGAAGTGGATAAAATCCCTTCAACCCCCACAGTTTCCTCGCCTATGCCTCAGTTTACTGCTGAAGAGGCTGGCGTTGAAGAAATGGAAGATGAAGATGTGGACATTGGCTGTACCACACCAGTGCTGAATGATGACTTTTGGGAAAGTCAGCACCCCAACTCTCCACTCTTCACACCATTGCAACAAATTCCTCAGTCCCCAGCAACTACAGTTCAAATGGGATCTGATGAAGCTCATGAAGAAATTCCAGCCACTAGTGCTGAAGAAAATGAAAATGAAGAATTGAAGACCCATGCTGCCACTGAAGAGGAACCGAAAATTCCTCAGCCTGAAGAACCTGAGATTGCGATTCCTGAGGTTGTAATGCAACTGACTGACACTCCTCTGCCCAAGCCAAAGGATCCATTCTCAAGGAAGCAAAAATTCAAGGCTGATGATTTCTTCAGCGAGCACGTATTCTTCACTGATTACAACCTCTATGACTCTGCTCACATTAGGAAGAGGCGTTTCTGGACTGCCAGCCAGGCAAATTTTTATTCCTGAGTGCTGTTCAACAAAGACAAAGTCTTCGATCATGAGCACATTCCTCACGTGGATATGGAATCTCTGCCGTGCTTCGTGCCAGTCCTCAGTGTTCTTTATGACGATGGACTGTTAAATTTCTGCACTGATATATGTGATTGGAATGAAGAGCTCATTCTTCAATTTTATGCAACTCTACACATCACCGGAGACTCTAAAGATGTGAATTCATGGGTGCTGGACTGGATGTCTGAAAATACTCACTACAAGGCACCAACTACTGAATTGCTTCATGCTTTGCCTCTCAGTCCTCCCCTTGAAGCTGCTCGTTGCGTCTACAGTGAACCTGAGCTTACAGATCACTATATGCAACTGCTGATGAAGCCGTTGAAGCCAGGTCAGGCCCCAAGAACAAAATTCCTTGTGAAGGAATTGCTATATGTGCCTCGGACTGTCTATCACATTCTGACGAAGACATTGAGTCCTATCAAGGGCCACGACTCGAATGAAGAAGAAGTCGTTGGCATCATGAAGAATCTGCTTTTCAATATCATTCATGGCGTTCCCGTCAACTTCCATGATTTCTTCATGAGGACTCTGGCCAATGTCGCAATGTCACCTTTTGAGTTGAAGTCTTATGCTCCGTGGATTATGAGATTCATCAGAACAAGGTCTTCACTCAACTACAAAGCTGATACACTGAACCATTGCAGCTACTTGCCCCCGATTGAAGTCCTCAAACGGACATTTTCCTCAGCTAATGAAAAGGGCAAGGCTACTGCTGTTATTGATGAAGGCATTCGTCCATTGGATGGTCAATTTCGCAAGGCTGCATCCTACTCCACCAATGATGACTCTGCCACCCATGACTCTGCCGCCAACGCACCCAAGCCAAATCCTCAAGGCACAGCTCCCAAGAGAGCTTCTCCTCAGTCTTCACCAGAAGGTTGATCGCAATCACATATGGGTCAAGCGTCAGTTTGGTTCAATTTTTCACAACATGACTGCTACCCACAATGCAGTGAAGAAAAACCATTACTACCTTCATGAAACCCTCAGCCGCACCTGGGATGTTCTATCGCACATTTATAGCGCAGAAGATCTGAAGAAAATGGGTCTCAAGGAGGACTTTGACTGGTCTGCACCTCCACCGAAGAAATACAAGAAGGTCAAGGTTCCGTCCTTAGTGGCCAGCTCCTATTCTTCATCACATGACACCGACGAGCATGAAGACTTGGACGACACTATGGCAGGCCCTACATCAACAAACGACCCCAACAACGCTGGCGCTCCTTCATCAACTTGATATTATTCAGGGGCGTTAGTCCTCATTTTCGAACCTTTTGGTCATTCGATGACAAAGGGGGAGAAATTTGAGTTAGTCTTCAAGCGGGTCTATCTCTTATGGGCATTTTTTTCTAAGTTACAACTCTCGTTCTTCTGATGACTTTGTTGGATCGAGTTGTAAACTTAAAACTCTATGGTGGCCTGATACTTTTGCTGTTTCTTCTGCATGCTTATTCCTCGTTAATGTTATTGCACGGATGCTGAATTACATCAGTCACCATATTTCATCATGCATTTCAAATTCTTCATATATTATGTCAAATGCGCGTATGAATTACAAGATATAGGGGGAGATCTCCATGATTTTGCTTTTCAAGTGTGCATTGCTTCAAAAGCAAATTCCTCACTATGCACATCTTCAGGGGGAGTTCTTCTATATCTTGCAATCAAATTCCTCAATATCAGTAGTTGCACTTCATATGTTTATCCCCGTTAAAACTTAACCTATATTTTCATCAATCACCAAAAAGGGGGAGATTGTAAGTGCATCTAGTGCCCCTTAGTGATTTTGGTGTATTGAAGACTTATAGGTTAAGGGACTAATGTGTTTATGAGTGTACACAGGTCTATAAGTCTATGAGGAGTTTGATATTTACAGAGAAAGTCGACCCCTAAAAATGAAGTTCTTCGACTGAAGACTTTGGATTTCTGAAGACTTTCTGAAGACTTTGAAAGTGAAGAAATTGGTGTGACCTTGAAGACTTGGTATTCATTTGAGGAACATAAAGCGTGAAGACTTTTGTTTTCATAGTTTCATTTTCTCTTTCTTGAGTCATAGGAAACACCGTACTGTTAAAGGGGGTCGAGGAAATACTAAGGAAAAATTTCCATGTGATGCTCAACTCAAAATCCTACACCTACCAATCCCTTTGAATGAAGCCATTGGAAATCTCATACAGTTCAGTCATATTCTTCAGTGGCAGAGACGAAGTTCTTCTGGTCTCTGAAGAATTTGTTCTGACTGAGGAGTTAGGAATTCACCAGTGCGAATTGCCTACACAGTGAGGAACATGATAACCCTGAGGAATTTGATACTCAAATTTCCGACCGTTGATGTGCTATGCGCCTGCTGTCCCAAAATATCTACCCACCTAACGGTCATATCATTGAAGGGCATTTATGTCTTATCATGACGGGCTGCTCCCTAGGCTATAAATAGCCGCCCCCTACAACCACTAGCTGGTTGGCTACTCCGAGAGAAACAGACACTTGTCATTTGAGAGCATCCCATCCTCCGAGGACTTTGAGCGAAAATCATCAAGTGAGGAAAACCCAAACCCAAACACCTACAAACCCAAAGTGATTGAGCATCACTGAAGAGATTGATCCTGCGTGGATCCGATGCTTATTACCTTTGAAGACCGTGCTTCTTCCAGACAGTTAAGCGTCATGGTCTAGAGCATCCAAGAGGAATTGTGGATCGCCGAGTGACCGAGTTTGTGAAGGTTCGGAAGTCACCTGAAGACTTACCACGAGTGATTGGGCGAGGTCTGTGTGACCTTAGCTCAAGGAGAATACGGTGAGGACTGTGTGTCCAGGATTGTGTGTCCTCAGGTTTAAATACCTAGTCGCTCCAACCAGATGTACAACTGAGACAGCAGTTGGAACTGGTCTACCAAATCATTGTCTTCACCAAGCCTACTGGTTCTATTTCCTCAACTCTTTCATTTCCTCATTACTGTGTTGTGTGCTTGTCATATCTGCGTTTGAAGACTTTGACAGAAGACTTTCTTAATTTCCTCAGTTCAATTTCTTCAGTCTGTTTGTCTTCATCCTGTGTTATCCTGTGTTTACGCTTTCTGTACTCTGTGCTTGTCTTCATTTCATCATGATGACCATGTTCTGCTATGCATACTTTTGAGTACTTATTTCGCTGCAAGTAGTTCTTCGCTAAGGAATTTCCTCACTGGAAAATTCCTCAGTGAAGAATTCATAAAAATCGCCTATTTACCCCCCTCTAGTCGATATAACGCACTTTCATATGCAATATGCCTAGCTAGGGGCGTAAAACAATAGCGCTTGTTGGGAGGCAACCCAATTTTTTTGTCTTTCTTGCTTTTACTTCTATTTTGCAATAAATATACCATTATGCTTCTGTTATGATGTTGTTCTTGAGTATTAAATTAGAGTTTGTGCCAAGTAAGACCTTTGGGGTGATTTGGAAGATGGTTGATTTGATTCTGTGAAGAAACATAAACTTTTACGCCTAGTAGCAGAATTGTTAAATTTGCTGGAGCGTGATAAAATTCTGAATTTTTTTACACAAGATTGATATAAAAATTTCCCATGTTGTCCTAATTTTTCAGAATTTTTGGAGTTACAGAAGTTTGGCTAATGTCCAGATTACTACAGACTGTTCTATTTTTGACAGATTCTGTTTTCGTTGTGTTGTTCTCGTGTTTTCATGAATCTATGGGTTGTATCGGGGGGTATGAAAAATGGTAACGTTAGAATATAGTAGATATAATGCAAATATAAAAACGTAATGAGTTTACAATAGTACCTAAAAGTGGTGATTTGCTTTATTATACTAACGAATTTCACGAGTTTTCTATTGAGTTTCGTGTTGTGAAGTTTTCAAGTTTTGAGTGAAGTTTCGATGGGCTAAGGAATAAGGAGTGGCAAGAGCCTAAGCCTGGGGATTCCCATGGCACCCCAAGGTAATATTCAAGGACAAGCAAGCGTCTAAGCTTGGGGATGCCCCGGATGGCATCCCCTCTTTTGTCTACAATCCATCGGTAAATTACTTGAGGATATATTTTTATTCACAACATGATATGTGTTTTGCTTGGAGCATCGTGTATTATATGATTCTTTTCTTTATTTTCTTTTTAGTTTGCCACAATCATCCTTGCTGGACATACCTTTTTGAGAGGGACACACATTAATCATGAATTTATTAGAATACTCTTTGAGCTTCGCTTATATCTTTTGAGCTAGGTAGTTGCTCTAGTGCTTCACTTATATCTTTTAGAGCACGGCGGTGGTTATATTTTAAAGAAATTGATGAACTCTCATGCTTCACTTATATTATTTTGGGAGTCTTATAAATAGTATGGAAATTTGATTAGGTTATGAATTTAGTCCTAACATGATGGATATTCAAGAGGGATATAATAAAAACTTTCATGAAGATAATTGAATATATGAGAAGTTTGATTCCTTGCATTTGTTTTGAGATACAAAAATGGTCATATTAGAGTCATGCTAGTGAGTAATTGTTGTTTAATAAGAATATTTGTGTTAAGCTTTGTGATTCCCGAAGCATGCACATATGGTCTCTCGTTATGCTATGAAATTGGAGCATCATTTATTATTGATTGTCTTCCTTTGCGTAAAGGTCGGGGTGCGCGATTGTTAAATCCTACCAACCTCCCCCTAGGGGCATGCGTAGTAGCACTTTGCTTCGAGGGCTAATAAAACTTTTGCAATAAGTATGTGACTTCTTTATGACTAATGTGAGTCCATGGATTATACGCGCTCTTACCTTTCTGCAATTTGCTAGCCTCTTCGGTATCGTGCATTGCCCCTTCTCACCTCGAGTTGTGGTGCAAACTTCACCGATGCATCCAAACCCCGTGATATGATACACTCTATCACACATAAGCCTCCTTATATATTCCTCAAAACAGCCACCGTACCTACCTATTATGGCATTTCCATAGCCATTTCGAGATACATTGCCATGCAACTTCCACCGTTTCATTTTATTATGACACATATCATCATTGTCATATTGCTTTGCATGATCATATATTTGACATAGTATTTGTGGCTCCACCACCATCCATATTTTTTATACATGTCACGGTAGATCATTGCACCTCCCGGTACACCATCGGAGGCATTCATATAGAGTCATATTTTTGTTCTAGTATCGAGTTGTAATTTTCTTTTGAGTTGTAAGTAAATAAAAGTGTGATGATATTCATTATTAGACCATTGTCCCATGTGAGGAATAAAAAAATAGGCCAAATGGGCCCAAGAAATAAGAGGCCAAAGCGCCCAAACAAAAAAAGAGAGAAAAGAAAAAAAACGAGAGAAAAAGAGAGAAGGGACAATGTTACTATCCTTTTCCACAGTAGTGCTTCAGAGTAGCATCATGTTCTTCATGATAAAGAGTCACCTATTTTGTCACTTTCATATATTACAAGTGGGATTTTTTCATTATAGAACTTGGCTTGTATATTCCAATGATGGGCTTCCTCAAATGCCCGAGGTCTTGGTGAGCAAGCAAGTTGGATGCACACCCTCTTAGTTTTCTTCTGAGATTTCATACACTTATAGCTCTAATGCATCCATTGCCCTACTCCTTGCATTGATATCAATTGATGGGCATCTCCGTAGCCCGTTGATTAGCCTCATCAATGTGAGACTTTCTTCTTTTTTGTATTCTCCACACAACATCCAACATCATATTATATTCCACCCATAGTGCTATATCCATGGCTTACGCTAATGTATTGCATGTAAGTTGAAAAAGCTGAAGCGCGTTAAAAAGTACAGACCAATTTCTTGGCTGACACCGGGGTTGTGCATGATAAATACATTGTATTAAGAATATGGACATTACAAGACTATATGATTTTGTAGGGATAACTTTCTTTTAGCCCTAATATTTTAAAAAGACATGATTGTTGTTTAGTATGCTTGAAGTATTATTGTTTTTATGTCAATATTAAACTTTTGTTTTGAATCTTACGGCTCTGAATATTCATGCCACATAAAGAAAGATTACATGATAAACATGTTAGGTAGCATTCCACATCAAAATTCTGTTTTTATCATTTACCTACTCGAGGACGAGCAAGAATTAAGCTTGGGGATGCTTGATACGTCTCCAACGTGTCTATAATTTATTATTGTTCCATGCTATTATATTATCCATCTTGGATGTTTTATATGCATCATTATGCTATTTTATATCATTTTTTGGAACTAACCTATTAACCTAGTGCCTAGTACAAGTTGCTATTTTTTCCTTGTTTTTTGTCTTTACAGAAAATCAATATGAAACGGAGTCCAAATGGAACAAAACTTTTTGACGATTTTTCTTGGACCACAAGACGCACTGGAAGCTTCGGGAGGAGGCCAGAAGAGCCACGAGGTGGCCACAAGCTCAGGGGGCGCGCCCTCCAGGCTTGTGGGCCCCCTCGCGGCACTTCCAACCCTCATTATTCTTCTATAAATACCCAAATATTCCCCGCAAACCAGAGGGCACACCAAAAAATACTTTTCCGCCCCCGCAAGTTTCTGTCTTCTTGAGATCCCATCTAGGGACCTTTTCCGGTACTCCGCCGGAGGGGGATTCGATCACGGAGGGCTTCTACATCAACCTTGCTGCCCTTCCGATGATGTGTGAGTAGTTTACCACAGATCTACTGGTCCATAGCTAGTATATAGATGGCTTCTTCTCTCTCTTTGATCTTCAATACAATGTTCTCCTTGATGTTCTTGGAGATCTATTCGATGTAATCATCTTTTGTGGTGTGTTTGTTGAGATCCGATGAATTGTGGGTTTATGACCAGATTATCTATGAATATTATTTGAGTCTTCTCTGAACTCTTCAAGGAAATATGCCCTAGAGTCAATAATAAAGTTGTTACTTTATATTTCCTTATATCATGATAAATGTTTATTATTCATGCTAGAATTGCATTAACCAGAAACTTGATACATGTGTGAATACATAGACAAACAGAGTGTCCCTAGTATGCCTCTACTTGACTAGCTCGTTAATCAAAGATGGTTAAGTTTCCTGACCATAGACATGTGTTGTCATTTGATGAACGGGGTCACATCATTAGAGAATGATGTGATGGACAAGACCCATCCGTTAGATTAGCATAATGATCGTTTAGTTTTATTGCTATTGCTTTCATCATGACTTATACATGTTCCTCCGACTATGAGTTATGCAACTCCCGAATACCGTAGGAAGACCTTGTGTGCTATCAAATGTCACAATGTAACTGGGAGATTATAAAGATGCTCTACAGGTGTCTCTGAAGGTGTTTGTTGGGTTGGCATAGATCGAGATTAGGATTTGTCACTCTGTGTATCGGAGAGGTATCTCTGGGCCCTCTCGGTAATGCACATCAATATAAGCCTTGCAAGCAATGTGACTAATGATTTAGTTGCGGGATGATGCATTACGGAACGAGTAAATAGACTTGCCGGTAACGAGATTGAACTATGTATGATGATACCGATGATCGAATCTCGGGCAAGTAACATACCGATGACAAAGGGAATGACGTATGTTGTTATGCAGTTTGACCAATAAAGATCTTCATAGAATATGTAGGAGCCAATATGAGCATCCAGGTTCCGCTATTGGTTATTGATCGGAGATGTGTCTCGGTCATGTCTCCATAGTTCTCGAACCCGTAGGGTCCGCACGCTTAACGTTCGATGACGATTTGTATTATGAGTTATGTGATTTGATGACCGACGTTTGTTCGGAGTCCCGGATGAGATCACGGACATGACAAGGAGTCTCGAAATGGTTGAGAGGTAAAGATTGATATATTGGAAGGTAGCATTCGGACACCGGAAGGGTTCTGGAGTGTATCGGGTACATACCGGAGTACCGGAGGGGTTACCAGAACCCCCCGGGGAAAGATATGGGCCTTATGGGCCATAGGAGGGAGGCTAACCAGCCCACAAGGGGCTGGTGCACCCCCCACAAGGGAGGAGGCCGAATTGGACTTGGGAAGGGGGTGCAACCCCCCTTTCCTTCTCCTACTCCCTCTCCTTCCCTTTTTCCCCCTCCGGTAGAAGGAAAAAAGGGTGGGGCCGAATCCTACTAGGACTGGAGTCCTAGTAGGACTCCCCTCTCACTGTCGTGCCCCTTGTTGGCCGACCTCCTCCTCCCCTCCTTTATATACGGGGCCAGGGGGCACCCCAAAGGCACAATAGGCAATCTCTTAGCCGTGTGCGGTGCCCCCCTTCACAGTTCAATACCTCGGTCATATCGTCGTAATGCTTAGGATAAGCCCTGCGCCGGTAACTTCATCATCACCATCGCCATGCCGTCGTGCTGACGGAACTCTCCCTCGTCCTCAACTAGATCAAGAGCTCGAGGGACGTCATCGAGCTGAACGTGTGCTGAACACGGAGGTGCCGTACGTTCGGTACTTGGATCGGTTGGATCGTGAAGACGTTCGACTACATCAACCGCGTTACTAAACGCTTCCGCTTTCGGTCTACGAGGGTACGTGGACACACTCTTCCGTCTCATTGCTATGCATCTCCTAGATAGATCTTGCGTGATCGTAGGAATTTTTTGAAATACTACGTTCCCCAACAGTGGCATCCGAGCCAGGTCTATGCGTAGATGTTATATGCACGAGTAGAACACAAAGATATGTGGGCGATAATAGTCATACTGCTTACCAACAACGTCTTACTTTGATTCGGCGGTATTGTTGGATGAAGCGGCCCGGACCGACATTAGATGACCATGTTCATGAGACTGGTTTTACCGACGTGCTTTGCACACAGGTGGCTGGCGGGTGTCTGTTTCTCCAACTTTAGTTGAATCGAGTTTGACTACACCCAGTCCTTGTTGAAGGTTAAAACAACACACTCGACGAAAAATCGTTGTGGTTTTGATGTGTAGGTAAGAACGGTTCTCGCTAGAAGCCCGTAGGAGCCACGTAAAACTTGCAACAACAAAGTAGAGGACGTCTAACTTGTTTTTGCAGGGCTTGTTGTGATGTGATATGGTCAAGACATGATGATATATAAATTGTTGTATGAGATGATCACGTTTTGTAAAAGTTATCAGCAACTGGAAGGAGGCTTATGGTTGTCTCTTTATTGCATAAGATGCAAGTGCCATATAATTGCTTTACTTTATCGCTATGCGATAGCAATAGTTGCAAAAGCAATAGTTGGCAAGACGACCATGTGACGACACATTGATAAAGATCAAGATGATGGAGATCATGGTGTCATGCCGGTGACGATGGAGATCGTGACGGTACTTTGGAGATGGAGATCAAAGGCACAAGATGATGATGGCCATACCATGTCACATATTTTGATTGCATGTGATGTTTATCTTTTATGCATCTTATTTTGCTTAGTACGATGGTAGCATTATGAGATGATCCCTTACTAATATTTCAAGGTATAAGTGTTCTCCCTGAGTATGCACCGTTGCGACAGTTCTTCGTGCTGAGACGCCACGTGATGATCGGGTGTGATATGCTCTACGTTCACATACAATGCGTGCAAGCCAGTTTTGCACATGCAGAATACTCGGGTTAAACTTGACAAGCCTAGCATATGCAGATATGGCCTCGGAACACTGAGACCGAAAGGTCGAATGTGAATCATATAGTAGATATGATCAACATACTGATGTTCACCATTGAAAGCTACTCCATCTCACGTGATGATCGGACATGGTTTAGTTTATATGGATCACGTGATCATTTAGATGACTAGAGGGATGTCTATCTAAGTGGGAGTTCTTAAGTAATATGACTAATTGGACTTAAATTTATCATGAACTTAGTCCTGATAGTATTTTCATATCTATGTTGTAGATCAATTGCTCGTGTATAGCTTCCCCATTTTATTTATGATATGTTCCTAGAGAAAACTAAGTTGAAAGATGTTAGTAGCAATGATGCGGACTGGGTCTGTGATCTGAGGATTATCCTCATTGCCGCATAGAAGAATTATGTCCTTGATGCATCACTAGGTGACGAACCTATTGCAGGAGCATATGCAGACGTTATGAACGTTTTGCAAGCTCGGTATGATGACTACTTGATAGTTTAGTGCACCATGCTTTACGGATTAGAACCGGGACTTCAAAAACGTTTTGAACGCCATTGAGCATATGAGATGTTCCAAGAGTTCAAATTAGTATTTCAGACTCATGCCCGTGTCAAGAGGTGTGAGACCTCTGACAAGTAATTTGCCTACAAGATGGAGGAGAATAGCTCAGCTGGTGAGCATGTGCCCAGAATGTCTGGGCACTACAATTGCTTGAATCAAGTGGGAGTTAATCTTCTAGATAATATAGTGATTGATAGTGTTCTCTAGTCACTATCACCAAGCTACTAGAACTTCGTGATGAACTATAATATGCAAGGGATAACAAAAACGATTCCCAAGCTCTTCACGATACTGAAATCGGCGAAGGTAGAAATCAAGAAAAAGCATCAAGTGTTGATGGTTGACAAGACCACCAGTTTCAAGTAAAAGGGCAAAGGAAAAGAAAGGGAACTTCAAGAAGAATGGCAGGAAAGTTGCCACTCCCATGAAGAAGCCCAAAGCTAGACCCACGCCTGAAACTGAGTGCTTCTACTGCAAAGGAAATGGTCACTGGAAGCGGAACTGCCCCAAATACTTGGCGGATAAGAAGGATGGCAAAGTGAACAAAAGTATATATGATATACATGTTATTGATGTGTACTTTACTAGTATTCATAGTAGCCCCTGGATATTTGATACTGGTTCAGTTGCTATGATTAGTAACTTGAAACAGGAGTTATAAAATGAACAGAGACTAGTTGAGGGCAAGGTGACGATGTGTGTTGGAAGTGATTCCAAGGTTGATAAGATCACCATTGCACACTCCCTTTACCTTCGGAATTAGTGTTGAACCTACAATAAATGTTATTTGGTGTTTGCGTTGAGCATAATATGATTGGGTCATGTTTATTGCAATACGGTTATTTATTTAAGTCAAAGAATAATTGTTATTCTGTTTACATGAATAAAACCTTGTGTGGTCATACACCCAAGGTGAATGGTTTATTGAATCTCGATTGTGGTGATACACATATTCATAATATTGAACCCAAAAGATGTAAGGTTAATAATGATAGTGCAACTTATTTGTGGCACTGCCGTTTAGGTCATATTGGTTTAAAGCGCATGAAGAAACTCCATGCTGGTGGGCTTTGGAATCACTTGATTATGAATCACTTGATGCTTGCGAACCATGCCTCATGGGCAAGATGACTAAGACTCCATTATGTGGAACAATGGAGCGAGCCACTGACTTATTGGAAATAATACATACCGATGTATGCGGTCCGATGAGTGTTGAGGCTCGCGGCGGGTATCGTTATTTTCTGACCTTCAGAGATGATTTGAGCAGATATGGGTATATCTACTTAATGAAACACAAGTCTGAAACATTTGAAAAGTTCAAAGAATTTCAGAGTGAAGTTGAGAATCATCATAACAAGAAAATAAAGTTTCTACGATCTGATCGCGGAGGCGAATATTTGAGTTACGAGTTTGGCCTTCATTTGAAATAATGTGGAATAGTTCCGCAACTGACACCACCTGGAACACCACAGCGTAATGGTGTGTCCGAACGTCATAACCGTACTTTATTAGATATGGTGCAATCTATGATGTCTCTTACCGATTTACCACTATCGTTTTGGGGTTATGCATTAGAGACAGCTGCATTCACGTTAAATAGGGCACTATCTAAAAATCCGTTGAGACGACACCATATGAACTGTGGTTTAGCAAGAAACCTAAGCTATTTTTCTTAATGTTTGGGGTTGCGATGCTTATGTGAAAAAGTTACAGCCTGATAAGCTCAAACCCAAATCAGAGAAGTGCGTCTTTATAGGATACCCAAAAGAAACTGTTGGGTACACCTTCTATCACAGATCCGAAGGCAAGATCTTTGTTGCTAAGAGCGGATCCTTTCTAGAGAAGGAGTTTCTCTCGAAAGAAGTGAGTGGGAGGAAAGTAGAACTTGATGAGGTAATTGTACCTCCTCTCGAATTGGAAAGCAGTTCATCACTGAAATCAGTTCCAGTGATGCCTACACCAATTAGTGAGGAAGTTAATGATGATGATCATGAAACTTCAGATCAAGTTACTACCGAACCTCGTAAGTCAACCAGAG
This sequence comes from Triticum aestivum, assembly GCF_018294505.1. Classification (NCBI taxonomy): domain Eukaryota; kingdom Viridiplantae; phylum Streptophyta; class Magnoliopsida; order Poales; family Poaceae; genus Triticum; species Triticum aestivum. Next base: position 302,535,838 of record NC_057802.1, on the reverse strand, counting down.
TACGATCCGCACCAGAGTGGTACGGTAATCCTGTTCTGGAAGTCATGTTGCTAGACCATGATGAACCTACGAACTATGAGGAAGCGATGATGAGCCTAGATTCCGCAAAATGGCTTGAGGCCATGAAATCTGAGATAGGATCCATGTATGAGAACAAAGTATGGACTTTGGTTGACTTGCCCGATGATCGGCAAACCATTGAGAATAAGTGGATTTTCAAGAGGAAGACCGACGCTGATGGTAGTGTTACTATCTACAAAGCTTGAATTGTCGCAAAAAGGTTTTTCGACAAGTTCAAGGTGTTGACTACAATGAGAGTTGCTCACTTGTATCGATGCTTAAGTCTGTCCGAATCATGTTAGCAATTGCCGTATTTTATGAAATCTGGCAAATGGATGTCAAAATTGCATTCCTTAATGGATTTATTAAAAGAAGAGTTGCATATGATGCGACCAGAATGTTTTGTCGATCCTAAAGGTGCTAACAAAGTGTGCAAGCTCTAGCGATTCATTTATGGACTAGTGCAAGCATCTCAGAGTTGGAATATATGCTTTGATGAGTTGATCAAAGCATATAGTTTTATAAAGACTTGCGGTGAAGCCTGTATTTAAAAGAAAGTGAGTGGGAGCACTACAGCCTTTCTGATAAGTATATGTGAATGACATATTGTTGATCGGAAATGATGTAGAAATTTCTGGAAAGCATAAAGGAGTGTTTGAAAGGAGTTTTTCAAAGAAAGACCTCGGTGAAGCTACTTACATATTGGGCATCAAGATCTATAGGGATAGATCAAGACGCTTGATAAGATTTTTTTCAATGAGTACATACCTTGACAAGATTTTGAAGTAGTTCAAAATGGAACAGTCAAAGAAGGAGTTCTTGCCTATATTGCAAGGTGTAAAGTTGAGTAAGACTCAAAACACGACCACGACAGAAAATAGAAAGAGAATGAAAGTCATTCCCTATGCCTCAGCCATAGGTTCTATAAAGTATGCTATGCTGTGTATCAAACCTATTGTGTACCTTGCCATGAATTTGGCAAGGGGGTACGATATTGATCCAAGGGTGGATCACTGGACAGCGGTCAAAATTATGTTTCTCGGTTATGGAGGTGATAAAGAGTTCGTCGTAAAGAGTTGCTGTCGATGCAAGCTTTTACACCGATCCGGATGACTCTGAGTCTCAATCTGGATACATATTGAAAGTGGGAGCAATTAGCTAGAGTACCTCCATGCAGAGCATTGTAGACATAGAAAATTTGCAAAATACATACGGCTCTGAATGTGGCAGACCCATTGACTAAGCTTCTCTCACAAGCAAAACATGATCACACCTTAGTACTCTTTGGGTGTTAATCACATAGTGATGTGAACTAGATTATTGACTCTAGTAAAACCCTTTGGGTATTAGTCACATGGTGATGTGAACTATCACATAAAGATGTGAACTATTGGTGTTAAATCACATGGCGATGTGAACTAGATTATTGACTCTAGTGCAAGTGGGAGACTGAAGGAAATATGCCCCAGAGGCAATAATAAAGTTGTTATTTATATTTCCTTATATCATGATAAATGTTTATTATTCATGCTAGAATTATATTAACCAGAAACTTAGTACATGTGTGAATACATAGACAAACAGAGTGTCCCTAGTATGCCTCTACTTGACTAGCTCGTTAATCAAAGATGGTTAAGTTTCCTGACCATAGACATGTGTTCTCATTTCACTACTGCAGGATGCTGCTAACGTGACACTACAATCAGAGCCCCTTCGAGAAACTGTATGTGATGCCATAATCGCAAACGGTGCTGTATGAAAACCGTCAGAAATGTATAAAACGTTTGCGATGATGGATGCATCAAACACGGTTTAGGTTTTAGTTGCGTGTGCGATGAAGGGCATATGGTTCAGTTCAATTAACTGTTTGCGATGAGGAGGAACAAAAGAAACAGGCAGCCAGATGAAGGCGTGTGCGATACACAGCATACGGTTCACTGGGATGAACTGTGTGTGATTAGGCAACACAAAAGAAACAGGCAGCCAGATGAAGGTGTGTGCGATATACAGCATACGGTTCACTCGGATGAACTGTTTGTGATTAGGCAACGCAAAAGAAACGGTCAGCGAGATCAAGGTGTGTGCGATATACAGCATACGGTTCACTCGGATGAACTGTTTGTCATTAGGCAACACAAAAAAACGGTCAGCCAGATCAAGGTGTGTGGGATATACGGCATGTGGTTCACTCGGATGAACTGTTTGCGTTGACACAAGAGTACAGAAACGGTTCAACTTAACAAGACGTGTGTGTTGTGCGATGGGATTGCATGCGGTTCACTCGGCCTTTGTCGTCGGTGTGTGACCTCTGTGGCAACCGTTCGCTCCCCAGGCGCCTCTTCATGTACCATGGCAACCATCCACCGACTCTTCGCCTTTCCCTCTCGATTTGGAACTGATGTCGCACACTAGCTCTTCCTCCCTCCTCCATTTGCCTTCACCCTTCCTTCTGCCATTGTTTGATCGTCTTCTCCATGGATGGAACAAGCCGGAAACGACCCCGCTATTCTTGCCCCGATCTGAATGATGACGCGGTGGAGGAACTCATTTATTGGTGCGATGTCATCACCTCGGCTAGCATGGCAGGTTCTTTCAAGACCATTCTCGACTCAACTAATAACATCATTACAAGGAACCCAAGGGTTCAGGAGCAGTTTGATCTCCCCTATCTTCTTCACCATGACCCTGCTGACTGGCGCGGGGACGAGGGAAGCATCGCCTTGTGTAAGTTGATGCCGCTTGATAATGATATGTATGATGTTAAGATGCCATCGCTTGAGGGCAAGGCTTGGGCAGGCGCAAATGGAGATTGGGTTATTTATATTGGGTACAACTGCGAGTGGGAACTTGTGAATGTGTACACTCGTCACCGGGTTCCACTTCGAAAAATCTCAGACGACTGCCCAGAGGTTGAGTACACCGGTATTCTACGTGAGTTCAAATACTATCATGCTGACTGTCGTCTACGGAAGATAGCAATTTGTCAAGTTCCCAACCGCTCTTGGGGTTATAGGAATGCTTATGTTGTCGCTATCTTCGACAAGCTTGTTGCCGTCCTTCATGGTTCGACTCGATGGATATTGCTCAAAAATCAGTTTCTATAGACGGATGAGTACTGTGATGCAATTCAATACGAGGGTCTTGTGTTTGCTGCCACCACTCGTGGCACTGTTTTTGCATGGAATCCTCATGATTTCCATACGTTTGTCTTCCACCGTAATTATAATTGTTTCATCCACATGCATGCGGGTTAGCTAGTTTCCCTTTACTAATTAACCTTCTTGTGTTTCCAAGGTCCTGTAAACATTCCACCACCTATACTTGAAAATTTTATTCACGAGCATGAGGACGAGCAGGACCCATATACTCAGTGGCGCCTGGCAACTTATTCCGATGGATCACCTCTTCTTCTCTGTATACGGGGCACTGCTGATGTTAATAAGGAAGCAGGTGTTGTCTCGTATGGTCGCACTCTCCGGACCTATTCCAACATCCGTTGCAGGGTATTCGGGATGGATACTGGTGTACTAGCGCCAACACCTTCTTCCTGGTTTAGTATTGAAAGTCTTGGAGGAAACTCGCTCTTCCTTGGACAAAACTATCCAATGATGGTGGAAGGCGATCCAGCTGCTGTTGACACAACGTTACTACCATTTATGAGAAGCAACTGTATCTATACCTTGGACATTACTATGCTTCCCTACCGTCCTAGTATGGGTATTGAAATAGGCCGCTTCAGCCTGGATGATCAGTCCTGCGTTGTGTCGGATGTGGGGTTCCGGCAAAACCCTTAAGGTTTGAACTCTGGGGTGCGCGCGAAGTTCTTTCCCTCCTACCGATCCATGCCCTAGCTCGCTAAGATCTCACGGACGAACTCGACGAACTCACAACATGGAGAGACACGAGGTTTATACTGGTTCGGGCCACCGTTGTGGTGTAATACCCTACTCTAGTGTGGTGGTGGTGGATTGCCTCTTGGGCTGATGGTGAATAGTACAAGGGGAAGAACAGCCTCCTGAGATTGAGGTGTTCTTGTGCTCTGTGGACTTGTCGATGAGAAATCTCTCTCCTTCAACCTCTCTCCCCCTCGACCTCTCTCTACTGTGGTGGCTAGCTCTACTTATATAGGCCCTGGTCCTCTCCCCAAATAATGAGCAAGAAGGGAGCCAACAACGGCGGGCAAATTTGAAAGGGGACAGCTAGTACAAGCTATCCTGAAAAAAGTGGTCTTCGCCTGCTAAAGGCTCTGGCGGTGACGCCGTCTTGGGCTCCATGGTGACCTCCGTCTTGCTGTCCTGCTGGTCTTGGTCGTGTTGCACCGATATGGCAACCTTTGCCTGATGCCTCGGTACTCCGCGCCTGCGCCTGCCTCCTTAGCACCAAAGAGGAAACAAGGACGCTGCACGCGCTGGCGCCCGCCTGGCGCTCGCCTGGTGTAGGTCGTCATGGCTCACGTCACGAGAGCCTCGTGAGGTTTGCCCCGCCTTGATATCTCCGCTCCTCGTGAACCTTCCTGGCTAGGCCGCTCCTGAGGAGGTCTTGCATTGTCCGCCCCGCGAGGCTTGGCCCCTCGCGAGGGTCTTGATTGCCTTGTTGATGAAGATGGTCCGTACGGCCCGCTAGCTTAGCCACGCTGTGGGCTGCAGGTAGGCAAGTCTGGGGACCCCCGTTCCCAGAACGCCGACAGTAGCCCCCGGGCCCAAGGCGCGCTCGGGCTTGGCTTCGAGGCGAAGCCAAGGGTCAAGTACGGAGCGCCGCAGGCCCCCAAAGCCTGCGGCCTCGGTTGACGTGTGGCGGTTGATTGGACGTGGGTGTCTCCGCTTCCCCACGCTGCCTCGGCAACTGCACGACTTGACAAGTCCCTACGACATGCAAGGAAAACCATCATTACCTGTGATCATGGGGGGCGCCGGTTGGCCTCCTCTCGCTATAAATGGGGAAGGGGGTGGAGCCCCCATCGCCCATCTCTTCCTTGCTTCACTCGCTTCTTCTCCTTGCTCCTCTGCTTGCAACAATGGCACCCATCCGAAGGTTCTGCGCTGAAGAGAAAGGAAAGGCTCCCCGCGATGATCTGGGGCCTCTCCCGCCGAAGAAGAGGTCGATCCATTGCCGCGATGAAGTGGCGATGCAGGTGGTGACGAGGCCTTGGTGCGAGCGGCCCCCTCCAGGGTATCCGCTTCCCTTGTACGCCCGAGCCGAGGGCTCAGGAGGGCGAGGCGACGAGCGGCACCGCCCGCGCCGCGCCCGCGGTCGCTCCAGGTGTCCACGCCGCGGACTCCTCACGCGAGCTTGTGCTATGGGCGCCGATGCCCCCAAGCTCTTGGATCCGCTTCCCGCGGTTCTTCTCCGACGTGATGCCGCCGAGGGGGCCCCTCGAGCTTTGGTTGCAACACGCCGACTACGACGCTCCGGCGACTGGAGCCGAGATCGAAGCGGTCCCTGCCGGCAAGATCTTCATGACCCGCGGCTGGGGCGAGGTCGCGCGAGTTTGCCATGCGAGGGGCGCTCTCGCGATCCACTTCGAGTACGACGGCGCCACCACGCTCTTCTTCAAGGTCTTCGATGTGGAGGGCCGCCGCCTAGAGTGTTGCCCTGGAGGGGAGCGCCAGGTTGACGCGCGCTCCGCTCGTGGCTACTCCAGCAGCAGCAGCCCCTGGGAGTCTAGAAGCTCTCCCGAGCCTTACGAGACTCCGGAGGCAAGCGACGACAGCTACGTGCCTTCGAGCTCTCGCCGGGCTCGGAGCATGGCTGCGGCATCCAGCCGACGTCGTCGCTGATCTGGATGAGGTTGGCGCCGGCCTGCCGTGGCCCACTGTTGATGATGGCGTCCGCCACGGGAGGGTGTAGATAGGATTCCTCTTAGTTCCTGCTTTTGCTTCCTGCGAAGGATCATGAGGTACCCCGTGGGGGCGTGTAAGGATCTGTGATGCCCCTTTGTGTATATCTTCCTTATTATAAAAATTTGTGAGCGCATGTCCTGTCAAGGCTCGGTCTCCCCTTTCCAACCTCGCGATAGCTTGTTGCTCTACGCTGACAGGTCCCAGTCCCCTGGCAGGCTACAGTCGTCGCTGGTATGCCAGGTCGCGTGCCGTGGTCAAGGCCAGGAGGTGTGCGGCCCGAGGTCCGGTAAGAGCCCCTAAGGCACGATGCTCAGGAGGTCCCCTTTAGCGCTCAAGCGGCTATGGCAAGACAAGAAAGGGAGGCGATGTGGCCGCGGCAGAGCTGCGATGACCGTCATCCTACGGTTCCAACGATTAACCGATCCGAGCGCGAGACTTATCTCAGTGGTGCGGGGTCGATTCTTCGCGATGCGCCAGGCCTGCGCGCCACCGTCCACAGCGTAGCTAGGTTAGGCCCGTACGGGTCCTTCCCCTTCTAATGCTTTCCTTCGTGCTCTACGTCCTTAGGTCCCGGCCCTTGAGCAAGCTCAGCCGCCACTGGTATGCCAGGTCGCGATGCCATGGTCAAGGCCAGGGGGTGAGGGCTGGAGAGCCAGTAAGAGCTCCTGATTCGCGATGCTCAGGAGCCCCCTTTTAACGTGCAAGCGGATTGCTTGTAAGAGGAGAGGGCCCGTGGTTCCGCCAGCTATTATCCTCGGGAGGTTCCTGCAGGTCATCACGAGGAGAAACACGGTTTTGCCGTTATGGTTGCCAGCCTTGCTCCGAGACGAGATGAAGGCACTAAGGGCCTGGTGAGGTGACATGCGCGGGGCGTGCCGCGAGCCAGAGCTCGACCGCTCAGGTTTGTCGACGTGGTAGGGACGGACCCATGCACCAGTATCGTGCCTGTGTGAGGAGGCCCCGTGGGAGGCGACGATTGACCAGGTGGCAGCCGAGCAGGCGGTAATCATAGGCAGATTAAGCATGGAGGGCAAATCAACTTGGGAAAATGCAGAAAGATACATGCCATCGGGTCAGGCCCGAGCGGCTTGGGGATGATGCATCCCGAGGGGCGCCCCCAACAAGGTAAGCTAAAGACATAAGCAAAAGGGATACATGCCATAGGGACGGGCCCACGCGGCCTGGGAATAATGCAGCCCGAGGGGCGCTCCCAGCTAAACGAACTTGGAAAATGTCACCTGGTTCTGTCGACGAAGAAGAGTTGGTGCAGCTGAAGGAACACGGCGAAGGAATGGCTCCTCACGAGCCACCGGGGCCCTGAGCCTCGGGAGGCTCTGGGGGTTCAGGTGGTTCCCTGAGGACCATCTCCATCTCTGCCAGGACGGCGTGGTGCCTGGCCTCCTGAGCCGCCATGATGCGCCGCATGTTGCGCTGATAGGCTGACGACAAGCTCGGCAGGCCAAAGGGCATGCGAACGTAGCTGTGCGGTGGACCCTCGAAGCATCCCACGCGCAAAGGCCAGAAGGGCTCCTGAGATGCAGCCCTGTTAAGCCCTGGGACGTCGATGCAGACACGCAGCCCGGCATCCTCGCCTGGATGCGGAGCTGCGCCTCATGAGCGGCGGTCGTCGCGCATGGCCCTTGCGTCTTGCAGTTCCTGAGTGGTCTCGGTGATGAATTCCTGAGCGGTGGGCACTTCTTGCCATGTGTCCTCCTGAGGGAAACGTGCCGCGAAGCACGCCTCCAAGTGGTGCCCAAGCGCCTCCCTCGTGAGGTTGGCAAGGTCCGAGGCCCTCCAGAAGAGAGCCCCCGAGCCCTGCCCGAGGAGGGCGCCGGGCGCGCCTTCCTATGCGATGGAGGGAGGCGCCCCTGGAGCGGGCGCTGATCCTGACGAGGCTCTAGCAGCGTCGTCACCCTTCTGAGATCTGTCATGGCGCGACTGCTTCTTCTTGGGAATGGCCTCCGGAGGGCCCTCACTTTTGCTGTCGGGGTCGTCGATCGCTGCGTCCTGGAAGGCGCGCTCGAGGGACCACACCACATCTCTCTCTTCACATGAGACCGTGATTATTCCGTTGCTTCCCGGCATCTTGAGGACCTTGTAGCCGTGGTGGGTGACGGCCATGAACTTGGCCAGGGCCGGATACCCGAGGATGGCGTTGTACGGCAGGCGGATGTGCGCGACGTCGAAGTCAATGAGCTCGGTGCGGTAGTTCTTGCGTTCCCCGAAGGTGACAGGGAGGCGGACCTGCCCAATTGGTGTGGTGGAACCGTCGGTCACTCCTGAGAAAGGCTTGGTAGGCTGAAGTTGTTCATACGGGACTTGGAGGTTGTCGAACGTGTCGACGGACAGGATGTTAAGCCCTGCGCCGCCGTCGATGAGGGTCTTGGTAACTTGCACATTGCTGATGACTGGTGAACAAAGCATTGGGAGGGTGCCAACGGTGGCTGCGCACTTGAGCTGGTCTGCCGAGTTGAAGGTGATGGCGCACTAGGACCACCTGAGCGGACGCGTGGCCTCGAGCTTGGGGAGGACCGCATTCACTTCACGAGCAAACTGTTTGAAGATGCGCTGCGAAGCTGGGGCCTAAGCTCCGCCCAAGATGCAGGCGATAGCACGTGGCTCATGGAAGCCC